>NC_138655.1:80879279-81479279 GCF_964273445.1 Streptopelia decaocto | reverse complement strand
GCTTCTTGAATACTGTCAGGCTTGGGCTGTCACTACCTCCCTGGGGAACCTGTTCCAGTGCTCCACCACCCTTTGGGTGAAGAACCTTTTCCTAATGTCTAACCTAAACCTTGCGAGGAAGCTTTAGACCACGAGATCTCCTCTCAGTCTCTTCTTCTCCAGGCTGAACAAATCAAGTGTTTCTAGCTGCTCCTCATACAGTTTCCCCTCTAAACCCTTCGCCAACCTCATGGCCCTCCTCTGGACACTCTCCACTGGCTTTATATCCTTTACATACTGTGTTGCCCAAAACTGCATACCATTCCAGGACTATTCCAATAGTCCACACCACTACAGAGTAGAGTGACAATCATCTCCCTTGACCAGCTAGCAATGTAGTGCCATAACCTTGCAAAAATCATCTCAAGTGGCCTCAGGATGACATCAGTTACCTCCCTCACCACTCATATGCATTCCATCATGTCCCATGTACTTGTGCGTGTCCAGTTTGTTTAAGTGTTCCTAACCTGATCCTATTCTACCAAGGATAAGTCTTTCTTGTTCTAAAATTTCCCTTTGGCCTTAGTGACCTGTGATTCCTGAAGAATGACCTTACTAATAATGACAGACGGAAAGAAGCCATTGAGTAGACTGGCCTTTCCTGTGCCCTTTGTCAACAGATCCCATGCCCCATTCAGCAGTGGGCCTACATTTACCCTACTTTTTCTGTAATGCTATTGTACTTGTACAGGAGCTTCCAGTTGCCATTCAAATCCATCATGAGATTCAGTGCCAGATGGGCTTTAACTTTCCTAACCTCATCCCTGAATGTTCTGATAGTCACTGTATATTTCTCCTGGACCACCTGTCTCTGTTTTCACCAATTACAGATTCACAGAATCACAGAATGTTAGGGATTGGATGGGACCTCAAAAGATTATCTAGTCGAATCCCCGTGCCGGAGCAGGAACACTTAGATGAGGCTACACAGGAATGTGTCCAGGTGGGTTTTGAATGTCTCCAGAGCAGAAGACTCCATGACCCCCCTGGGCAGCCTGTTCCAGTGTTCTGTCACCCTTGCCATGAAGAAGTTTCTTCTCAAATTTAAGTGAAACCTCTTGTGTTCCAGTTTGAACCCATGCTCGTGACACTCACCCTTTATATATTTGTAAACATTAATAAGGTCACCCCTTAGTCTCCTCTTCTCCAAGCTAAAGAGACCCAGCTCCCTCAGCCTTTCCTCATAAGGGAAATGTTCCACTCCCTTAATAATTTTTGTTGCTCTGCACTAGACTCTCTCCAGCAGTTCCCTGTCCTTCTTGAACTGAGGAGCCCAGAACTGGACACAATATTCCAGATGTGGTCTCATCAGGGCAGAGTGGAGGGGAGGGAGAACCTCTCTCAACCTACTAACCACCCCCTTTCTAATACACCCCAGGATGCCATTGGCCTTCTGGGCCACAAGGGCACAATGCTGGCTCATGGTCATCCTGCTGTCCACCAGGACCCCCAGGTCCCTTTCACCTAAACTGCTCTCTAAAAGGTCATTCCCCAACCTATACTGGAACCTGGGGTTGTTCCTGCCCAGATGCAGGACTCTACACTTGCCCTTGTTATATTTCATTAATTTTTTCCCTGCCCAACTCTCTAGCCTGTCCAGGTCTCACTGGATGGCAGCACAGCCTTTTGGCATGTCAGCCACTCCTCCCAGCTTGCTGTCATCAGCAAACTTGCTGATAGTACATTCTATTCCCTCATCCAAATCACTGATGAATATATTGAATAATACAGGCCCCAGTACTGACCCCCTGAGGCACTCCACTAGATACTGGCCTCCAACAAGACTCTGCACCATTGACTACCACTCTCTGGCTTCTCTCCTTCAGCCAGTTCCCAGTCCACTTCACTACCCGATCGTCCAGACTGCACTCCCTCAGTTTAGCTGTAAGGATGCTGTGGGAGACTGTCAAATGCTTTACTGAAATCAAGGTAGACCACATCCACCGCTCTGCCATCATCTATACACCTTGTTATGTCCTCATAAAAGGCCATGAGGTTGGTCAAGCATGACTTTCCCTTGGTGAAACCATGTTGACTGCCATTAATGACCCTCTTATCCTTGGTATGCCTTGAGATGGCACCAAGGATAAGCTGTTCCATCAGTTTCCCAGGGATGGAGGTGAGGCTGACCGGTCTATAGTTACCCAGGTCCTCCTTCTTTCCCTTTTTGAAGACTGGAGTGACATTTGCTTTCCTGCAGTCCTCAGGCACCTCTCCTGTTTCCGAAGACTTGGTAAAGATGTTGGAGAGTCTTGACCTCAGCAATGACCTCAGCCAGATCCCTCAGCACCCATGGATGCATCCCATCCGGACCCACGGTTCTCCAGATTGCCTAATTACTCCCTAACCCAGTCCTCATCAACTAAGGCAGACTCTTCCATTGTCCTGACTTCCTCTGGGGCCTCAGCAGTATGGGACTCCTCAGGACAGCCTCCAACAGAGGAGACAAAGAAGGCATTGAGTAACTCTGCCTTCTCCATATCTTCTGTCACCAGGGCATCCACCTCATTCATCAGTGGGTCTACATTGCCTCTGGTGTTAGTCTAATCTGCCATGTATTTAAAGAAGCTCTTTCTGTTGTCCTTGACTCCTCTTGACAGGTTTAATTCTAAGGATGCCTTAGCTTTCCTAGTTACCTCCCTACACCCTCTGACAACAGCCTTATATTCTTCCCATGTGGCCAGCCCCTCCTTCCATGATCTATAAACTCTCATCTTCCACTTGAGCTTACCCAACAGTTCCTGATTAACCACGCAGGTCTCCTGGCTCCCTTCAGTGACAGTCTACGTGTCAGGATGCTCTTATCTTGAGCCTGGTAGAAGCAGTCCCTGAACACTAAACAACTATCTTGGGCCCCTTTACCTTCGAGCAGCCTTGCCCGTGGGATTTCCCCTAGCAATTGTTTGAAATGGCCCAAGTTTGCCCTGCTGAAGTCCAGGGTTGCAATTCTGCTCGCTATTCTGTTCCTGTTACATGAGATCCTGAACTCCACCATTTCATGGTCGCTGCAACCAAGGCAACCCTCAACCTTTACTGCTTCAACCAGACCCTTGTTGTTAGTGAGGATAACACCCAGCAGTGCACCTCTCCTAGTCGGCTCCTCCACCATTTGCATCAGAAAGTTATTGCCAAGGCACGGGAGGAGCCTCCTGGACTGTGGCTGTCTGGCTGAGTAGTCCTTCCAACAAACATCAGGGAAGTTAAAATCCCCCACCACAACCAGGGCCTGTGACTGTGAGGCTGCTCTCAGATGTCTGTAGAAGTTTTCATCAACTTCATCTTGATCTGGTGACCTGTAATAGACACCCACAACAGTATAACCCCTGCCAGCCTGCCCCTTAATTTTCACCCATAGACTCTCAACTCGCTCCTCATCCATCCCTGGACACTACTCAATACATTGTAGTTGCTCTCTCACGTAAAGAGGAACTCTACCACCATGCCTGGCTGGCCTGTCTTTCCTGAAAAGGACATAGCCATCCATGACCACATTCCAGTCATGTGAGCTGTCCCACCATGTCTCTGTAATTGACACGAGATCATACTCTCCTGCCCGAACACAGGTTTCTAACTCCTTCTGCTTATTCCCCATGCTGCATGCATTGGTGTACAGGCATTTCAGAGAGCGAGCTGAGCACACTGATTTCACCCTAATTATATGCCACTTTTTTACCTCTGTGTTTAGTCAGGAGCTCTTTATTCATCCATGCAGGTTTCCTGCTGTCTTTCCTTGATTTTCTGCTCACTGGGATGGGCCACTGTTGAGCTTGGAGGAGGGGTTACCTGAAAATCAACCTTCTCTCCTGGACCCTTTTTCTCTCCAGAACAATATCACATGGATTTTTTTTTCAAAGTGCCTTCCTGAAGAGGCCAAACTGTCCTCTACAAAAAGCTGAAGTAGAAACGTTTTTTCTCCATTTCACAGATTCCATTTTTTTTTTTTTTTCTTTAATACCATGTGAGGGGTTTTTTCATCTTTTTTTTTTTTTTTTTTTTTTTTTTCCCTGCAATGTGGAAATTTGATATTTTGCTATGGAAGACATTTAAAGAAAAAGAATCCCATCTGTCTGTCTCTCTGAACTAAAAAGCTGAAGCCCTGTCCAATTCTATTTGTTCACAAAGCAGGACAGTAGAAAAACAATTTGTTACTTCCTTCAGCAGCACAGCAAGCACTAAGCAGTTATACATCCAACAGCAAATGACTTTTCATTGGCTAGAACACTGCTATTTTTAAAAGAATAGTGAGAGTATATCTTCTAAGAAAAAATGTCCTTTTGATTGCTTGCATCTTTCAAAGGAAGATTTAATGACATTTGGTCAGAGTACTGAATTATTTCTATGCATGTCTTAACTTCAGTTTTCTCTCATTACAGTCATTGTAGTACTGTATGTAGCACTACGGAGGCAGAAGAAAAAAGACACCCTGATGACCTCTAAAGAAGACATCAGAGATAATGTTATCCATTATGATGATGAAGGAGGTGGAGAAGAGGACACCCAGGCTTTTGACATAGGTGCTCTGAGGAATCCTAAAGTGATTGAAGATAATAAAATACGCAGGGACATAAAACCAGACACCTTGCGCTTTCCACGTCAGAGACCACCAGTGGAAGATAACACAGACATAAGAAATTTCATTAACCAAAGGCTGCAGGAAAATGATGTAGACCCAACTGCACCTCCTTATGACTCCTTGGCAACTTATGCTTATGAAGGAAATGGATCTGTTGCAGAGTCTCTCAGCTCTATAGACTCCCTTACTACAGAGGCAGATCAGGATTATGACTATCTGAATGACTGGGGACCTCGCTTCAAAATCTTGGCAGACATGTTTGGAGAAGAGGAAAGTTATAATCCTGACAAAGTCACTTAAGTACAACTACAAGAGTGAAATTAAAAGTAAACCAACAACAAATTTAAAAGATAAACCTAAGCTTTATAATAGGACAGGATTCCTTTGATTATAAAAGACAGCAACTGTTTCCAGCAAGTTACTGCATTTATCTTACTGTCAGTTTTGATTTGATCTCCGAAGGAAAGAGAAATCCTGTAATATACACAGTTTTTGTTGTTATTTTGTTACTCTGGAATTACACTGAGGCAAGCGCAGGCCTACAGGTTTACTGACCTGACTTAGAAGGAAGATAGCTTTTTGGCATCATGGTGGAAGAGTGGTAGCTTTTTCGTAATTCCACTAAAGTGCCTATTGAAACTTTTATCATTTAAGTTGTGAAGAGTCTGCTGTGATGGTGTTACAAAACTGAATGGTAAATTGGACAAGAACTTTAAGACAAGGAGCAATAGCAACATACCGACTTCTTTTAGAGCAAAAATGAAGATCGCTTCATGGAGAATATTTAATGACTAAAACTAAGGGGGGGAGGAGGGAAGGGTATACGTTGTGTTTGGGGGTGAAGTTTGATTTTTTAAAAGAAGAAAACACTATGTCAAGACATTGTATTTCTTCTTCCAAAATTTCACTGAAAAATTAAATTTAAAATGTTATTGTTCACTCTGAAGATGTAAAGCCCAAATTAAAAAGGAAAAGTCTTAGCATACAGCAATGAATATTTAAAATGTTAATGCAAATGTTACATTTTTTTCAAAATAATAAAAAGATGAAAGCAACTATTCCTTTATGTGAAGGAAATTTCCCTTGGCTCCCCCTCTTCTTTTAAAATGAGACCAATATTAGAACAAAATGAAGAGGGATTTTAAGAGTATTATTGTATTTTTAGTACCAAGACATTTTTCCCCCTTGTATGTATCACTAAAAAGGTATGTGTAAAGAACTCCACATCATTTTTCTTTGCAATTAGATTGTTACTCTGTAGGTACTATAGGCATACGTATTAGAGATATAGATATAGTTATTTTTCAACTGGCCATCTGCTATAGTTCAACATATCATTGTATTAATATTGCACTGTCAGACCCACATCAAACATTATAGAAAGCCTTCTGAGGATGGAAAACTTATTAATTTTGTTCTTGCCAAAAATTAACAGAGTCAGAATAAAAATATGAAAAAGTATGTTTGTCCACACTTTATGTACATACCCATGCATAAATGTAGCTGTGTAGCTAACAGAATCACAGATATGCACAAGGCATTATGCGATATAAGATCTCTTGTATAACTCTTTCATGTGAATTTTTCTGATTAATTAAGACATCGACATTTTGTAAGACAAGGGTTTATGGCCTCTGAAGTGCATATATTCTTATAGTCTCCTTCTAAAATCTCTGCAGTGATGTACAATCTCCTTGAGTTCTACTCATGATTAATGGCACTGGCAAGGTCAGCCCAAGCTGTTGATTAATCAAAAGTATTTTTTTCACCTCAGGTCTACAGCTTGCTTTTTGTACCACTAGAATTAATAACTATCAGATATAGTTAGCTCAAAAGTCTGATACTAACACACGTAATGTTCACTCTACTCTTTTGGGGAAATGTAAAGGTATATCAAACTTGTATAAATTAATATTCCAATGTGACTTTAAAAGGCTTTTAGTTTAAATAAGTTTTGGATTGTTTAGTATAATTGGACAGGGCTTCATTAAAAGCACGACTCGTACAGCTTCTACCAGCAGAGTGCTGAGGAGGAGACATAACATATGTTAATAAGAAAGGTTTGCCCTTTTTTTTTCACTATCAGCAAAAGCATGCTATGTCCCTGAAAGACAAACTAAGCCAACAAAAGCTCTCTTCTCACAGAACAGGGAAGCAGATGAAGTGGCAGCGTGATGTTTTTAATTTTTGCACATCTTGACTGCATAGCAGAGGCAACTTGCTACTGCAGAGTGGGCCTAAAACAGAGCTTTGGAAAAAAAATGCTACTCATTATAACATAGGTTTTATTCATACAAAATTCACACTTGTTAAGGTACTCTAGCAATGCTTCCTCATGCATTGCTCATGTATAGCAATGCTTCCTACCCTGCTGCCACAGCTAAAATAAGCCTCTAACACTGCTCATTTACAGATGTACAATTCTGTAGCCAAACTCTACTCTTAGAAACCATGAGTCCTTTGTATGTATTTCTCTAGTAAAGTTAACATAAGTGAGAGCAGTGTTTGACTTCTTGACATCACCTATCATGGTATTCCTGAGAAAACTGGATTTGTAGTGGATGCTGGGTGAACATTAGGTCTCTAGATTAGGTTGCCATTTGCTCTAAGCAGGACCCTCTGTATGGGAGCCTGACTTCCAAAATGGGTAGACAGAAAATGTGGTGTTAAACATGCTGCTACACACAATTCGTATTTAAGACTGAGTTGTTGTATGTTAAATTAATACCAAATTGAGTATCAAGTGCATATTTTTGACATTTAAGAGGTTTGTAATGGGGCTGTTTCTATCACCCTATCAATAAACCTCCAGAAATATATTTTTTAATTGCATGTAATTACTAATAATTGCCCTATAAAATCATAAGTAAAATATTTTAAGACCTTTTTTTAACATAACGGGGGCATTTTTTGTAAACAGCTCTATACAATTAAGGGAAAGAATTGTTTTTCATTTATGCATAACCTGGGATTCAGGAAATTTGTGTTTCATTCCATGTTCTTTCACTCTCTTTCTAAAAGATGCTTGACAGGTTTTTAACATCGTATTTTTTAGAAGGTAGTTAGACAAATTTAAAATTTGCAAGATTTAAAATATGCAAGATGTCTCAGTTGACATGAAGTCAATGGGATTAAGGAACCTCAGTGCATTTGTAAATTGTATCAGATAACTTTTTCAGTTTTTAAGTTCCATATCTTACAAAAAATCTCTACAAACCCTTGCACAATCAAGATGTTAAAGGGGTTGTCTGTTTTCTCTCAATTGTGAAAAGAACCTCAAATTCTATCAGAGTGACAGGAAGCTAAGATAATGCTTAAAAGCCAAAGAAGGGATAGAATTGAGAAAAATACTTCTGTATAAATTTCCAAATCTAAGATACTGGTCCATAAACACCTAGCAGCATCTTAAATGTCTCAACATTCCCCCCCTTGCAAACCACAAGACATTCTGTAAAATGCCTTCTGCACATGAAGGCATCAAGACACTTCATTGGCACAAACAAATCCACATTTTAACTTAATTAGTCTTGACAAACTCTAGAGGCCCTGAAATAAATGTCTAGATACAAAGCATTCAGTAAGAAGGGAAAATATCTAAGGAAATCTAGCTCACAAGCTTATGTTGTGGACATACAGAATTGAAGACAAATTTATAATACATTTGAAAGGAATTTCAAGGAAGAAGGAAAATGTCTTCCCTCCCAAGAAAGCTGAAAATGCCACTATTTAGGAAAGTTCAGACAATTTCTCAGTAGGGTCAGAACAGAAAAGACTGCTAACATTCACACACAAATCTGAAATGCAGGTTTGCAATATTGTCAGTGAGTCAAATAGCAAGGATTTTGAAAGCAATAACAGTAGATTATGTCTCTTGCACAAAGATATGCTCGTATATTTTATACTTTCATGTATTTTACTTATTTTATAAATTTCCTTTACTTTTTGGTGTTAAAAAAAACAAACCACAGTTACTTAGAATTTACTCTAGGTGATGGAAGCAGAGTTAAGTATGGAGCGAAGAGTAATAAATGACTCAACAAATTACTGACAATATTATTCTAGAGACTACCTTGAATATATTCTTGCCTTTAAGAATAAGATGTTCATATCCACATAAACACAACTGATCCTTCACAGTAGTAAAAAATGTGTTTCTGCAGATGCTATATTAATTTTAAATTTACCTCCATTATTGTTATGAAAGAGTTCTTAAGACTGTGTCTCTACAAAATAATCAATCTCTATTAAATAAATACAGGAAGAAAATATAATAATCCACTAGGTTACAGCCATTTCATATGACATTAGTGACTGGATTTTACTTGCTGAGATTTGGCACTGTAAATTCTTTGCAGTAATTTTATTATTAGTTGTTGTTATTATTATTACTATTACTATTACTATTACTATTATTTTTATTTTTATTATTATTATTAACATAGACTTTCAAATCCTGTGTGTATAGAAATATTTTTGATCTTTACAAACCTTCATGAAAACAACTAATGCAATGACCCCTAATAATAACAACCCTATTGAAGTGACATTTAAGTGTGAATGAAAATCAAAGTTTATATTACACCCCTTCACAACCTTCTTAAAATGGCAAATCTACAATAACCTTATTTCTTTCCTCTTCTTATTTAAATCAAGAAACAGAAAAGTTGTCAGAACATAAGCAACAATTACTATTTTGAACAAAACTAAGATAAGTTCCCATTTGGTTGTTGTTTTGTTTTGTTGTCTTTTTTTTTTTCTGTTTGTTTGATATTTATTTGTTTTTATTTGTTTGTTTGTTCTATTTATTTAATTGATAATCTTCCTTTATTCAACTTCAGATTGCAACTAAAATCCCCAGATAATTTTATTTCTGTCTTACTTTCACTGCTGAGGTGCCAAAATACTTGTCAGGGCTCAGGGACATCTTATTAATGTATATAAATACCTGATAGATAGAAGTAAAGAAGATGAAGCAAGACTCTTCTTAGTGGTGCCCTGTGAGAGGACAAGAGGCAACAGGCAGAAATTGAAATGCAGGAAATTCCATTAAAACCTGAGAAAAAAGCTTCTTTACTGTCAGAATGACCAAGCATTGGATCATGTTGCCTGGAGAAGCTATAGTGTATCCATCCTTAGAGATATTCAAAACCCAACTGGCTTTTTCCCTGAACAAGCTGCTCTAACTGACCCTGCTGTAAGCAGAGAGGTTGGAGCAGATGATCTCCAGAGGTGCCTTCCAACCTCAGCTATTCTGTGATTTATGCTAAAACCATTATCTGTATTTAAGCTCCTAACCTCTTGTAAACTCAACAGCATTAAGGACCTAACTGCATATGCATAGTAACTATGACTGGTTATAGACAGACAGCTCAGGTGTGAGTGGAGGAACATGATAAAAATTACTAGCAATGTGGATATTCTGGAGAGGGATAAATTATTGACTGTCACTTTCAGTACAAGAAGTAAGGGACATCACATCAAACTAGCAGGAGTCAGGATGAAAATTTAAAAAATGGAGGTGGTTCTTCACATGATGGGTAGCTGAGATAGGCACGGAGGCTCTGAGTTTACATAGGCTGAAAAAGAGGATGGACAAATTCACAAAAAAATAATAAATTGTATGTTGCTTAATACAGAGAAACCACATGTGGCTCAGGGATTCCCTGATAGTGCTTGATTAACATCTGAGGTAGTAACCTGACTTGGTCTGTTCCTACATGTTTTGCTGGGAAATCAGATTATGCCAGTGTTAGAAAAGGTTATTACTCCAGTTTGACCAAACTTATTTTCTTACTATGATATTGTAAATTTAATAGATCCTCAAATCACCATTCCCTCAGTTCTAATTTTCCAAACTGCATAGATATAGCTTGCTCTTCCTTTTTTTTTTTCTATTACATATCACATGCACGTATACATGCATATTTTATTGTTTCCCTCAGATTTTTAACTATTGTAACTGTCGTCTTTCCTTTAATTCTGCACACCTTTGTGTAATACTTACTTTTTTCTTTCATACGGACATTAACACAGATTGGTGTCAGTGACGATGACAAAGTTTGGCCTAAACTGTATTTAAAAACAAAATTACATTACTATGTGAAGATGTTATCCTCTATGATACATGTCACCTTTTGCATGCATGTCACTTTTTCAGCTGTCCTGGTTACTTCCCTGTGTATTGCGAACTCATGAAGAAAGAGGAGGAATGTATTAATAGTCACTGTCTGGTTAGATGAGTGGTTAGTGTTAATCCAGTATTCAGAAATGAAACCTACTGCTCTCCTGCTATGTGTAGTAGAGGTGATTAATTGTTCTCAAATATTGAATATAGTGCATTTACTAGTCAAATGTGTGTTTTTCTACCATACACATCTCTCAGCAGGGATAATTCAAGAAGCAGAAATTAAACCCCTTCTTTCTTTGAAGCTATGGATGTATATGGGAAGGAAATGGGACCATATTGAGAGATATCAAAAATAAATATGCCTTAACAGAATGTCTTATATGATTTGGTCACATGTCTCCATTAAATAGTTCCATTTTTAATTTGGAGTTCATTTTCTCTTCATAGTCAGTGAAGTAAGGACAATGCAGTTAATATTATTCAGAATGTTCTCATTGCCTTCAACCCCTGCTGCTTTATCCTCTTTGGGTTACTTTGAAGTTTGATCTTTATCCCCCTGTGCATTCACTACTTTTCCAGTTATGGGTCTTGCTGCATTTCTGATTACATCTGAACTGTCATAGTAGAAATATCTGACCAAAAAATACATGACACAGCAGTACAGGTGTAGAATTATAGCTTGGGTTTACATAAGATGATTCAAAATGAACAAACATCAACTTGATGTTCTGCAAACTGACATCAGCAGAAATCAGACTATGAACTTAATAAGGAAAAAACAAAGCATAGTATTAAAACTTTTAGTATATTTTCTCCCATTCTTCTACAGTATGTAACTCACATGCCTGCTTCCTGTGAAAGAATGAACATATAAAGAGAAGAAGGTGAAAGACTCTGGACTTGTTATATCCTCTTTTTGCTGCTATTTGTATTTAGCGTTCTTTTGTATATATAAATAAACTAACATTTCTTAGCTCAATTTTATTTCTTAGTCTTAAATTATGGAAAATATATTCTATGAAAGATTGGCAATGACAAATGAAATACATGTAAATGTTTCAAATACAGTACTGCAAGACATTACTCTTCAATTCTTAGAAAGAAAAATTTAAGGACAGAAATTCAGTTTATCTTTTTCAGATTTGTGGAATTTACCTCACCAAAGAATGATTATTGCTTTCAGTAATGTTCCACAATTGGTAAGTCCTTTATTTTACTTTCTGGGAGTAATTTATATAATTTCAATTGTAGTGACTTAAATTATTTAGATTACTTACTTCAGTTGAGCTCGGTCCAGAGGAAGTGACTGAAAGTACTTAATAACATATGTAGTAATTTTCATTAAGTCACAGTGACTTAATGAAACATGTGACTTAATGAAACTGTCTGCTAACTAGAGATATTAAATAGCAGATACTGAGCACAGGGATTTGTCTGAATTCTCACTTATCTGGAAGACAGTGCTCTGCAGCCCAAGCTGACAGAGGTGATTGAATTCTGTCTTGATGGTTAGGGAGAGAAGAAAGCCCTTCCATGGCTCAGACTATATGAAACAGCATATTGATTTGACAAGTCACTTAGGTAATAGCTCTAGAAAACTGTTGTCAAGAGCAGAGTGAAACCCCTATTTCAAATGCTAAGCAGCAGAGGAAATGTAAGTACATGGGAAAACTGAAATACCTATTTTACAATAAGATTGTGCTTGATTAGTTAAGAATAAATGTAGGCCGGTCTTTAAATGCTGCTTAGAACTGTGACTGAAGATGCTCCAAGTAGGTCTTGTCAGGTACAAGCTGATACCTTCTCTGTGTTTTGCTAATAAATTGGCTGCTCCAACTCACCTTTCTGAAGCATATAGAAACCTAGATGCCTAGCCCAAGAGATAACCTTGAAGTATATCACCATTTTGACCTTTTTTTTTTTTTTTTTTTCCTGACCTGAAGTTGCTTTCTGTAACCATCTAATAAAAGCAAGGAAAAAAAACTTGCACATATGGAATCAACAATACTAACGGAACGGAACTGAAGAATTTTGTTCTTTTTTTCTATTTATAGCATGAGAAACACTTGTGAAAGTGTCCACTGCAGGCAATCCTTTTAAAAAATATGTGGAGAAACTGTTTCCTGCCTTCCTCCTGCAATGCTCAAACACCAAGAGATTGAGAGGTAAAATTTAGAAGAAAAAAAAATATTTGTAGAAAATCCATGGAAAAACAGTAAGCAATTTTTAATGAGATATCAGAACACCATTTTCCCTGTGTGTGACGGGGCACTTGGTTATGCTAGTTAGCTACTTATCAGATACAAATGTTTAAACAATAAAATATAACTATATTTTTATTTTTTTACTTATATCATCTTGTCACATCGTGTGTTTTTGTGTGGCACACCTGTGTGCTGGTTTTGGTTGAGGCAGAGTACATTTTCTTTAGAGTAGCTAGTATGGGGCTGTGATTCACATTTGTGCTGGAGAAGGTGTTGATAATTCGGGGATGTTATAGCTACTGCAGAGCAGTGTTTACACAGACTCAGGGCCTTTTCTGCTTTTCAAACAATCCCACCAGTGGGTAGGCTGGGAGTGCGGAAGAAGCTGGGAGGGGACACAGTCCAATTCTTTCCTCTCATCTTGCTGGTGGGGGAGTGAGCAAGCAGCGGTGTGGTACTTATTTGCCGGCTGGGGTTAAACCACAACAATATGTTTTACAGTATTGTAACAGCATGAACTCTAGTAGAGACACACTTGATTTACACTGACACAAGCCTTGTACAGGCAAATAACAGTTGTTTTGAGTTCTAAAGTCTGTTCTGGGGTACAGAACAAGTTTTCACCGAAAACATGTATATTTTATGTTAATTATTGTTTATGAGATGTCATTTAAGAATGGTACAAAAGTACAGCAGTCTACTGCCAGTCATTAAGAAGGTATTTTTAAAATACTTAATCAAATTCAGTAAATTTTTAATTTAAATTATTAATTTTTAAAACCAAATGATGAGCATTTTTAATAAAGATTGAAAATTGGCTGAAGTGGTTTGGTTTTGGTTTTGTTTGTTTGTTGGTTTTGTTTGTTTTTTTAATGATCAATACATTTCAATACATTGATTTCTAAACATCTGAAGGAACTTAAGGAAATTATTTCATCATAAATCTGGCTATTTTATTAGGATAAATCATTCCAATATAAAGACTCAGGCTGAGAGTTCTTAGTTTGCTAAAATGGTGCAAAGTTAACGATTCTGTGGTGTAGACAACCTCTGTCCAAAGCACAACTACGTTGCAATGTAAAAATGAGGTGAAACAGAATAAGAGAGAATTTGCAAAGGCTTGAAAGCCTTTGATGGTTTAAAGCCTTTGCTAGCACCACAAAGATATCTGTCTGCATTTTTACACAAGTCAGGCTCTTCTGGCTACAATGCATGACTGGCTGAGTTTACATGACTGAAAAATGTTATACCACAGAGAAATTTTTGTAATGACATGGAAATGGCTTAGAAAATAAACACAAATCAGGACTTATGTATAGCTAGAGCTACTTTCATCTTCCAGACCTAAGATACAGTCTATTTCACTATCCTATTTAATTAATTTTAAGTAGTTTCCACTTTTACAGCAAATCAGACAATGCATAATTCAGTTACCAAAGTTTCTTTTGATCTATGTTATCATTCCTATGGGAGATACCCACTAATATCTTGAATTACTATTATATTGGTCTGTCTGGAGCACAAGTCTTACGAGGAGTGATTGAGGGAACTGGCGCTATTTAGCCTGGAGAAAAGGAGGCTGAGAGGAGACCTTATTGCTTTCTACAACTACCTGAAAGGAGGTTGTAGCATGGAAGGTGTTGGTCTCTTCTCCCAAGCAGCAAGTGATTGGACAAGAGGAAATGGCCTCAGGTTGTGCCAGGGGAGGTTTAGATTGGATATTAGAAAAGAATTCTTCACAGAAAGGGTTGTCAGGCATTGGAATAGGCTGCCCAGGGAAGTGGTTAAGTCCCCATCCCTGGAGGTGTTTAAAAGGTGTTTAGATGAGGTTCTTAGGGACATGGTTTAGTGCTAGAGTTCAGATAGGTTACGGTTGGACTCAATGATCCTGAGGTCCTTTTCCATCTGAAATGATTCTATGATTCTATGATAAGTAGGATTGCTCACATGCTGGTACTCTTGATGTTTGAAAGGGGATCATGAAATCCTTCTGCCTTGGGTATAGCCTCTACACCCCAAAACATGCAATTAATTTATTGTCTGTCCACTAACTCACATTTTTGCAACACTCTGCTGAAGTGTTCACAATAGACCTGCATTCATTACAGATCTTGATGCACAACTGGTATGCTCCTTATCATAACTGTTTTGTGGCATAGTATACTCATGCTACTACTCAGAGGCCTTGAGATCCTTTTTTGCTCTAACTGGATCAGGTATGCTCCATCCCTTGCTACCATCCTCTTGCTTGATATGCTCTATATTAGAGGGACACTGCAGCTATTTTATTTGTTCTGAGAAACAGCTGAGAATGACTTTGCTAGGGGAAAGAAAGGCGAGCAGAACACAGGTACACATAAGGACTACACATCTCAAAAACATCAGAGGCTGATAAGCAATCTGTCTTTTGTCTTTGAGACAGGTCAAATATATACTTGTGTCTCAAGTTAGGTATGACAGGCATATAGTCCTTTCCCACACACACAAAAAAAAAGAAGTGTGGAATGCTGTTTGGGAGATGATGTGTATCTCTTACATACAGTAAACACAGAAGGAATCCTTCACTTCAAGGACTTGATTCCTTCACTCACTCCACAGAGTAGCTAAGGAGAACTTACATTCTCCCAGCACGTGCAAGGCAACTCCAACATAAGCAAAACCCCACTTTGCTACCTGCTTGAAAGACTGAGTTCTGATCATGATTAATGGGAGTTAAGAATTAATGGATAGGCCAAGGGTACTGTGGAAGAAAGATACCTACCATGCATCTCTATTTGCTCTACTTGAGTGTCAGTGTTACAGTCACTTAGTAAAAAGTTCATCTTAACATTAATAAGAATAATAAAAGTAATGGTCCCCAACTTCTTATCTCTATTAGGATAACAATGCAAGACTAAGGAGGTGACCACCATAATCGGTTTCTTGCTCTATGTGATATATGACCAAGTTTCATTCCCGGCAAATATCAGATTCTCCTACTACAAATATTTAATGGCTCAGGTAATATTCTTATTTGTCATCAATAAGGTTTCAGAAAATGGCACTATACGGATTGAAAACTACTGAGTGAAGAGGCTTGAAGCATGCGAATTTTATCAACTTTTTAACAACAGCTGCATAGCACCAGTGACATATCAAACCATTGCAGGTTTTAGAATTTTAATTTACAAAAAAATCTTTATATTTCAGAGGATCTTGACTTAATTTTGACATACATTTTGACTCATTTTACTGTGTTTAGTCGTGATATTTTCTGTTTAGTATAAGCCAAGAGGGCTGCATGTCATTTATGCTTATTCATTTAAATTTTTTGCATGGCTATTTACTTTTAACTTCATTCTCTGACAAGTATGGACACTAGAAAGTATACCTGAAATATATACTCTTGCCTTTTAAGATAAGTTTGTACTGAAAAAGCATTAAGATAGTTGGGGGTTCTCTTGGCTTACACTACATAAAGTTTACATTTGTGGAATTCACAGAGAACTGAAAATTATTAATAAACATCATGGTATTCAGATGCTTTGTAATCAATATGACAGAAAAAGCAGGTGTGAATGTGAACAGTGAAGTGTACCACACAAAAGAAGCAATACTTCTAAAGCAGTGCACCACTGGAAAACTTTCCATATTCTTATGGACCTTAGGAACAAAGGAGAAGAGTTTTGTTTTTTGTGTCATGGTTCAGCTCCTTTCATCCATAGTGTGGAGAAAATGTGTTTTACTAATCTGGTTTGAGATTACAAATTAATGTTAAAAATGCCTACTAAAAATCATTTAACCTCATGGCAAGAGTGCCATCAAGTATGTACCAGAGCCTTGTCCAATTATTTCTAAAAGGCTGCACGAATGGACTTTGCACCATCACTGACATGACCTACCTAAAATGTAGCTGGATAAAGGGAAGTGGAAGAACCAAAAAGCCACTGGAATGTTTATCAATGGCTCACACAAACCCATCTCAGCGTTTGGGTCTTTGCCGCCCTCGTGTGGCTAGTACATTTAAGAGTCCTCTCAAGGTAGAAAAGGGGCTTTGATGTGTTCAAGCACTGGAGACGTGTACATGTAAACTTTGCAGTATCCCGTGGGGTTTAATTACACTTAGAATCAGTAAGTACTCAAGAAGCACGGTGACACTATTATACAACATTCCTTCCTTCCTTCCTTCCTTCCTTCCTTCCTTCCTTCCTTCCTTCCTTCCTTCCTTCCTTCCTTCCTTCCTTCCTTCCTTCCTTCCTTCCTTCTCACAGAAAAAAAGGCTGAAATCTAGGTCACCTGATGGTCAACAGTGAAATTTCCATGAACTCTAGAAGGGTCAAGTTCTTTCTTTAATTCAATCTGAAATTTTAAAAGAATGAACACAAACAATGCTAAATTCCATATAGACACAATTTCTTAACCTGTTCAGACTGCAACAACCATCCACAGACTCACATCAGTTGTTCTCTCTATTCTTCTCAACAAAGCAAAGGTTTGTCAGCAGTAGTAAGTAATTTATCTACTTGTCTTTAGCTTTTCAAAGTTGTGGAAAAGGACTATTATTCAGAAAATCTGCAAATATTTTATAAAGCATGATATCAGGGTCTATGGGGTTTAGACTAGTTGTATAATCTATAGTGATATACTAGTATCAGAGATAATGGTTCTTTCTATAATAATGTCACTTCAGCCTGGCCAAAACTTGGCAAAGACTAAAATGGTTTGACAATCAAACAGTAGCTAATGAGAAATCAACAGGCTCTGGGGTCTTTTCAGCAGTATCACTGACTGCAAAGAGAGTCCTGGATCCTACCAAAGACAATACTGTGTGATGCATATTACAACTGCAGAGAGCTCTCTGCACTTTACAAATAAAAATTAACAGCAAGTACCCGACAATGGCTTTCCACAGTTCCTGTATTTAGTGCAATGCTTCTCCTGCCAAGTGCTCACAACTTAATTAAGAGCAATGGACCGAATTCAGCCATGACGAAAGTGTTGATAGCTTCAAGTCAGCAAGACTTGTGACGGCTTACTTATAAGCTGAATTTAACTGGATGATTATCAGAGACCTCAAAAGGAAGAAATTTCTTGATCATGATAAAAAAAGAATCCTCTATACCACTGCAAGAGGCAGGGTATAGATCCTGCAAGCCTGTTGCACATCAGGCAACAGTTGCACATCATAGAATCACTGAATTGTTTGGTTGGAAAAGACCTTTAAGATCGAGTCCAACCATTAATCTACCACTGCCAAGTTCACCTCTAAACTGTGTGCGTAAGAACCCTATCTACAGGTCTCCTAAACACGTCCAGGGATGATGACTCAACCAGTTCCCTGGGCAGCTTGTTCCAATGCCTGACAACCCTTACAGAAGTGTTGAGTTTCAAGACTTGTCTCTAGCACTGATTCCTTGTTATGGTAAAACTTAATGTCTACAGTGGGACCAGTTTCTTAGAAGAGTCCTGTGCAGTTGTGCAACTAAAAGAACAAGTAAGTACATCAGCTTCTAAGAGCAGCTCTTCTCACTTCCCACTTGACAGCCACTGGACCAGAACTTGCTGCACATGGATCCGATATGGTCAGAATTCAGCAGCTAAAAGGATCTGGGAATTCAGAAGTTTCCGGTATCCTTGTGTACATATTCATTTTTGGAAACAGAACACATCATGATGTTTTCAGAATAGTTGCATAAATTTGTTTCATAAAATGAAAACAGATATTAAAATACAAACAAGCATTTCTCAAAGAACAGAAATTGTAAAATTTGACTAGCACTTCTTTATGACAAACCTGCTTTTCAAAATGTGGAGACAACCCTTTCTGACATCAGTTTATTCCACTAATAATGCACAGAAATATTTTTAGATTTATGACTTTTTTTTCTTTAAACATGATTCATTACTACTTAAAAATGATAGAAAATACAATTGTTTATGTGTCTGATTTTTTTTTTATTTTTTTTTTACTTTTGTTACTCATTAACACATGATCCAATTTAGAGTTCTGACAACAAGAGTACTTTGAGTTAGAATAGATTTTCTTTTCAGACATAGAGAACATAGGCTTTTAAGCTATAATGCAATCGATGGACAGCCCTCATAATGCTTTATTCTGAGCAGAAGGAGCTTTCCAGTGTTATGAGTCCAAAGGGAAACTTTTATTTATTTGGAAAAGGGCAAAACATTTGATGTTATAGGAAGGGGAACAGAAAGAAAAAAAATGGAAAGAAGGTATTTTACAGAGATATCTGCTATACAGAAAATCTAAAGCCTCTTTCTCTTCCCCTGCTCCCTCTTTCACTTTTTTATTGTTTTGAGAGGTTTTTTGTGGTGATAGCTTCCTGATGAATGTTTCGTTAGATGTTTAAAATGTCCTTAAATCATTATTTTGCTATGCTGAAATAATGGCTTTTACTGAGTTCTGTAGAAGAGACATAGATACTGTTAAAACTCTGCCTGTTCTTCAGTGTGTTAGCCTAGAAAAATCAAATTGCATCGTAACTCCTACTAAATAAATACAAATATGAAAAAATCCAAGAGAAATAATTAAAATATTTACATTACTAATATTGCCAGTATATAGCAATAATTTTTTTAATGAGCAAGTTTATGTCATTTAGCTTACGTCTTAAAGCCTTGTATTTTATAAAAGAATCTAAACCAGCAGTGTGCTACTGCAGAATATTTTTTTCATTCCTGCTTGAAAAACAGCAAAGAAAAGCTGTCCACTGATTTTCAATATAGTCAGAAATGTTAATACAGAGAATGCTGACAACTTCTTCCAAAATTGCTTGCAAAGTCACTCAAAGTATTTAATTTATATTTTTCACAAACACGTGGAGAAGTGAGATGGTCTGAGGTTATCAGTAGCTTTGGTGGATAGAGACTTTTTGCTAAAAACATGGTAAACTGACAAATTGTCCATAGTGTTCAGATCCCATTGTCAGAAGGTTGTTTAGATAGATTCATTTTGTTTCTTTCTAGATCTCAGAAGTTATACAAATCTTGATTTTGAAATGATTTACTATAGCTGGCAGGTGAATGTTCAATGAATTGTGGCAAAAACTATAAGGTCTTTTTCATATCAGTGAGGAATTACATGCTAAGTACTACTGACGCAGTGTGAATATGCATTTTCCTTTTAATTCAAGGTTGATTTTGTAAACCAATCAGTTCTGAAGATGTTTGTGCCAAAATTTCAGCAATCAATATGTAAACTTTTACATTATGGATACAATTTAAGTTTTACTGTGACCTTCCAAAGATCCTCGGCACTGCACTTTGTCTTCACTGTTATTAATACTCAGAGATAAATGGGGGTTTCTGTTGAATAACTCAAAACACATTTATCTCCAAAATTTCCCTAATCTCGATTACTATTTTCATTTGTTTCTTTTTTTAACTTGCTTCATTCTCATTCACACTCTGTAACTGTCAAGTAAGCAAAAGGACATACACTAAGCGACACAACCTTTTTGAATAAAACTTTCTGAGAAAACCCTCCAGGTTCAAACATACTAGTAGCACAATTGCTAAGTTCACACAGTATCACAGTATCACAGTATGTTTGGGATTGGAAGGGACCTCAAAAGATCATCTAGTCCAATCCCCCTGCTGGAGCAGGAACGCCTAGGTGAGGTGGCACAGGAACATGTCCAGGCGGGTTTTGAATGTCTCCAGAGAAGGAGACTCCACAACCTCCCTGGGAAGCCTATTCCAGTGTTCTGTCACTCTTACTGAGAAGAAGTTTTTTCTCAAATTTAAGTGGAACCTCTTGTGTTCAGCCTTGATCCCATTACCCCTGGTCCTATCATTGTTTGCCACCAAGAAGAGCCTGGCTCCATCCTCGTGGCACTCACCCTTTATATATTTATAAACATTAATAAGGTCACCCCTCAGTCTCCTCTTCTCCAGACTAAAGAGACCCAGCTCCCTCAGCCTTTCTTCATAAGGGAGGTACTCCACTCCCTTAATCATCTTTGTTGCCCTACGCTGGACTCTCTCCAGCAGTTCCCTGTCCTTCTTGAACTGAGGGGCCCAGAACTGGACACAATATTCCAGATGTGGTCTCATCAGGGCAGAGTAGAGGGGAAGGAGGACCTCTCTCGATCTACTAACCACCCCCCTTCTAATACACCCCAGGATGCCATTGGCCTTCCTGGCCACAAGGGCACAGTGCTGGCTCACAATCATCCTACTGTCCACCAGGACCCCCAGGTCCCTTTCCCCTACACTGCTCTCTAATATGTAATTTCCCAACCTATACTGGAACCTGGGGTTGTTCCTGCCCAGATGCAGGACTCTACACTTGCCTTTATTAAATTTCATTAGGTTATTCCCCGCCCAACTCTCCAGCTTCTCCAGGTCTCGCTGGATGGCAGCACAGCCTTCTGGCGTGTCAGCCACTCCTCCCAGCTTAGTGTCATCAGCAAACTTGCTGATAGTACACTCTATTCCCTCGTCTAAATCATTAATGAATATATTGAATAATACTATATTGAATAGTACTGACCCCTGACGCACTCCACTAGATACTGGCCTCCAACTAGACTCTGCCCCATTGACTACCACTCTCTGGCTTCTCTCCTTAAGCCGCTTTGCCAGTTTTCAACCACACAATCTCTGAAGGTTAATTACTGTGTAACATTTTCTATGCTAGACATAAAAAAAAAAAAATAAAAAATAAAAAAATAAATGTAAGAATGTGATTTGTTTTGGCTTGTTACAGATCTGAGCTTAAAAATTCTAAGAATTTATCTGGAAACTAATGAGAAGTCAGTGCATGTATCAGTGTACAGGTTTGATGCACCTTCTAAAAGGAACTCAAGTTACTAAGCAGTATATCTTTTTCCAGCTCCAGTTTCCATCCAGGGTTTTTTACAGAGCTGCCAATAATATCTATCAATAGCCTGCAGTGGCAGAGGCAGAGATGGCTACTGCTGGTTCCTCCTACTGTAACATTATCTGTAAATAATTACCTACAAGAGCTAAGCAGAAGAAAAATTTTTCTAGAACTTTTATTTTGGCTTGATTTTGTAAAGCACTTTCACGTGAACATTTTGGGCACATTATTCATCTGCTCAATTCTTCAAGCCAAAACTATGTTGTTAAAGGTAGAAATTTGTCCATACTGAACTGAGACCATGGATGGATGGCAAACACCAGATGCAAATGAGCTTTCTTAGACTCTTTCAAAAATTAACTGATGTCCATTTACCCTACTGATAAGTCGTGCCATGAAGCTACTCCACTTTAGAAGTCTCATTGACTACTGTGAGACTATGCACAATGGATGGATAGTCACTGGCTATGCAAGGGGAAGACAAGATTTTGACACATATTAATACATTAGAAAAACTCCTGCTGGCTGTTTTAACATGAAGGTGTGGCAGGTACCCTTCCCCCCACCCTCCTCTGACTAATGGACCCCATCCCCTGAGGTCCTCCCAGCTGAAGAGTAGGAAAGGCAAGGCTCCCTGATCAGACACGGCCCCTGGCCAAGGAAATGCCTCAGTTGAAAAAAGCTTCTGGACCATGGACCACAGATCAGATTTCAACCTAAGGCTATAAATACAGCCTGCCAAAGACTCCATTTTGAGTTAGTCGTCTCACAGCAGTGGGTTTGCAGTCAGAATCTCTTCCCTTAAAATCAAGATGTCATATAAGAAAACTCCTTGAGGTTAAGTGCCCTTGCCTTTTAGTGAGTTATATCTTCTGGACTGCCCTTGAGTGCCCTTGCCCTCTTGGTGATTCTGGATATCCTTGAGGGTCCTCTTTGTGAGTGAGTTAGTGTGTGCTTGGAATCATCATTCTGGAGCTTTGGGAATTCCCTAAGTTCTCTGTGTAATAATTAGTTCCCACTTGGTAACCTGAACCTATAGTTATAATTCTGTTGGAGTGCTCAGTGTTTTTGATAAGCCTTGTCCCTAGTTTGTTTTTCTTCTGAATTATTTTAGTTAGAATACAGTTTGCTTTCAGTTTGCTGCCTGTGTGGTCTAGTTTTGGTACCTCCATGACAGAAGGAGAGGGAACCACAGGGATTAAGAGTGTGAGTTGAAATACAGAGACTTTTTTGAGCCCTCTAGGCAGAAAGAATCCAGCTGTATAAACCAGCTGGAGTTATCACCATTGTACATAGAATTATAAATGAGTCTATATCTTCTGCATCAGAAATGTCTGTCTGTGAAGAAACAGAAATACTTTTTTTTCTGTACATTAGATACTTAAAAATTATAACAGAATTGTTATGGATATCTTATAAAAATTTATTCATAAAAGTATTTCTATCTTTTTTTTTCCTTCTTTAACAAGAAGAGTTTCATTCTATACCTCGGAAATTAATGAATCCCTGAGAAAGCTGTTTCTTGGTGGAAAACAACCTCATCAATATGCCAGAATGCATGTCTAAAAGAATAATGACCTGCAGACTTTAAAAGCATACAAGAGAAGTTGGTTTAAAAAAATATAGATAAAAAATAAAATGAGTATTTAATTACACATGCTGCTTTCCTCTTTGGTTCTAGTTTCTCAGGATGATTTAGTCTGCTTCTCTACTCTGAAACAGGGCAGGGTGCCTCAGTAAGTAATGCAGTCTCATGTTAGGCCAGCTGTATTCCTTGATTTATAGAAGGAATTAGGAGGGAGTAAGTGGCTAGCTTGGGTGTCGCAGTTCAGTGTTTAAAAATAAGCAGAATGATTCTAGATTTTTGGGGATATTTTCAAAGGTTCATTAGTAGCTAAGTAACACCACCCAAAAGAAATGCCCAACTGCCTTAATTCCCCTTAAAAATTCTCTATCTGTTGCAATACCCCATCCATAGATGTGCGAGTTACACATCTCCCCCTCCCCTTGCCGCTTTCCTTCGATGTGGGCACATCCCCCTCTTCCCCAAGACATCCCCCCTCCCCAGCAATGGGGCAGTTCATAGCTCCTTTTGTTTAACCCTCTGTCAGTTAGCTAGGAGAGGGGAAGAGGCGCTGAGTAGTCAGGAAGTTTCGGGGCGCCCATAGCCAGATTGGAGGTGCAGAGATGCTTCTGGAATGCCCACAGCCAGATCTGATAAGACTATAAAAATGGGGTTTCCACTGAGAATTCCCTTTGTATGTGTCCTCTCAGAGCAGCTGGCCAAAATACAGCCAAGAGACTCTCCCCTTAGAACCGAACACCGTCTAAGATAACCCCCCCGGAACGGGGACTGCGTTATCTCCGCATGTGGGTGAGTGATAATTTAATAATTCCTCGCTGGACTAGTGAGTGTATTTTCCCTAATATAATTCCTTGCTGCATTCAGGCAGGTGTAGGTCCTTGCCGAAATCAGGCAAGTGTATTAAATGATTCCTTGCTTTAATACAAGCGAGTGTATTTTCCTGGATTCAGGGATGGCTCTGCCATTGTTTTCCGTGAGCCATGTGTATGCACGCCGTGGATCTCCATTGTTCTTATTTGCTGTACCCCAATAATTTCCTCAACTACCGGAGTGCTAACTGATTGTACAAACCCTGTTTCTAACTGGTTGTTTTCCCGGCCTTTCCCAGACAGAATAAAAGTCTGGTTTGGACCTTGGTTGTCCACCTAAAATTAATTTCAGGGCCCCTCCGTGACAGTAGGACAGAAATAATCCCCTTATTTTGCCTCTCAGTTTTCTCTCTCTTTTCTTTTTTTTTTTTGTTTTTTTTTAATAATTTCCTGCTATGAGTATCCATAATGCTCACTACCATATGCATCAGTCTGCCAGCCTTGGTTCTACAGCAGTAACCAGAAAATCCATTCCTTTGTTCTTTGTTTAATAACACAAATCTCTCTGAAGCTGCTTCTCATTTCCAAGCTGAAGAAAATAATACCTTGCTGCCTCAGAGGAAGGAGGAAAAATATATTAATTTTTAGGAAGTACTTAACTTCTGGAAGGGACTAAGAATATAAAAAGAACATAAAAGAAGTGAAACTGTGCTACTTGTCAGTGGACGTATACTTTTCAAATCTATTTTTCTTTAGTTTTTTTCTTTCTTTAGTTTTTTCCTAACCAGCAATCCCTACTTTTTATTGTGAATTATAGATGCAATTCTGCAAACACATAAAGAAATTGAACTGAAAATAAGTCTTGTCCAGTTGCAGAGGAACACTACAGTTGTTCAAATTGTTAGGAATTATTTAATTACAAATGTAATAACTCTTGGAATATGTTTCAAATTTCAGAAACTGTTCATCAGCAGGCCTTCACAGCTACAATATGCTTGAGGAGAAATTTTTAAGGTATATGTGTAAGGTAAATAGTTCCTAGAACTGAGTTTGAGGATTATTTGTTAGTTTAAGGTGTAGGCTTTGCCAAGTCTTGGGAAATGGGGGAGGTGCCTGAGGACTGGAGGAAAACAAATGTTACTCCAGTCTTCAAAAAGAGCAAGAAGGAGTAACTATAGACAGGTCAGCCTCGCCTCCATCCCTGGGAAAGTGATGGAACAACTTAGCCTTGGTGCCATCTCAAGGCATATCAGGGATAAAAGGGTCATTAGGGGCAGTCAACATGGCTGCACCAAGGGGAAGTCATGCTTGACCAACCTCATTGACTTTTATGAGGACATAACAAGATGGATGGATGATGGCAGAGCGGTGGATGTGGTATACCTTGACTTGAGTAAGGCATTTGAAAAAGTCTCCCACAGCATCCTTACAGGATGAGGGAGTGCAGTCTGGACGACTGAGTAGTGAGGTGGACTGGGAACTAGCTGAAGGAGAGAAGCCAGAGAGTCATGGTCAATGGTGCGGAGTCTAGTTGGAGGCCTGTATCTAGTGGAGTGCCTCAGGGTGTCAGTACTGGAGCCTGTATTATTCAATATATTCATCAACGATCTGGACAAGGGAACAGAGTGTACTATCAGCAAGTTTGCTGATGACAGCAAGCTGGGAAGAGTGGCTGACACACCAGAAGGCTGTGCTGCCATCCAGTGAGACCTGCACAGGCTGGAGAGTTGGGCGGGGAAAAATTTAATGAAATATAACAAGGGCAAGTGTAGAGTCTTGCATCTGGGTAGGAACAACCCCAGGTTCCAGTATAAGTTGGGAAATGACCTTTTAGAGAGCAGTGTAGGTGAAAGGGACCTGGGGTGCTGGTGGACAGCAGGATGACCATGAGCCAGCACTGTGCCCTTGTGGCTAGGAAGGCCAATGGTATCCTGGGGTGTATTAGAAGGGGGGTGGTTAATAGGTTGAGAGAGGTTCTCCTTCCCCTCTACTCTGCCCTGGGGAGACCACATCTGGAATATTGTGTCCATTTCTGGGCCCCTCAGTTCAAGAAGGACAGGGAACTGCTGGAGAGAGTCCAGTGTAGGGCAACAAAGATGATTAAGGGAGTGGAACATCTCCCTTATGAGGAAAGGCTGAGGGAGCTGGGTCTCTTTAGCTTGGAGAAGAGGAGACTGAGGGGTGACCTTATTAATGTTTACAAATATACAAAAGGTGAGTGTCACAAGGATGGAGCCAGGCTCTTCTCATTGACAACCAATGGTAAGACAAGGGGTAATGGGTTCAAACTGGAACACAAGAGGTTCCACTTAAATTTGAGAAGAAACTTCTTCTCAGTTAGGGTAACAGAACACTGGAATAGGCTGCCCAGGGAGGTTGTGGAGTCTCCTACTCTGGAGACATTCAAAACCCACCTTGATGCCTTCCTAGGTGTTCCTGCTCCAGCAGGGGGATTGGACTAGATGATTTTTTGAGGTCCCTTCCAATCCCTAGCATTCTGTGATTCTCTGTGATTCTGTGGAAATTCCCTGTATATTTTAGATACAAATCTGTTTTTTTCAGGAAGGGGTGAAGACTGGACTATGCACATTTTATATTACAGTTTCATTTAGGTACTTCTGTTTCTGCACAGCAAATGCTGATGAGTCTACCTTAGAGGAGTCACACATAATGACATCAGCGACAAGTATCTGTGCAGTTTTAATAATGTAGGACCACTGAGTTGAAGAAGCAAATGCTTAACACTCAAATAAATAAAATAATCTTTATGCCTTACTCACATGGACCACTCAGCTACCTAACCCATGGATTCATATACAGATTTCTTCAATGATTTGAACACATACCCGCTACTTAGGGAATGTACTTTCCCAAGTTGTTAGATAAAGTGTAACAAAGTAATGAATACCTTTACAAGAAATTCTCTGCACCAAATTTAAGAGTCCAGAGTTTCTACATCACCAGAACTATATTCCACAAACACAACCTGCCTGACAAAGGCTTTCCTTGTATTCTGACTACTATGTCACTTAATCTTCTTATCTATCAGACTACTTAAGTCCCATGCCTCTCCTTTTTATTCTTCCCTTTCCCCTTACATGTTTGCTCTTCATTTCAAAACCTAGCACATTCTACTTTTTTTTTTTGTCTTCAATGCAGTGACAATTTATCCACTCTATTTTCTAACTGCTATCCCATCTCTCTTACTCAACACCAATAGATTTATTAACCAAACTAGTAAAAGGCATTGCACTCGTACTTTTTTTTTTTTTTTTTTTTCTTCTTTAGTTCTGGTTCCCTCTAGCTTTCTGAAAAATAGCTCCAGTGAAAACAGACGTATGTCAAATCACCTTTCAGGATCAGTAAGAATTTCTTCCATTTTGACAAAAACAACTCAATAGCTTTAAAAAAATTATATAACCAGCAGCAGGGGGTTGGGATGTGGTTGTGAGGTGATACACAAAACAAACTACAATAACAATAACACTGTCTGCTTGTGACTGAAAAAAGTTGGATGGAAGTTTACTTAGATTTTTCCCTTTCCTTCCAGAATTGTTTCTTAGTTAATAACATACATTCACTGGAAAACAATCAGCCACTGAGAAAAAGTAGTCAGTCCCTCATCTTGGGTATCTTCATCACTTATGCTTTCATGATACTCTCCTCACATATCTTTCTTTATACCTCTCATCTCTTTCAGTCTTCCTTCTCCATTCTGTCACTATTATACTGCAGTATACTATTGGTATTATATCATCTTACTATTATACCGTTATTTATAAAAGGGATGAGTGTAAAATACCATACCTCATTTCTTCTATACCTCTTCTTTAGGTGGCTTGGTCTAGTCTCAATGCTGAGTCTCACTATAATATTCAGCTCCCATACACTCATTATTTCTTTGTCTCCACTCTCCACACCTATACTGTCATGTTTTGACTGTTTTATTATGGTTTATTTTATCAGTTTTAGGATACCTAAAGATGTAGTACTTTTTTATGTAGTGGTTTATGTTCAATATTAATAGAAATTTACCAAGCAACTAGCACACACTTTGAAAGAAGCATTATGTCTCAATTTTCATTATCTAGCTTTGTATGTGAAAATGTGCATATATGAGAAATAGTATTTATGGGTGTAGTTGGGCTGATCAAGTCCTATGGTGTAGCACAACTTTGGATGAATCTAACCACCAGTCTGAATATTAAAATGAAATTCTGTGCTTAAGTTGTTATAAACAGTTCAGTAAATATAAACTTTTTTTTTTTTTCCTTGAACTGATTTCCCATTTAGCAAATCTAACTCCAGCAGTCTTCCAAAGGTCCCATGTTTTGTGGAATTGGACCTAAATCACGACACTGGTTTCTTTCAAACATGAAAGGAACAATCAGAGAGAAGTATTCATTAAAAATGTGCAGAGGTGCATCAGCACCTATCACCATAAAAACTATTTGTTTTTTTTTAAGTTAGAGGAAGCTATCACATCTAAAATTGTGAGGCATATTCTGTTCTCCTACATGCATATGAAGTATCTTCATTTAAAGAATGGTTTCACATGATTTTAAATCCATACATCTGTTTACATTAACATTCAGAACATTAGAATTACATCAAATTTTGAAGAGTTATTTCCTTTTCATTGGTTGCAGAGAATAATTTCCTTTTCTGTTTTTTTTCTAGTGGAAAAATAATGGATCCATTTCAAGCACTGTTAATTGTATTAGTTCCTGCAAACTGGAGTAATAATCAAAGATGTAATACTGCTTCCAAACCTTGTTAATCATGCAGGCTGCAGTTAGGTAGGCATTAAGAATCAACTTTTCATAAAATGTTAATATTGCCACTTTAGATTGCTAAACTCTTCTATGGTGATTCTAAATCCTGTCCTGTTTAATTCAAGAAACTCCATCAATATACCTACCAGCTTATTAAACAGGTATATATTTATTAGTCTTCTGCTTCCCCAGTTAGCATTACTGTTACATGCATGTTACAGATACAGATGTTACTGTTACATGCATAACACAGTCTTCAGAGTGTAAAACCGCTCTACCCACAGTATGATAAGATTTCACTGTCTTTTTTGGTGGAGGGCAGGGAGGTATTTATTTTGTATTATGTGGTGCTTTCCTGAAAGGCAAACTGAAGAATTTGGCTTGACAGCATGCCCCAGAGGAGACTCTCTATTATAACCCTGTATTAAAACTTTTCTCAGTATTAGATCTCCATGAGGATTCTGACATGGCTTGTGAGCTCAACACAGATAATTGCCTATATGCAGACGCATGCATGAAGTAATTTTGTGGATGATTTTGTTCTGCTTTAAATAATTCCTCTGTTACATCCATTTACTCACGAACACTAATCATTATGAAATACTTATTTGGAAATCACAATACTTAACACTTGTGCTGAAAATTAACTTGATATATTTCTACCAAATAGCAGGCTGATAGTTACAGTTCAGCAAGATGCTAGGTGAAAACATGACCACATCCTTAGGTAGCGCGTTGCTATGAAACATCAGAAGGGGCCAGATTAATTTCTCCACCATGTATCTATGTATGTCATGTAAACAACGCTAGCAATATTAACTTTGTGGATGTCGTGGAATAACCATCAAAATCAAAATAATAGCAAAATCAGCAAGCCTGAAATCCTCGGGTTTAGAAGAGTCTAGAGTTTGCTTACTCTATCCCTCAGCAGCTTGGAATAAAAAAAAATTCAAGATCTTAAAGTAGTTGTATTGCTGGACATTTTTTTTTTTAAAGGTCACAGAAGAAAATTATAAGTAATATGGATTTGAAGTGTTCTTACCATGGTTAACATATGCTTTATCATTTGATGATTTGAGAATTACAAACAAACAAATTAGACCAACACATTTTTAAACGTATCACTTTCTAGCATCATTCTTCATGCCAACTTTCCTTTTGAGCCAGCTTCCAGCCTAGACTCACAGCAATTTTTTTTAAGATCTCCTATTCTTAATGACATTCTTGGTGAGTTTTACAAAGCAGTACCCTACATTTCCCCAGCGTGTTTGGAGACTATAGTTAAAGAATATGTAGGTAGGTCTCTCCCACATTTCAGCAATTTGTTTGAAGAGCCTGGAGAGATATCTAGCAACTGATAAAGCTTGCCTTTGGGGATGTTCTAACTTGTAATAGGAACTGTGCCACTTGAAGGTAAGCCTGAAGAATGACAGGCATTTTTTTCTCCCTTGTCCTCAGAATTCTATTACCATTTTTCAAAGATACCATTGAAGGCAGCATGATATAATGCAAGGGTATAAGGTCCCAAGTGAATATAGTATACTGCTTCTAATAAAGCAATATGAGAGGTGATAGTTCCAAGTAAACTATCATGTTATTTCAAATAATTGACCTTTAAGCAAGAACTGGAGTTATTTGATGAAGCAGAAGATAAAAATATTGCTATTTGCCTCGTGTAGGTGAAAGCTGATAACCACAAAAAAAAGTTTCCATTCAGTTCTAGTTGACATTTAAAGCAATCATTACTCATTTTACTATTAACATTTTAGATTAACATAATTAGATGTTTGCTTGACTAGTATCCCAGGGCCACATGCTTAAGCTGAAGAATGTAGCACTCAATTATTCTTGGTAGAAGAAGTAGGATTCATTTAACTCTGCCAGAATGAATATGTTTTCTAAGAGAAAGATGCTGAGAAATGAACATCTTAGAGGTGTGAAGATCTACAGCCCCATAACAGAAGACCTAATCCCATTTGCCAGGTAAGCTTCAGTCTGCAGTTATTGATTTCACTGCTGGGATGCACTGTGTTGTTGCTTCAGGGATTAATCAGTCTTGTTCCAGCAATAACCTCAACTCCACCTGAGAAGGTGCTGAATAATGAAGAAGATCACAGCAAGACATTCAGCAAACCTGGAGAGAGGAAAAGGTAAACTCAATATGACTCTCTCATTTACAGGATGTTAATCTAAACAAACAATCCATTTAAAGAGGGAAGAATTTCATTACAAGGTAGTTATGTTAACATTTACTATTCAGTTATATTTTCATAGTTTCACATTATTTATTCAAAAGATAGAACTTAGCAGCCATTTTTAATGGAGTGTAAAAATGAGGAAAGAAAATTTCCTCATTCTGTGACAATTGTGAAAATTATTCTCATCTTACATTAGTGGAAGAAGTTCAAAATTTTTCCAAGTTCTCCTTGGCATCAACAATAATTAATTTAGGAAAGAAACCTAAAAAGTTTCCTATGCTTTGTTTATGCTACTGAAATTTGTTTCAACAAGAAATTGCAGATAAACTACATTTTCTAAACAAGAAGTTGTTTTTAATTTTTTTTTTTTTATGTCAAAGGGCAACATTTGCAATCATATGAAAATACTGTTTTCCAATAAAAATATTAATTGTCAATTTTGCTCAACCCTTTGGTTTGAGCAAATGTATTTCCAAGAAAACAAAACCATATACAGTCAAGTTGTTGGTGGAGGGCAGAGGGACCTCCTGCACAATGTCTCAAATAAATCCAACTGGGAGATAATGGACAGATAAATGTTCTAAAGTTATCTAAACCATTGTGGAATAGAAACTTAGCTGCATAGCAAATTGGTTCTTCAAGACACCACGGGAATTGTGGAGGAGAACAAGTATCCTGATGGGAGTCCAATGGTGAGCAGTGCAGCTTGCACCAGCTACTGTGGAAAATAGCACCCTGCATGAATTTCCTTTTGCAAATCAGGGAAATGAAAAAGACTCTGTGATCACTGGATGGAATGGCACAATCTGTTTTCTACTCTCCTTTACAAAGTAACTTCTGAACTGTAATATAACATTCACAAGGCACCTCCTGATAACTAACTGTAGTACCTATTTCAATGCCATTAAAAACCACCAAACAAAACCTCAGCTTTTACAATACTTCAGCACAGCATGTGTTACTGTAATCATTCTGTTACAAAGACACGGTGTCTGAAAGGAGTATTTTAGACCAGAAAAGTGCAAGAAAGAAACCTGGTTCTTGCCTATTCTCCCAGGACACAACAGCAAGTACAGGAGAAAGGGAAGGGCTGGGTCACTGCCTCTTTCCCTTTGGGGCATTATTCTCATTGCTGGAGAGAGCAGTTACGGGGACACAGCAGTAGGCAGGATGACTCTGGATCCCTGGAGAGGTCCAGAGTCAGCTGCTTTGGGAAAAACAGAGCCAGTTCTCACTACTGCTAATTTGGCACTAGAGTGGACTCCTAGCAATGGTCCAGCCAATGAGTTATGCAGTCACATCAATTATCAACAGTATAAGCTGCCTTCTAGATTCCCTCCGTGATTTTTTTTTTTTAATCCACATCGAAAAACATTAAAGCAGTAGGAGTTAGCATGATGAGGTGACTCTATGCAGAATTTGTCTTAAGGCAACTATCTTCAATAGCACTTCTCAGGCGGGTAAAACTGTCAGCTTGAAATTCCTAGGGTTTGTGTTTATATGAATTTATGTAGTTTCATAGAAATTTATAGTTTCAACAATTACAGTGATGACAGCCTGAAGCCAAGCAATGCTTTCCCTCGTGCCTCACACATCAAGTTGAATATTTCACTTATGTAGACAAAACTTGCTATGAAAATTACTGATCTGACACTACAAAAAACACTCCTTTACCCTCCCCCCCAAAAACAAAACAAAACAAAACAAAACAAAACAAAACAAAACAAAACAAAACATAAAAAAAACTGAAAACAAACAAAGAAAACAACAACAAATCACCTTTAATATTGTTTTATAGATAATTTATCAGGAAAGAGTTTATGGCACACCCTCATTCTGAATTATTTTTTTCTCCAGAGCAATGATACATAGCTAGCTGGCTAGCTTTGTGTTTTGCATCATAACCAAGCCAACCAAGCTAAATTCCAGATGCTACCTCTTGTTTTTAATATTGCTACCCAGGTCAGTTTTGTGTTCTACAGTCTTAATAATGATAATGCAATAAAATGTTGTTTCTGACCAAAAACTAGGACCTTTGCACCTTAGACTCTCAGTATCTTATCTGAAGGCTGCAGCACTCAAGACAGTTTAACGAGATGATACCTTTAATTGCAAGACTAAACAATGTAGCTACATTATTTTATGTCCACAGTAAATTGTACAGTTTACTGAGAAAAAACTAAACTGTACTATTTAGGGAAGAAAAAAGTTTTTAGCATTAGGATTACAAAATTAATTTGCAGGTAGAGCTGTGCAAATAACTGATGGTGTTGATCTGTTTTCTGTATAAGAAACAAACAAACAGACAAACAAACCCTCCCAAAACAATTAAAAAATATTAGTATTTAGGGCAGATGATACAAAAATAAAGAATTTCTGTTTACTTACAGAAATAACATTCTCCCTATCTCCTCCAAACATAATTCTCAGTCAAAGTAGACATTCTCTGCCAGAGCTAAAAAAGTAAAAACATTTTTGATTTACTTTCTTGTTGTTGGCTGTTTTTTGTTTTTCAATTTGACCAAATTTGGGGTTGAGACTTCATTTTGAAACAGCAAGTTGAAATCTCAAAATGAAGCATTTTGGATTTTCTCCCCAACATACACACCTCTTGTTTTCTTCCACCTTCCCATCCCTCTTCTCCCACTCCTCACCACAGACTGTTCAATGAATGTGGTCAGCACTCAAGGAGTGACCTTTGTCTCAGACTGAATTCTCAGGCTGTAAAGGCAAATAGAACAAATCAAGTCCACAGTCTTCATCCTTTTTTAGGCTGAGCACTGGTATGTTACTCCATAATTATTCCCATGAAAATTACCACACAAATTTGTACCACAGGTATGCAGTCAAAATTGCTCACCCTTCCTTAGTCGTCCTATTAAAAGAAGCTTTCTGAAAAGTTATTCATGCATGAAATCTGCACCCAGAAAGATAATGAAGAAGGATGTCTATATACAGTATATATATGACAATGCAAAGCCCAAAAGACAAAGCATTCTGGAATAGAGAGACTGGGAAAAAAAAAAAAAAAACAAACAAACAAACAAACAAACAAAAAAAAACAACAAAAACAAAAACAAACAAAAAAAACCCCACAAAAAAACCACAGAAACAAAATAAAAACCAACCAAAAACCAGAAAGCTAATTTGCTCATAAAATAAGAGAAGGGAAGCAACATTCTAGATGAACATTACTTTGTGAAATTGTGCCATATGGATTCTGTCTCAAACTCAGCCAGTTTATGACTGTCTCTATTTTCTTCCACCAGCTCTCAAACCTTTTCTTTCCCCAAGCCACATTTGAGTGTGTAACAATTTGAGTGCTCTGAGTACAAGATTTTAATATAGCCATTAATGTTTGTGGAACACTAGAAATGCAACATTAAGAACTTTTGTATCATTAAAGTTTCCCTATAAAGTATATAGAGCAAAAGTAAAACATGGCTTGGAAATACGTAAACATATTCTTATAATTGGACTACACCAAGTATTGAGAACTGAAGGAGTGATAACCATTATCCAGGATATTTCCTATCAAGTTATCAAAAATTGTACTTTAAAAAGTCCCTAATGTGTTTCTACTCTAGTTACAGGCCTGTGCTGAATCCTGAATCCTGTTCACATAGTTGGCTATGACACTGAGGTCAAACGTAGATGACTACTGTTGTCTGTGCTGCAATGGAATACTCATCTTGCTGTGTCTAAGTTTAAAGCATAAGCTAAAGGGCAGTGGATAAAGCACACTCCAGCAAGAAACATACCAAAGGTCTTAGCACTCCATCTTGTAACACTTCCATCAATATTTGCAGGGATTTCATTTTCAGTGCTGACTTCTAAAGTTCCATGTAAGACTTTATATCCAGAAAGAAAGAAAGTTCAGGCTCTTCTTGTGTTTTGCATATCCCATCCACTTGGCCCTTCCAGGAAGCAGCAAAAAGTAACACCTCTGGCTCTCTACACATCTTGCCCTTCTTTCAAACTATAGCAGACCAGCGTGAGGAAACTATGTACTTCTCTCTGCACAATAAGAAAGGCAGAAATTCAGCCACAACTCTAAGTCAGGTCAAACAATACAGAGGACAAAGGAAAAGAGGTTTTTATTTCCCAACATGCCCATCTGGATTTGTTCTATTGTTCTACAGCTGTGACATTAAAGCCACTGCTGCTTTGAATCATTAAAGGTTGTGGGGTTATTTTATTTTTATTTATTTATTTTTCTATAAGTGTTCTCTGTCTCAAGCCTTCTGGGCACACAACATACTTGTTTTCTCTATTTAGGTTAACCAAATATACCTTCAACCATCTTTCTTTGCACATTACAGTGAGAACTTATTGCCTTGTGAATCTTTTCCATAAATAAGTGAGAAGAAAATTTCCTGTCAGGACATTTATAAGTTCTTTGCAAATTTGATTTCTAAATTTCAATCAGAAACAAAAGAACTTGTTTAGTTTTGCTATGAACTTTTCCAATTCTATCGGCTTTTCACAAAGCACACCTGATAAGGATCAAACTACTTCAGGAGGACAAACACTAAAACAAATCTCTATCTTAAATCATTGGAAACTCATCTAGGAAGAAGTGAAGGAATATTGTGAGTGGAAAAAAGTGAAAAGTCCGTTTGGGTGAAGTTAATCTTGTATACTTTACGGTTAATTCTATGTTTAGGATTGTCACTGAGTTATTCAATACTGCATACTATCATCCAGTGTTACTTATGTTTGTCATCCTGTATCTCTTAGTAAAGGAGTTTTGGCATTGCCTGATAGCACAGTGCTTGGTTTGATACATCTCATGAAAACTGCAGACAGCTTTTTCTCAGAAATAGAGGTTTTGCACCTTCACATTATTCTCCATCTCACAGTATGAAAGCAGTCTAAACAGGCTGCCAGATCCAAACCATGAAAAACTTCCATGCATTTCTAGGTACACTGTTTTGAAAAACAATGGTACTCTTTGATCTTGAGAATAGATATAATGAGTTTCATAAGGAATCTTACATTAATACTTTTGTTACTAATTCAATGCATCTTAGAAAAACAATCAAACCACAGGTGGCCACCAAAATAAACACAGCTCTCCTTTTAAGCTAAAGATATTCTTAATTCCTCACACGAATGCTTTAAACACATTTGAATTTTTCTCTTTAGCTTTCACTTCTATACTGAGAGTTGAGAAATCTAGTTTCAGCATCTCCCATTGGATCAAGATTTGAGAATCTGATTTAAATGGATAGGCATCATGCTCAGCTTGGCCCTTCCAAACATGATGTGGATGAAATGCAAGGCTAGATAGAAACTTAGAGAACGCTTTAATATTGACCTGACCACCAGGTGAAATTCTCTGCTCAGATTCATTGTTTCTTTCTTCAGGTCACCAAAACCCTTTCTTTAAACTAAACTGTGTTATCTCCCAAATTGGCCTGAAAATAATCTCTCCCAGCCTTATTTTCAATAGATGACATGATTGCACAAATAGGCCTTTCTCAGGTTGCCCAGTAATTCCAATATTATGTACCAGCAGGATACTGGGACCAGGCTCTACTTCCTCTCTGAGAAGTAACTAATGACTCTGGTGAGGCACTAAACTAATCCCTGCAGTGTGGTAGATGCTTGCAGCCATGAAGTCTTTTCTGCTCCATAAAGGGTGATGTGATTCCACACATCCCTCAGTGTACACTGTCCTGAAGTGACACTGCTTAGCCATTTGTGCACAGTGAGAAGTTTGAATCTATCTAAACGACTGTTATTAAAAGTACAACGTTGTTTTATGATGACAGTAGTTTCACTCCACATGAAAACACTCTCAACAACAGAAATAAAAATAAAAGGAATGGGGACAAATGGGGTGAAAAATATTCAAATCCTTTTCCTCTTAGCTATGTAAAGCAAAATTATCCTATCTTAATAAAAACATGATGCTATTTACAGGAAGCATGCAAGTTTGAAATTACATCTGTAGATTAGTTTAACATCATAATTAAGACTACACAGTTTCTCCCTTCCTTTTTCCACATAATGTTAGTTTTTACTAAAAAAAAAAAAACAAAAAACCTCTTGTCTTTACAAATGACATTTATAAATCTTTACTTTCATTTTCACATACAAGATGCAATTTTTGATTTTACTATGCTACATAATAAATTCTCTAGTTTAGTCTTGCCAAGAGGACAATTGTTTTGCCTGGCACTGTACAGGATTTGTGTAGGCAGGAATTCACTTCTACACATCTTTCAAGTTCTGATATTTAAAAATGAACTATTAAATGTTTGCAACCTGCATTTGCTTCTTGCCAGGAATTAAATTCCCATCTTTCTCTTGTCAGTCATCACATAAACATAATCCTGCCAGCAACCAGGACTCCAAAATCTGTTGTTCTAAAATGAAGCTTCCATAAATTAACTTTATAGAACTGCACCTGGAATTTACTCTTTACCAGAAATGTACTTTCTGTATTTGCTCACAAGTAAATGCAAGCAATATAGAAGTAAGATTATCTTAGCAGTGTTCTGCTGGTGGAACTAGAGACTTTGTAAGATTTATCTTGATAAAAATATATTTGCAAGATAAAAAATCTTTCTATTTCCAAAAATATAATACAACAAAACTTAAGTATAAAACATATATGTTCTTGTTCTGCAGTGTACACTGTAAATGTGATTCAGTGTATTTTCTGTGGCATTGGAATCAGAATGCAGTGACAAATATCTGTAGCTTAATATTTCCCAGAATCCATTTCCCTTTACTTGTCCTTGCAGGAAAATCAGTACTGTAAAAGAAAAAATAATTGTATGACATTCCAAGGGTAGAGTTTTCAACATAGTTTCTTACTAAATAATATGGATAGTGTGTTCAAGCTTGCCACAGAAAGCAAGACTTCTGGCAGAAAACTACAGATATTTTTGTAGTGAGACGACTTCATTTCTCTAGACAGCAGCAAATGCCCAGATATACAATGAGCATACAAATATGCAACTATGAAGAGAAAAAAACGTTAACATTACCAAATCTGAATAACACCAGAGGACATGACTCTACAGGAAAAAAATATAAGCAGAATTGATGATGCAAAATACCAAAGTCTGATCGATCATGTATGACTGTGGCCAAAGACTCTTTGCTAACATTGAAAAAGCTTTTACTCCACAGAATAGACTGAAGCAGACTAAGCAAATGACAGTGAAAGATTATATAGTTACAAATTTCTAATAACAAAAATCTAGTAGCACACTGTTAGAGATGGAAAAATCATCATTTTGGAATACTTTTTCTGCAGGTAGTTGTGTTAAATTATTTGATATCTTTAATTTATTCCTGGTAGGGATTTTTTTTTTGTCTGTTTTTTAAACAACACTGTACAGTTTTGACAGTACACATCAATGGTGTATTTTATATCACACATTCATAAAATTAATGAATACATATTTGTATGCTGTATTTACTTACACAAAATCACAGAACCATTTAGAATGGAAGGGACTTCTCAAGACAGAATCAGAGAATGGGTTGGGTCAGAAGGAACTTTAGACCTTAAAGATCATTTAGTTCCCACCCCCCTGCCATGGGCATGGGCACTTTCCACTAGACCAGGTCACTCAAAAGCCCCTCCAACGTGGCCTTGAACACTCCAGAGATGAGGCATCCACTGCTTCTCTGAGAAACCTGTTCCAGTGTCTCACCACTCTCATGGTGAAGCATTTCTTCCTTATATCCAATATAAATCCACCTTCTTTCAGTTTAAAGCCATTACCACTTATATCACCACATACCCTTGTAAAAAGTCCCTCTCTAGTTTTCTTATAGGACCTCTTTAGGTAGCTGAAAGCTGCTATAAGGTTTCCCCAGAGCCTTCTCTTCTCAGCTGAATAACCACAAATCTCTCAGCCTGTCTTCATAGGAGAGGTGCTCTAACCCTCTAATCAACTTCATAACTCACCTCTGGGCTCATTCCAACAGGTCTATGTCCTTCTTATGCTGAGGGCTCCAGAGCTTGATACAGTACTCCAGGTTGGGTCACACCAGAGTGGAGTACAAGGAGAGAATCACCTCCCTCGACCTACTGACCACACTTGTTTTGATGTAGTCCAGGATACAGTTGGCTTTCTGGGCTGCAAGTGCACATTGCGAGGTCATGTTGAGCTTCTCCTCAATAAGCACCCACAGGTCTTTCTCCTCGGTGCTGCTCTCAATCAGTTCTCCACCCAGCCTGTGACTGTGCTTAGGTTTGCCCTGACACATGTGTAGGACCTTGCACTTGACCTTGTTGATCTTCATGAGGTTCATATGGGTCCCCTCTCAAGCTTGACAAGGTTCCTATGGATGGTATCTTTTCCCTCCATTGTGTTGATTGCAGCACACACGTTGTTGTCAGCAAACTTGCTGAGGGTACGCTTGGTCCCATTGCTAATGTTGCTGACTAAGATATTAAACATCAGTCCCAATACTGACCCTTGAGAAAACAATGTCATGTGGGACACTGTCAAATGTGTTGCACAAGTCCAGGTAGATGACACCAGTTCCTCTTGCCTTCTCCACCAATGCTGTAACCCTGTTGCAGAAGGCCACTGAATTTGTCAGGTGTGATTTGCCCTTAGTGAAGACATGTTGACTGTCACAAATCACCTCCATATTTTCTATGTGTCTTAGTGTAGTTCCCAGGAGGATCTCTTCCTGGTAATGTAATCAAATCCTACTGCTCAAGCAGTGTCAGCTACCATAGGTTGTCTAGGTTTGTGTCCACTCAGGTTTTGAATATCCACAGATGGAGACTCCACAATCACTCTGGGCAAAATTATTCAATGATATCTGCCACTTAGACAGATACCCAGCTATGTACATCTTCTTTTCTCGCTGCTTTTCCCAGCTTGACATACCTAAAAATCTTTATATAACTTTGTTCCACTAGCAATATACACAAAAACGTAATGATTGTACCATCAATGAATTTCACTAACAGGTTGGTAGTCTACATTTTTTTATATATGGTGGAAAAAATTCTCACATGGTTTGAAAGAATCTAGCTGTATCATGAGCAAATTGGGACTGAAGTATGTAAGTGCATTTTGTACAGTGTTTCCTACTGCATTATTTGTAAAAATGCACAGAAAATGCAGGATAAGGGTCGGGGTTGGGAAACCATTGCAGCTTGAATTGCACTCATACTAATTTTATATTTTTCTTAGATGTCAGGAAAAGCTTTATCCCTCACTGAAACTCTCCACATACAAACTTCCTGAAGAGAAGCTGCTTCCAAGAGCATGCAGCTTGTGAAAGCTACCCCTAAGTAGTAATTCCCTCTGTATTTAATTGTCTGTATTTTTCTCCCTTCCAACCCTCTGTTTCTTCCATTAAACTGAGCATTTTTTTTTTTATTTACTATGATTTATTATTGTTCATGTTTATTATTGCTGGAGATTCTGTGGAAGAACAGAACAATGATATCAAAAGAGAATGATGTACAAGTATAGTGCAGGCAGCTGTATAATTGTTATCTTTAAACAAATATAACAATTTCAAATGTCTGAGCTAGTCATTCTGAGTTCTATGGTTGTTGTTCTGTCAAGTAATTGTTACAGCATGGTATAAAGGCACCCAGTGCTTTTTCATCAAGGTATTATATGTGATTTTCCATTTAGTCTGTGATTTATTTTGTTTCAGTTTGAATTCTTGCCTACCGAAGACACAGGAGTAAACAGAAACAATACTGCAGAGCTTTGCCAACCTTCTGTAAATAAGAAAGGGGATAATACACTGACTTGCAACCTAAGTCTCACGATTCCCTTCTGCCTTCTGAAGAACACAAAAACAAGATTAAGAGCCAATGCTTCCAGTATTAAGAAAAGCCATTACAAACTTACCCATTCTTTCTAAGGCACAGAAGGAGGAAATTATTCAAGCAGATTTTTCAGTAATTTCATATTAAATGGATGTCTTCCAGTGCAATTGTGGTCAGTGACATTCTTTTTCATTAGGTTGTCTTTTTCAGAGAATGTACTTATCTTGTGCAGTGTAGGGTTATCAAATAAAGGTTTAAACCAGTGTAATGGCTATAACATTTGATAAGCTACTTTGAAATAAAGTGCTGATGTTTCAGAGCCTTACATTAACAACTGAACTCTCCAGGTGTTCCATCCAGCCATTTTTCACACAATTTTCTCATAGCTGATGCAGCAAGGATCCTTGAATGCTCACACTTGTGCTTTCATCCATTGGCCTCTGTTTGTTTCTGGGTTTATGATTTCTCTCTCCCATCCCTCGTTCTACAAAGATGGATGCTTTATGGGCTAAAGCAGGAAGACAGCTTTTATAGATTTTACTAGGCTGTCTAGATTTTACACAGGTTGCGAGCATTGTTGATATAATAAAAAGTGTTTAAAAAGAACAAATTTTTTTTAGTTTCCCATGAATGAGTTGTGGATCACAACAAAGGGATGTGACACTCTAAGGGGATTCTAGGATTTTTCAGGAGATATTTCTGTTGGATCCTACTTGGAAATATTGATAAACCACAAGTGGAAAAAAATTTAACTAGTTAAAGCTGATTTTACCACTTAAGTACAAGGGTTATGAAAATATTGACTATTTAAAAAATAATTTACATTTATATATACTATAAATGTTAATCCACTACAGAATCCAGTTCTCTACAGTTATACCTCAACTGTGATTTCTTATTTTTCATTTTTGCCAGAATGTTGCCAGGTGAAATTCACCAAAGAAATGGACGTCATAGTACTCGACTGAGAAGACTCAGTTTTTTGAGATGCAACTATAGGTTCCTTAAATGTGCACAGTACATTCTGAGCCAAAGGCTCTTATCAGAGCATTTTAGAAAATCTTGTCACCAAGAACACATAATAATGAAGGAATCCAGAGTCAGATACTGCTGACAGTACTGACAGAATAAATTTGAAATTTATCTGTTTAAGTAGATGCAGCTGTTTGACATTTATACCTTCTTATTCCACAGCAGAATCTGACACTATAATATACCATAAAGCTGTCTTCTGTTTGTTTTACAATTCATTGTACTTTTCCACCAATGTTATTCATCCTGCATTTAAATCTGAACCAGCCTTGAATTCTCAGACTTACATAGAATATTTCCCTAACTTCAATGAAGCCACCATTTTCTCAGTCTGTGAAATTACTGAGTAGCAATTATTGTTGGTGCTGATTTCCTTGTGAAGATAACGAATCATAATGGAAGGCACAATTTAGAAAAATTGTTAAAAGCAATTAATTTTTTCATGCTCAATAACATGAAATAAAGTGTAAATAGTTGCAATGGATGAGGAATATAAGATACAGATATTGTTTTGTGGATGAAGATGTCCTTGTCTGTCTCAGTCATTGTATATGGAAGCACACTGTGTGCTGCTAATTAGCTACTTCAGATTTCAAAAGCACATGAGGACAATCTGGCTATAAAACTGAATATGTTTCCTCCCTTTAACTGGTGCCATAAGGAGTTTCCTGATGAAAGAAGTATGGTATTGTCAATACAGGATTTTTTTTTTTAATCATTTAGAGGAGTATAATTTCAATATATTTACAAATTCAAAGTTGAGTTCATATTCTTTTGCAAAATCACATTTTAAAGTCTTTTCAAAGTTCAGGAAAGGTTCCACTAGAAATCCTTTCTTTGAACTTTCCAAAAACTACTGTGTCTCTTCGTCCTCTCGCGTCCCCCATTTTTTTTCCTTGAACCTGGGAATTTTTAGCAACTAAGCACAGCAAATTAAGAAAGACATAACATCGTGTTTCTCAGCATAAGATTTTACTGTGCAGTTACAAAAATAATTTATTCCTACTTGTCTCACAATTTAGGCACGAAGAGTGAAAGAAAGAAGTATCTTGGATGTGATAGATTAGTGTCCCTATCTGGTACCACAAAGCTTCCCTCCGTGAGAGACACAGGGCACAGTACAGAACTGCCTCTGCAAATCTGCAAATGCAGGTAGTAGAATTTTCCTAGCCAGAAATTCAACACAAAAAGGAAAACATTTCTCCTGTACAGACATGTGCACATACATATTAACACGCACACTACCCTTCACAAAAAAACGGATAGCAAATTGTGTTCACCACTGTTAATTACTTCACATGGCTATAAAGCTACAATATTCCTCCGTAAATATTTTATATTGCCATTTTGCTTTTCATACAGCTAAAATTCTCAAATAGAGAATTTTAGTTCCTCTGCTTCCTTAAATCATTACATTGTTCTGTTCATACCACATACATGATTCTATTTTCTTCCATAGTTTCGCAGCATCTGATAAAAGATTCTCTGATAATTCTCCACTGTCTTCCACAACTACTTCTTCATCTTGTATTAGAAAAGAGTAAAATGAAAAGCTGACAGATGTCTAAACCTTCAGTTCTCCATTTCCAGTGGTGTTCCCCAGGGCTCAGTATTGGTGCCAGTTCTGTTTAATCTCTTAATCAATGATCTGGATGAGGGGATTGAATGCACCCTTAGTAAGTTTGCAGATGACACCAAGTTGGGTGGGAGTGTTGATCTACTGGAGGGTAGGAAGGCCATAGAGGGGAATATGGACTGGCTGGATTATTGGGCTGAAGTCAATTATATGAGGTTTAACAAGGCCAAGTGCTGGGTCCTGCACTTGGGTCACAACAACCCCAGACAGCGCTAGAGGCTCGGGAAAGAGTGGCTGGAAAGCTGCATGGCAGAGAGGCATCTGAGGATGCTGGTTGACAGCTGGCTGAATATGAGCCAGCAGTGTGCACAGGTGGCCAAAAAGGTCAACAGCATCCTGGCTTGTATCAGGAATATTGTGGCCAGCAGGATTAGAGAAGTGATTGTGCCACTGTACTCAGCACTGGTGAAGCCCCACCTTAAATCCTGTGTTCAGTTTTGGTCCCCTCATCATAAGAAAGACGTTGAAGTACTAGAGAGAGAGTGCAGAGGAGGGCATAGAAGCTGGTGAGGGGCCTGGAGCACAAGTCTTATGAGGAGTGGTTGAGGGAGGTGGGGCTGTTTAACCTGGAGAAAAGGAAGCTGAGGGGAGACCTTATCACTGTCTACAACTACTTGAAAAGAGGTTGTAGCATGGAGGGGGTTGGTCTCTTCTCCCAAACAACAAATTATAAGACAAGAGGAAATGGCCTCAAGTTGCTCCAGGGAACGTTTAGATTGGATATTAGGAAAAAATCTTCACAGAAAGGGTTGTCAGGCATTGGAACAGGCTGCCCAGGGAAGTGGTGGAGTCTCCATCACTGAAGGTGTTTAAAAGGCATTTAGACAGGGTTCTTAGGGACATGGTTTAGTTCTAGAATTAGGTGAGGTTATGGTTGGACTCAGTGATCCTGAGGCTCTCTTCCAACTGAAATGATTCTATGATTCATGATTTTTGTCATTAGAATTTTCTTCTGTCATTTCCCATGAAAAAAAGCACTACAAGGACAAATAACAGAGGACTCGAGGGAAATTTTTTCTGTACTGGGAACCAACTGGTGATGTATTTGTTTTCCTTACCAGGATGGCTAAACAGCCTCCTCTAATACTTGTTAATAACTGTAATTGTTGTAATTTGCACTATTCTGTTGTTTATTAGTAAGATGATTTGTAATGATAAGATGACACATAAGGTATGGTGATCCACAGTGGACATTAAAACTCACCAACAGAATGCCCCCTTCTGACTTTGGAGGCAAGAGGTAACTGCACTACCACTCCAAAGTGGTCTGTCAGATGATGACTGTGGTGACGGGGTGGATTGTGTGGCAGTTGCACTTTCCCACTCTGAGAACTGCTGTGGCAGTTGCACACCCCTCTCTCCTTCAATGTGGCAGTTAATGGCTCTTTTGTGGGACCCGGAGTCAGTTGACAGGGTCATTAGCAGAGGAGGGGTCCAGAGAAGCTGAGAAGCTTCTGGAATGCCCACAGTCAGATCTGATCAGACTATAAAATGGAGTTCCCACCAAAAATTCCCTTTGTGTGGTCTTCTCGGAGCAGCGGGTCTGTGCCAGAGCCCTCCCCTTAGACTGAGATGCCATCTAAAGAAACTTCCTGGGATTGGAAGTGTCTCACCTCCTCGTTTGGGTGAGTGATAATCTACTAGATACATATACTTGAATAAGTCCTTGTCAATCAGGCAAGGGTGAGTCTTTGCCGATCAGGCAAATGTAGTCCTTGCCGAACCAGGCTAGTATTTGGGTACCCAGGGCATAGGGCTCTGGTTTTGGCATGCATGCACGCTGTGGATCCTCATTATTCTTATTCTGCTGCACCCCAATAATCTCCTCAACTGATATCTGAACCTTTATCTTATGTTATCGGAGTGCTAACTAATTGTATAAACCCTGTTTTGGTCGGTTCATTGGCTGTACTTTTCCGGCCAGAATAAAGTCTGTTTTGGAGCTTGTTGTCCACCTAAAACTGACTTTGAGGTCCCTCCATGACATCCTAGATAATGACAGTGAAACAGGAAATAAAGGTAGGATTATTTTTTTAATGACCAGAAGTCCTGATGTGTCAATGTTTGTCATTTTTGGGTCTTTTTTTTGTCTTAAAAAATACAAGGGAGAGTTCTGAGGCTATATCTTATAGATATAACCAAAGGTAGGGAACGCCCTACACAAGCTTAAGGTATTCCAAGTAATCTCTTTCTTCTTATGTCTTGTTGGAGCTAACTAGGGAAGGACTGCTCTACTGCCAGAAGTACAGTACAAGATCATGGACTAATGCATTCCCTGAAGGTTCAGGCTTCTGACTTACGGAGACTGACAACTCTGTGGAATCTTAATGCTATCTCTAGTATGCTACCTATGTTCACAAAATTAGGGGAGTAGCCACCATCAGAACCTGTTTTTTTCCAGTGACAGACAACAATAAACATCCCAGAAGTGATTTTTGAGGAGACCTCTGAGAGAAATCATCACAAGTGATACTTGATTCTCTGACAGAAAGAAAAGGAGGGGATAGCAAGCAAACACGAATTTCAACTTCATGCTGGAAAAGCAAATGTACTCCAAACAAGATATGTGTATGCTCATCAACTGACAGACACTGCGAGGAAAAGGGACATGACCCAGTAACAGCAAATCGCCCCCAAAGGGCTGTGCTAGGGGCCAGCAAGAGCAGGGCTGCTCTACAAGGGAGGATAAGCAAGGCCACCACTGTCGGGGTGCAGCCCTGTAGCACTCAGGCAGAGCTGGGACAGTGACAGGATCGGTGACAGTCCCAGGTAGAGGAAGAAGATAAATCAGAGCCAGGGCCCATCCATGGGGAAAGAGGTCTGCAGAGAGAATTACCTACAGCATGCGTTCAAGGCCTACGCTGAGTCTGCTGATACTGAACTTGCTGATACTGAACTGTACCTAGAAGAGGCTGCTGTGATCCATCTGGCACCATCCTTCGTATAGGCTCCACAGCTACCAAGCCAGATCCATAATTTTGTCTGACACTGATTGGTTTTAGAGCACAAACACAAAAACATAAAAATGCACCAGAAGATAGCTTTTATGGGATGTAACTTTTTTCCAGTCTTGACAAGAAAAACGTAAATTCAGAACTGATTACTAATTTTTTTTTTTTAATATCTTCACACATTTGATTTACAAGATGATGCAAAGTTCTCCCGTTGTTAAGTGTATGGCTACATAATAAGACCCTGCTATTCTTGTTGTATCCTGTAATTCAGGCTGTGGGCTTTTCAGGGCAGAGACTGGCTCACTTCATATTACTTATGCAGTAACCAGCAAAACCAAAATTTTCATTAGTCTAGCCAAGCATAACAGTTCTCTAAAAAGTAATACATGATAATAATGGATGCCAGTATAGTTAATCTCATGTGTATATGATACTCCTCATCACATGGGGGGATGTACATAAACATGAGTTTTCAAGCACTGCATGATAAAATACACTGCATTTGGAATAACATCACTATATTGTCACAAAATACATACTGCCATTTCACAATTGAGAACTTTTACATTTGTGGGAATTGTAAGGATGAAGTCTGTAAGAAAATGAACAAAGAATGGAGATAAATCATTATTTGATATAACTATGTTTCTGAAAATGAGATTTTCCTCTTGTAAAAAGAAATTCTGGCTAAATATCAGATTAAATGCGTGCCAAAGTCCATCTTTATTCCTATGGATGTCTGATGGAAACTAGTTTTCAAGTACCCTGTAATATTTTTTTAAAAAATAAATTTACAGAAATATATAGTATTAAATTAAAAGTAAATTTCTCAAAGGCATACAGCAGTGTTCAACCAAGCATAAAATATAAGAGTAATTTTTTTTTCCTGCTTCCTTCGTGTATAATCTTGAGCAACTTATGGAAATCAATGGAATGCCTCCTAATTCAGAAGATATAACTACAAAACTGAATTTTCCTACAAACCATTTCAAATTCCTTAAGCTTTTTGGAGAGTAAGATGGCTTTATACTACTGCAATAACTATGGTACGTAATCTAAGTCACCATCCCTGGGGGTATTTAAAAGATGTGTAGACATGACGCTTAGGGACATGGTCTAGCGGTGGACTTGGCAGAATTAGGTTAATCATTGAACTCAATGATCTTAAAGGTCTTTCTTCAACCTAAATGATTCTATAATTCTGTAATTTGGTGTTTTCCTGAATATGTATTTTTGTATTCCATTTTAACTTGTAGGAATGCAGTTCCTCTGAATAAAGCTATAGCAGTTCACTCTGGCTAGAAATGTGATTAATGATTAACTTTCAGAAGAAACATTTTCTGTAACAATCGACCACAAGATCTTTCTTAGTAGTAGCAACACTAAGAATATGCCAACAAAACTAACTTCTTATGAAAATCAGGGGATCCAAACCTTTTCTAATCAGTAAAGCTGCATTAACTGCTTTATATAAATTCACAGGAACACTAAGGAAGCTGAAGTATCCTCCATTATATGGCTTTCTACTGATCACGAACTGGGTATCATCCACCTCATCATAGCATACCACATTTTAGAAAGCAAATCAATCTAGTTTGCAGTTAACCTTGTTCTGGGACTCAAAGCAGTAGTGCCATACATTTTTCAGTTTTGTGACAGGTCCAGTGAAGTAAGGGGGCACTATTAGACTTTCGATCTTCTGGGACTCTGGAACCCAAAGCAGTAGATCTGTGCAGAACAGCATTGCACTGTTTTGTGCAGACATAACAGCCTGTCTGAAGCTAGGCTGAGCATCACAGGACCATGCAATTATGTCTTAGAACTCCGCCCTTATCAGTTCTCCAGCATACACTTACTGAGATATCATAAGTATATTCAGCTGCTTAGAGAAAAGCAAGTAGTTTTCACACAACAGTGTATTTTTGAGCTGTGTTTAATTAATATCTATTTTTTAATCTTCATAACTTGGATACAATCATGTAGAAAGCAATATAAACTAATAGAATAAATTTACACACATGCCTTTGCTGAGTATTTCTAGCTCTGCAATGAAGAGTTACTAATTTGGGGGTCTCGAAATTTATCTGGCAATTTATCTGTTTTCTAACTGCTAATAAGTTGAGACTGTAATTGACTTTTCCCTGTCGCACAAACCTGTTGGACTACTTCACAGTGCTGCAGCTAGATGATAAAGCTCAAAAATGAGAAAGCTGTGCCCATCTAATAACTTCTGAAAGGCTCATAAACTTTATCTAAAGGTTCCTAGAAAATATAAGTTCAATTTCTGTGGAAATGATTTTTCACTTGCATTCTCCAAGGTCAGTAAATCTCTCCTCTCAGAATGCAATTGCAGAGTACGAATGTAGTACTTTGAGGAACTTTCCATCATGCTGATTTGTATTTCAAAATTTGCATTCCACCTCCCCAGAAAAAGTGACAAGAAATACCAGAGGTTAAGCATGATGTTAACTGCAAAATGTCAATTATGACATGAATCTGATTTTTAAGGACCGAGTCACAATTTGTGTGGGCATTTCAAGTGGCAGCTAAGGCTCTAAAGTTCTTCCATGGGAACAAACCCTGTCACACCATTCTTAGAGTCTCTGATAAGTCTGTAACCTAATGTGGGTGTCTTTTATACATTTAAAACTACTGCCTCTGATTTAATTTTAAAGAATATTAATATTTACAAAATGATTTAAAAAATCTTCAGAGGAAATGTCAGTATTAATGAATCTTCTTCAAATGCTGAGTGGAGTAATTCCCTTAAAAATTATAAGGATCACAAAATTCAATGAGAACGTGTCTTAATTTTTCAAGTTATCGCCTTATAAGCAGAGTTCATCATTACACACATTTGGCTTTCATTCTTAAATTCATACAAATTGTAATTGAGTTGACAGATGGTGCAATACCAGAATGCGTTCAAACTCCAAACTAGATTAATCAAATTCCTCCCACTCGAAGGAAGAAAATTCCTCAGTTTCCAAGAGAAGGTGCAAGTGACTATCAGGTAAATTGGTTTCCAATTCATTAATGTAATATGAATAGGTCAGTATTTTGATATATATGTATTTCAAAAAGTGATGAATAGTCACCAAGGATATTGGGAAGCATTTAAATCTAATTTCCCTGACTACACTTGCTTTGGCTATTCTATAAGAGGGTTCTGCTACTTGTCAGCCATGAAGTGTTGCTGCGTATGCAATAATATTGAGAAGAATGGTGCAATTTATACAGAAAATCTGTAAGTCATAGAAGATACTGATGTCATGCTAATCAATACCCACCAAATAAAGACACAAGACAGAAAATGCAAACCCAAACCTAGCAGTTAACCAAGTAGTTCAGAATCCTGGACAATGAAGCATGGGATTTTCCTTTTGTACCTTAGTTGCTTTCCTTTATTCTCTCCACTACTCCATGAACTTTTTCTAACCACGTCATCATTATGAGTTTAAGGATTTATTTTCCTGTCAGACTGTAGCCTTCCACAGATGCATTACCAAACTTAATAATTTAAATAGTACGCTAGGGAAATGAACATAATATTTTTTGTAATTAAAATCAGAAAAAAAAATACACTGGTGTAAAACTACAGTACAGCTCAGCACCCCACTGATTATACCTTTGAAAACTCCCGTTCTCTGAGTAAGGTTAATCTAAACCTTAAAATCCTAACCATAAAATCTTCAAAAAGTAACTGACTAAAAATTGCCACTTTAGCGTCATCATGTGTTAATGTGGTTTCCCTAAGGAGAGGAAATGAATTGCTAAATAGTTACTGTCAAGCCTCTGAATTATGTAAATTTTAACACTTCATCAAGTTACAATGATTTGCCCACTGAACAGAAAGTGAAAAGATATCAACAATGAGACTGCAACAGTGAGACTAGAAGAGACTTTGAAAGTTGAATAGCTGCATATCAAATTAAAGGATTAAAGGTGTTAGAGGAACTTAAATGTCTTTATTGTTGTGTCCAAAATTATCACCCTAGGGGTGTCCGTAGGAATCAGTTTAGCATAAATTCCAGTGTTTTAGCAACAGATGTAAAATATGACCTTTTAAAACCACTGAAACAGTTTCTTTTTTTTAACTACCCAAATCAAAGGAGGCATTAGACCTTTCCCACTTTCTATATTTCAATTAGAAGAACAGTTCCTTTTTTATTTTTTTTCTCTTAAGAAATCGATTAAGTGGGAAATGTATATTTAAAAAATTATGGAATGAGCAGACAGATGTTGTGGTTTATTTTTGATTTATATATGTTTTTTACATATGGAAGAACAGGCAATTGTCAACGTGTCATTACCTCTTTGAATAATGCTCAGTTTGCATTAAAATCTGTAAGCCTCTTAGATTCTAAGACACAAGAACAGACTACCAAGTCTCATACAAAGGTCTTTACAAGGACCTCCTGAGAAAGTTGAATGCTAAAATATCTCATGTAGATTTAGTTCTTTCTCTTCAAAATGCACCCCAACAGTACTCAAAATAGTGAAAAAAAAAATGGAACAACAGATTGCTGGCATATTTGTTTGATGAACATTGACTTTATAAATCTAATATGAAATGGACCAACATTCCATTTCATTTCTAATTATCAGCTTTAGTTAAATTTTATTTACTTATTTGACATTTCAGAGTATATCCGATATAATTTCCTTTGTGCAGTACATTTGATTTCTGCGAATACATGAAGAAGGAACATAGCCAACTGTGATGCTCTATATGGTTTTATCTGTATTCTGAGAGAACAAAAAAAGGTTAGAGCATTCTCAGATCTGTTTTTGTTTGTTTGTTTGTTTGTTGTTTGTTTGTTTTGCCATTTTAAATTTGTTCTTTCTTTTTTCTGAAGTGGCTTCGACACTTGAGGAAAACATCTTGGTTATAGGAAAAAAAATATTCATGCAAAAACTCCCTGGACAGCTAAATTCTAACAAGAGAATTTTGCAAGCTAAAAAAAAAAAAATTCACAATGCCTTGATTTAGGCAAAGGATGCCTAAATTTCCATTTCCATAAACATGTGTTTACATTTCTGGGTAAGTATGATTAAAAATATGCTACTTTAAGTTGGAAAATGTGGAGAGTTTTTGGAAGAAAGAGGACATGGGCTGTGTGCTGTGAACAAGCCAGAGCTTGATGTGGCTGAGGTGTAGGCCAGGACCTGCACGGAGACTTGTCTGGAGACACCAAAGACAAAACGGAAGTAAACAGAAGCTGGTCTGTCCTCTACCCAGGCTGCAGGAGGGGCGCTGTTGTCACTGCTCGTGAACAGCTCGTGGACAGTGCCCAGCAGCTAATCACCATGGGGGGGGGTAACGCGTGACTGCAGAGAGTAACCAATTGTTGCCTGTGTTTGTCACGTGAACACTAAGTAAAGAGTATATAAGGGTTGTTAAAACGTGTATTGGGGGACATTGATATTCAATGTGTTGTTAAAACATTCATTAAAGGGCATTGATGTTAAACTCATATTGAGCCCAGTCCTTGCTGGTCTGCCTGTCGCACTCAAAGAGACTTATTGTGCCCAAGTTTTTCATTCTCCACAGGAAAACTGTGCTATTTAATTTAGAAACTTTAAAAGAAAACAAACAAACAAAAACAACAACCAAAAAAACAACTTGTGTGGGCCAGTATCTTACTGACATCGAAACAGCTGTTTCTATTATAAGAAAATGTGGACAACCTGGTACTGATGACACGAAAACTCATGCTGTAAAAGACTGACAAAAAAGTAGAAGGTTCTAGCATGAACTGATGGAGACTTCATGCTCCTAGAGAGAAAAATGACCTGACAGCCTCTCAAAAGTGTTAATTTTACCACTGTGCTGTCTTTGCCCCTCCTGAGTTTAATCTCAAACTGTTCACAGGTCTACTGCTCCTAGAAATGCAAGCAACACTGGTGTCAAGAAGTGGCTTCATTTACCTTATGATACTTAACATATAATACATAGTTTAGGACTGTTCAATAGCCAGAATTATTTCTATATTTATTTCCAAATCATGCCTCCTCAAGAGACCTCATGACTATGAACCATGTCTAAAAGGGCCACTGAATCATACCCAAGATGCCTGAAGTTACATCCCAGGGAACTAGTATATTCACCTAGCACAAAAGCACTCAATACTGCTTTGAACCCAGAATGCAGAACATGCTCATTAGACTGGAGCAGGGCCTGAGCTAGTAATTCTATCCCAAGAGTAATCAGCTCAGGCTCAGCATCATGTAGACACGGCATCTTTGTAACGCTTTGTAAACTTTATATTTTCTCCTTTCAGCACAGAGAAAGTAACTGTGATACCAGAAAGACTAAAGAGAAGCAATTGTTCATATACCAGCACCTGTATTGACCTATTAATGCAGTGGGTTTACAAGAAAAAAGGTCTTACTAATGAAAGACCAAATATCCTGATATCTGAACAGGACCCCATAAAGTTGTGAAGTATGAGTAATGCAGAAAAGGACTAGAACTCTGAAAAACACTGGTAGACTGGTATGTCTCAGAAATGAGATATTTAATAGGAGAAATACATTAAGGACTGATGTGAATCCTGACGCTTCACTGAGAACTTGAGTAGTCAGAAATACTGAGGAAAAAAACACTACGTGACAGACAGTTGCCACTGAAATGGACCTGTGAAAAAAGGTAACTTGACCTTTAAGATATATGAATTGACACATTCACAATTCAGAAAGACAGGTGATACCATTATTTTTAAAAGATACTTGTGACACCTCATCTAAATTGCTCAGGCACTCATGGTCAGAATAAGGGTTCTAACTAGAGTAGTGGAGTGGAGAGACGTTTAGATAATCTACGTGCAGAGCCTTTACTGAGACAAGGGCACAGAAAAGCAAAATGAAGGCCAACCTAGGATATGATGTTCATGATGGAGATGGAAAGTAATATTGAAGGGCCTAAGACCAATACCAGCTATTACGTCCACTATACCTCTGTTTTGGGTCAGGGTGAAATGGAGTTAGCTTTCTTCTTAACAGCCTGTAATGTGTCTGGGTTTGGATTTGTGACTAAATTGATGTTGATAACACACCAGTGTTCTGGCTGTTGCTAAGCAGAGCTTGCAGAGCCAAGGCTTTCCCTTCTTCCAACTCTGCCCCCTAGTAAGTAGACTTGGGGTGGGAAGGAGTTTAGAAGGGGATACAACCTGGCCAGCTGACTGAAGGGATGTTCCATGCCATACAAAGTCACGCTTAGCAATAAAAACAGAGAGAAGACATTTTTTTGGAAGGTTGTCATTGCTCAGAGACTGGCTGGATATCAGTCTACTTGTGGGAGATGGTTTGTTTTGTGGGTTTTGGTGGTGGAGGGTGTTTTTTTTCTTCCCCTTTCCTTTGTTTATTAAACTGCCTTTATACTGATGCACAAGTTGTCTTGCTTTTGCTTTTCCTATTCTCTTCCCTGTCCCAGTGAAGGGTAGGAGAAGGAGTGAGCAAGCAGCTGTGTGGTACTTAGCTGTCAACTGGGCTTAACAAAAACAACGACCATCACTTGTCTGCACCCTGACTCAACCTGCAAATAATACGTTTGCATATACCACTCTGTCTCTCTTTCTTCTCTGGTTTTCAGAGGAAAGGAAAAAGTACATGGCCAAAAGAATGTCTCAATGTACCTCAGCCGTGTTCTGGATATGGATGCCTAAGGATATGGAACTGCCAGATACCTGTATACTGAGTGAATATAATCCTCTGAAAACGTGAAGAGTGAATGTATACATACAATTTTCCTAATCTTTATATCGATACTTAAAATGGTCTAGCAAAAGCCATTCCTTCTTTATGGAAACCTTGCCCATCTCTTGTGTGTACATAAATGATGGGGCAAAGAGATTTAGAGGTTGCACAGGCACAATGTGTACAAAACTTGCAGTATTCACATTTAGTTCAGAAACCCAAAGCAAGAGATTTCAAAATATTCTCCCTGTGGAATTATGGGGTGAGTACTGGGAGGGAATTTGACAGATGCAGACTGACAAATTTGTGAATTGGCATGTGACTGCTTTCTGCAAGAGCAACAGACTGCATTTTATAGCTCAAAACTGGAAGGCATCTCCTATACAACACACTGCCAAACCAGCATCTTTTCCTGTATTAAACTCAAGGGTAAACCTGTATACCTTAGATAGGTCACTCCACTCACACACTTCCATCTTTGAGGAAAAGGTATTGAATCTAAATTTCCATGAAAACCTTTCAATACAAAGGATGGAGGAAAACCAACCTGTCACCATTTTTTATAGACAACCACTAGCAAAAAGAAATAGCTGTAAAGCAATTTGAACCAATTATAGAGAAATAGTTTTACTTCTCCCAAGCAAGGGAAACATGAACTTTTTATGTTGTAATCACTATGGGTAGATAACCTCCTTTCATGAATTCACAGGATTTCATTCTTTTTACTGGATTTTAGACAAAGATCTTCACACTTCAATTACATCTGCTTCAAAAAGGAGAATGCAAAGTGTATTTTGTTCTAATTTATTGCCTGCTGTGAGCCACATACTGCTCACCAGAAGACTCTAGTCCAGTATGGCCTCAGTTCATTTTACTTCTACTAGCCTAGAAGAGGCAGAATGAACACAGTAAGTGGTTAAAACTGTAATATTGATCTATTAATACTGACTGTAAGAATTTTTTTTCTATTATAAAATCAATAACAACAATGTATTTTATCATTGCAGATATCACACATAACTTGGCTGCATTGCATCACATGGCCAAAGGCTATGCCTTATATGCTGAAGAAATAAAGGAATTTGTGCAAATTTTTTTTTTTTTTTTTTTTTTTTTTTTGAGCGTTAATACTTCTGGAGGTGTCTAATCACTTCAGACATTTTCTGTTCCTCATGAAACACTGCATCAGTCAGATTCTACCTTTTATCAAAAATAACTGTATTTACTGGAAGACTGTTTTACATGCACAAAATACTGAATCAACATCCTTCTCAACTAAGATATAAGGCCAGATTTTAGCCCAGTGATAGTGTTACTATTGAACGACAATTGTAGAAAAACCCTGTAAAGATCTCTCAGCTGACACTGGAGAGTACTAGGTAGGAAAAAATAAAAAGTGCAAACACACTAGTGAAGAACACCATGGTACAGCATCCAACTCTGCACTGATGAAAGATACCTGCATACTACTTACTCCACAATTGTTAAAGATATTTCTGGTATAAATGAAATATGTTTGCACTGTATGAACAGAGAAGTACTGAGCAAATAACAGAATTCCCTTTGTACCTTACAGTAGGAAGAGGTAAAATTTATTACCAAATACAGGCCTGGGATTTTAGAGGTGATGTTCCCCACTCAGGAATTACAAAAATCAACATCAGAACTTCCACAGGTTTGTAGAACCATGCACACAGAGCATGCAGAGATGTAAGCTTCATTTCCAGCTCCGCCATGGGTTTGCTTATATTATTCTTGGTAAAGTATGTGTCTTTACCATCTCCCTGATAAAATTCATTATGTGGGAAATAATGCATTGCTGTTCACATCTCTCTTACACTTGCATGAAAAGGACAGAATAATATTGATGTTAAATAATGTATTGGTTTCTAGGATTTTGAAGCAGACAATAGGTCTAAGCATGCTCTTTATTATAAAGTTATTTTTAATGGCAGCTTTAGAAAGTTCAAAAGGAAAAGACTTGATTTTTTTCTATGATCCTGTGATTTTTTCTATGATCATGAAAAATATTTCAATACCTGAGTATCTAAAGTTACAGTTACTGTACTTTTTCACAAAAAAGGTCAATAATATATGACAATATAATGTGCAGTATGCCATGGTTTACTGAGTTTATTAAAGCTGAGTAAAATATTGCATATTCCTCTGTATGATGGGTACTTTCTTTCATCTATGGAAGACCTTATAGTTTAATTTTGCTCTGATCAGAAATGGTGAAGCAGATCATTGATCTTTCCCCCCCCACACTTCAGATTATGTAATAGTTCATCAATTCTTATACTACCCCTGTACAGTAGCTGTAATTATGAATGTGAATATGATATGAAGATTGACTGGAATAACAGAAAGTAGAAATTTCAAGTTAGGTAACACAATGAGTAAATTAAAACTATTATTACCCTGAAAGTCATTAGGAATATTTTTACTTCAGCTCAGTCATCCAAAGTAGTTCAGCACCCTTCATAAGTCATAGATACAATAATTATTTCACGGAGTTGTCATATAGCTTATACAATCTTCTAATAAAAAATTAAACATTATAAAATCTAAAATGTAAAAAAAAAATTCCAAACTGAAATAATAGCAATCTAAAAGAGACCTCCTGTAATCTCTGAGAGGTTCTTTCGTGTAAAGTAAAAGTATGTTATAACCCAGTAACTAATCATGTTGCACAGCAGATATAACCAGAAGAACTTGAAGTCAACTCGAAGTATGTGTATTTAAGAACTGGTATAGTTAAAAGCTAAATTTCAAAATTACCAAAGGAGAAAAATCCCAGCTATGGCTATAACTCAGATCTAATAAGCCAAAGAACACTTAATAGATTATTACTTCAGTCAGAAAATGGGTCAAATTTACTGGATAACAAACACACCCTTATATATGTAGGTATATATAAGTATATGTAAAACCAGAAAGGTTATCTTTTGCCAGCTTCTTAAGTGTGTGACTTAAGAAGTCACTTAATTTGTTCACTCTTCCTCATCACTCAAAGCAGAAAAAAGCAGAAGACAAGCAAATAAGAATATGTGTCTGACAAATGGTTAACCTGAAATCAAACTCATTATATAAGCAGAGATAGTATTTTCAGTTTAAGAGCCATAATTTCAGTCATAAGAGATTTCCCATTATGTCATAAGTTAGTAAATGTAATTACTGTTTATGAGTTAGTGAGATAATATATCACAAACAATAACAAACATAAATGTGGGATCTGAGTCTTCATTCACAATAGACATTTCTCATATGTCACCTAACTCTTTCCAGAGAATACTGTGGTATGTTGAATACATATGGTGAAACTCATCTGGAATTAAGCTGGGTTTGTGACTGAATACAATACTTTCCAGCCTTTGATTTGAATTATTATTTTTATCTAGGCTTTAATCCTGTATATAAATTAGATTTTTTTGTATATACAGCAAAATAATTTTTAAAAAATTGAGCCCTAAGTAGCTGATAACACATTTCTTCAGACTTCAAAATTTTCCCAAGAAAACAGTGAGTAAAATGTATGAAGTAGAGTTATAGAGTATTGATTCCTTTACAGAACAGGTACAAAAGTGATTCACAATCTAGCTGACACTACATTCAGAGAGCTAAGCAACTTAGTCAGTGATGCTTAAGAAAAGAGCTAATAGTAGTACCTAACCAAGGATCAGTCTTCAGAGAGATAATATGTATTTTAAAGACAGACAGACAAAGTATGAGACCCACACCAAAAATTGAAATTAGTTCATTTCCAGACTAAAAATGGAGGCAAAATATCAATTAAATATTTTCATAATATCTGCATCACTTTAAATTATTACCAAAATAAAACAATGCCCTTTAGAACTTAACAGATGTGATGCAAAATTACATTTTTATTGAGAAACATCTCCTATGGTTTATCAAAGTAGACATATGCAAACTCAACCCAGCAATCAAATAACCTGACACAGACCAAAGGTTATCTTAGTTTTCATTGTTATTTGATCCAGATTTTTTTTTTTTTTCTTAATTTGAAGGAGGAAACCTACATTGAAAAATTATAGGTTGTTCAGATTCAAAATAGTTAAAATATCAAATAATTACTACGTATGTTGTATAATGTTTGTTGTTTAAACTCACCAGTCTAGCAGTTATAAACAGCATTTATTCAGCTGAAATCTTGCAGGTCTTGATAAGATTTTAGAATGATTTACAATAAACTGAACAGAATGAATAAATAAACAGCTGTCATTATTTCCTTTATGCAAGATATTAACTGTGGTCAAAGATCCTCCTTCCCCTCTACTCTGCCCTGGTGAGACCCCATCTGGAATATTGTGTCCAGTTCTGGGCCCCTCAGTTCAAGGACAGGGAACTGCTGGAGAGGGTCCAGCATAGGGCAACGAAGATGATTAAGGGAGAGGAGCACCTCCCTTATGAAGAAAGGCTGAGGGAGCTGGGTCTCTTTAGTTTGGAGAAGAGGAGACTGAGGGGTGACCTTATTAATGTTTATAAATATATAAAGGGTGAGTGCCATGAGGATGGAGCCAGGCTCTTCTCAGTGGCAAACAATGATAGGGCAAGGGGTAATGGGATCAAGCTGGAACACAAAGGTTCCACTTAAATTTGAGAAAAAACTTCTTCTCAGTAAGGGTGACAGAGCACTGGAACAGGCTGCCCAGGGAGGTTGTGGAGTCTCCTTCTCTGGAGACATTCAAAACCCACCTGGACATGTTCCTGTGCGACCTCATGTAGGCGTTCCTGGTCCAGCGGGGGGATTGGACTAGATGATCTTCCGAGGTCCCTTCCAATCCCAAACATACTGTGATACTGTGATACTGTGATCATTAGGAGCATGGTTACAAGACTATGAATGTATTAAACAGAAAGAATAGAAATATGTGCTTTGACAGGATAATAGATATGTAATAGATGTAAGGACATATATGTGAGAAACTTAAATGATTCCTGCAAAAGCTTTTTGAAATAGATCATGTTATTCATGAGTCACAGAGCCAGCATGTTCAGCAAGGGCTCCATTCATTCTACTATCTGCTGAAAATACATTAGGGTTGGGTACATACATCCAGGAAATATATGGAGTGTCCTGAAGATGTTTTCTTGACATATGTGATCTATAAACCAAGCACAAGAGATGCTGTTCTGGACTGGATAATCCCAAAAGAAGACCTAGTCAAACATGTGAAAGCCAGTAGCAAATTTCAACAGCTATAATGAAGAACTTGAAGCCCTGAAAGAAGTGAGCAAGAAAAATATTAGAATAACATCTCTCAGAATGATCCAGCTGAAGAACTGAAGCTTTCCAGAAAATTATACTCTCAACAGTAGTTTGGGTGTTTTGGAATTTTAGGGTTTTCCTTTCCTCATCCACCCTGCATCCTCCCCTGCACCCCTCCCACTCCGCATTTTCTTATTTATGTTTTAAGGACAGATATGAAATAGCTTGCACCTCCTCTAAATAATGGAGATGTCAACTTACACTTGGACAAAGGTTTTTCAACTTCATGGAGAAGTATTTGTACACATTATTATACTCCGAAACTTGAACAATCTAGTAGTTAGAATGCTCATCTAAGTTATAAAAGGCACATTAACTTACATAATTGCTCTGTCACACAAAAAGCCAGGCTTTGAAATGCAAGCTCTCATGTCTACTTGAGAGTCCAACTGAAATTTCTAGTTTGCTAGCTTAGTCTCTCTCAGATGTGGTTCTACTTTACATTAAAACCATTCACTGAATCCAACAGAGATGACAGAGGTGGCTAAAGGACCTAACGGCAAGGTAATGACACAATACCAAAACAAGGACTTAAATTTAAATATTGAGTATCTAAAGTATAAGCTTCAGTACTTAACTATCACTTGACTGTTCTACAAAAGGGTTTTTTGTCTTTTGTGGTATTGCAGATATGCTCTCATCCCCCCAACCCCAGAAGCAACAGAAACTTTTAGGAGGATGGACCACTATGGTCATGCACACAGCCCTTGGTCAACAGACAGAGCCTTTGACCAGTGAGATGACTCAGTTGAGAGAAGTTTCTGGACAACTACCATAAACAACCACAGCTTAGATCCAACTAGGGTATAAATGGAGCCTCCCAGAAACCCTCTTTGAGATGGTCTTCCTTGGAGCAGTGGGTATGCAGTCAAAGACTCTCCCCCTTGGACTGGCCAACTGAGGAACACCCCGTGGCCACTGAGACACCTTACTGACCTGGTAAGTGATCTGGGTACTCTCGAGAGTCCTCACTTTGACATAGAGTGGGAAGATGTGCATTTTGAATCATCACTCCAGAGTTTTGGTATCTGATCCAAATGAGTTTGAGTAAGTTGTGTAGTAATTGAACTCTTAAGGGGTATGTGAACCTGTGCTGCATAATGTTACCAGAGTGCTGAATAATTTTGGATACACGCTGTTTGTAGTTGGTTTGTATTAAACAGTTCTGGTTAGAACAAAATCTCTTTGGAGTTTGTTGCCTGCCTAGATTAACTTTTGGGGTTCTGATTAAATACTCTCCACTGAATCCCAGGAATCCCTCTAAAACTAAATTCTGTTCAAAGCAGTACAACCATGTGAAAAGCCTTCTTTAGCCCAATTAACTGAATTGGGTATCTAACTTTACTAGAGACTGGAGTTCACATAACTGTAAAAAAGATTCTAGGGTTTGGGATGGAATTTTTTTCTGGCTGTTTCTTTTTAATTAACATGTTTAGAAAGCACCAATTTAATCCTACAAGGTGATATCTCTATTCTTGACCCAGAATACCATTTAAAATAACAACTTTGCTTCAGGGCTAAGGAAGTTTCATGATAGTATCTATATACTTAATAAGATGCTTTTTGGTTGATCAAAATCAAAGTAGCTAAATTTCATGCTTTCAAAAGGGTGTAGAGTGGCAGCTATAAGTACTAACTGCCATAATGTGAATGTGACATTGGAGCTCTTGGTGAAATTAAGTTTTTTTCAGAGCATAGAGTAAAATTAGCATAAAGTGCCAAATGACACAGGGAAGAAAAAGATAAAGGAAAGACTGATGAAACAAAAAATACTACTATTTTCATTGAAATCATAGCCTATGTACAGCTTCAGCATAATAGCTAACTGTTTTCAGAACTTTTTAATGAATATCAGAACAGTTTTCAGCTCATAATTTCTATTCACAGCTTAGTTAAGACAAACATATGCTTGGGTTTGGAAATAGATGTCAAGGGGAAATCTACCACCAAAAGAATGTCTCATTTCAACATGATAAAACCTCACAGTATATACATCAGCTTCCTTAGGCATTATAACAACTCAGGCTTTTACAGCACAAAGATTTCAAGGAAGTGTGGCATTTCACATTTAACACATTATTGTGCACAGCTATAAACTTTATTTCCAGTTGGCCCAACATAAAGTACTTCTAAAGAAAGGTTTTACTTGCAAAGATACATTAGACTTTAAAATTTCCCATAAAAGAGACATATGGGCTGGTTTTTTTAATGATCTATTGAGGGTTTAAAATTTTGCAATGTCTTACAATGGTTTCGCCAAAACTATAAATCAGTATTTATCTTACATATATTTAAAGCCCAATAGTGTTTTGGCAAGACTCCTCTAGTTCAGTGGCTTGAATTTCAATTTCTCTGGGGAATTAAAAATAAAGAAAATAAAATAGACGACCAACATCCTCTGAAATAAATTATACTGTGGAAAATAAGAGAAGAAATAATTTTGTAAAACATTCTTTCCCTTTTTAGTAGTCCTACCTGGAATCATCCTGCTTACCTAAAAACATTTGTCTTCTCAGAAACATTCATAAGTTCCCCATCACCAAAATCATTTAAGATAATATACTTTAACTGCTATTAAAAGGAAATGGTCTTTACATTGAGAAATTCATATGCTGCTTCATGTTTTGATATGGAAAATGGATCATTCCAATTGTTTCCAAAGGACATCAGTGTTATAGGCATTAAGGTATCACTATCTATGCTCTTACTGACTAAATAAATGTTAATTATTTATCTGGAGCTTTCATTATCTTTTAAGTATTTATTAATGAATCCCTCAAGTTGTTGTTAGAATGGATGGTTCAAATGATGTATAATATTTTCCTTTTCTAGAACACAAGATTATTAAAAAAAAAAAAAAAAAAAAAAAAAGGCAGACCATATTACCAGTGTAAACTGAGTTCTTGTGGACTTACAACTTCTTATAAGTTAATAAAATAGAAGCTGTACTTAACAAAGGTGCTGTTTTAGTACTTAGATAATTTATACTTGGACAACAATGAAAAACATATTAACCAGCTATTAAAAAATAAACTAGACATTATGTTGATGTTTATTTTGTATATTGTTTATTATGGAATTCATTCTTCTAATAGAAAGCAAATGGGGTTTCTGCATTCCAGAAGAAATATATTTGTTTAACAATACATTCTAAAATATAGAATAATTAAAATAGAAAAAAAAAGCCTACATTTAGATATATAAAAACATTCATTTTATGTTTCCCACTTTATTTTAAAATAGGAAAAAAACATTCTCTTTTTTTTATTACTTCAACTATGACATAAATGTAACTAAGGACACATTGAATTTGTTTTCAGATAGGCCACCAACAAATGATGATACCAGTTTCAGTATAGATTTAATTTGATTCATTTTGTATGGTCCTTGAACCTTAATCTAAAATGATTATAGGAAGATTCTGTCTTCCACAACACTTATTTATGCACAATGCAGAGTCAGCTAACTAATAAAATGAGTGATTTTAGGAGCTCACAGTATAGCTATGAACAAATACTCCTGTTTTGATTCTCTAAAAGACTGCACTGTATAAGACAGAACAGGATAGTTTGATTTAGAGAAAGTAAAATTAAGCCTTCTTATTGTATGAATCAGTGGTCTGCAGGAAATGATCTCTCTTTTTATAAATGTTGAACAACATTTTATGTGAGCTTTAATTAGGGAGAATATGACCAAACAAGTCCTTTCTCTTTCAAATTCATGACATGTTTGAAAAGAATGAATAGGAAGCCTTTAAAATCCTAATAATGGCAAAATATTTCAAAACAATAGTATTGATAAGGATGTCACTGAGAGAAATTATTTACCTTCATTGTACATACTGCTTAGGTTAGATACCACTAAATGTACAACTTTTGTACCTTTCATCAATTCTGGGTTCCTTATGTCTCTTCTTTAAATAATATTATGTTAACTGAGATGGTAAATATGGGAGCATGACTTCACATTATTACTGAGAGCATGGCATTTTATTTCTGCATTCTATTTCTAATATTCCAAATGCTGTGGCAAACTCTTTTACTACCACTTCTTTGAAAGATAAATGGTTCATAGCCCTCAAAAGTAATTGGAAAAAAAAAAATTTGTATGCCTTTTTTCCCCTAGTTTCTCCACGCCTCCCCTCTAGGAAATACAATCAAGTGGATTTTTGTTATAGTCTTACGTGAGGTGGTTGTTCGTGTCACTGAATTGTACAGTACAGATATATCTGCTAAATACAAGACCAGAATTATAATTACCAGTAATATTATTGCATTATTTTGATCCACTTCTGGCTGTAAGAGACTTATAAAAGATGTCAGAATGTATGTTTTAGTAGTTTATTATGGTTTAGAAAGGAAAATGCAAGTAGATAGCAATGTTTTTATTTTTTTTGTTGACTGTCCAAACTTCATCAAAAATCACTTTACTTCAAATGGGAATGTACTTTTCTCAGAATTATAAGACCACATTTATCACAAGGAAAATATTAACAATTTTAAGATTATGAACTTAGATGAGTAGGAGCATAATTTGGGCTTACGTCTTTGGGAAAGTTGAGGAAGCAGAGCAGGGAAATAAAGTGGAATAGAGACTTGTTAATCAACAAAATATAAGGTCAAAGTAAATATCCCAAATTCCAGAATGGACTTCCCATTTGCTCAGCATCTACTTTTCCTTCTACAATGAAAAACGGTTAGGAAAAAATCCAGTGACATAAAAAGATTCTCAAAGTGAGCTTTCCTATAAATATTAGTCCGTTTGTAAGCACTTTTCAAATCAATGCATTTTAAGAACCTCTTCCTCTTATCCCAGTTGTTCACGAAGCTCAGAGTAATTATTTTACATTTTCGCTCAGTTAAGCTGAGACATGCAACACAAATTCAGTTTTGCTCACCTCCCAGATATTTCCTTTCAGTATTATTAATTCAGATAAGAACAGTTGAATCTATGAATACGTCACAGTTGGGCCAAATGCACCATTTCAATCTCCTTAAGCTTCCTACAAACTGAGATCACATTCAGTCTGACTTTTGTGTTCAACTTTCCTGCAATAAAACTTCGTGGATGTTAAGAACTATGTTCTGATGCAACCACTGCAGCTGTAGAGTTGAGTTCTACCCCGCTCAGGCAAAGAAGGAAATTCTTGGTGAGTGATCAAACTACTGAATGATTAAAGTAAATGGGAAAGGCCCACCTGTTTTGCTTCACATTATCATTTCAAGGAAATAACAAATGACAGATGGATAAAATATACCTTCAGCTTGAACATTTGCTTTAGATAGTTTAACTGTTCCCTATTTATGCAAATTCTAACACTAGATGCCTAAACAGATAGGCAGTACCAAATCTCAAACCAAACATACATCATATCCCATCTCAATGAGAAAATTCCAGTGCCATGGCCCTGTCCTGCAAATGACAATCTGGATAACTGCAATACCTGGCCTTTAAAATTAGCTGTAGACCACAAGTGTCAGACTAATACAGATGAGACACAAAACATAAAGTACAAGCTTGACAGAAAAGCCACTGGAAAATATGACAGCAAAAGAAAGATGATGAGGTGGATGTTTTCTTCTAACAGGGGACATGTACTAAAAGCTTACAAAATGCAAAATAAGCCATATAGATAGAAAATACATTTAAGTAAAATGCAAATTGAAAATTGATACTAAATTTATATGTATACGTAAACCTTCAGTTGTTGGATTTTTTTTCAAAAAATTACTAGTGTCTATATACCTCATTCACAGTGACTCAACAGCTATTGACAAGCAGCAATTTCAATGCCATTGTATGCATGATATTGACTCTACAACAAAAAGCTAAGTTAACTGATTCCCAATATATCTTACAAAACATTGATCTCTGTTGAACAATTTCTAAATTAAGCTAATGCTACCAACACCAAATTCTTTTAATTCATCACTAAATCTACAGGTTTGCATTGCAACACTGCATAATATGATATGGAAATACATGCAGAAATTACATCAGATGTAAACAAGTAAGCTACAAGCAAAATAATGTGATTAAAAAAAAAAAAAGAGCTAAACTGTGCATATTATAATTTTGTGTATGCTTATTCAGAGCTGCTGGCACATTCAAAAAAAATAAAATTCAGTGTTTTGGAACTGCAAAGACTTTCATTACAGTGCCCTAGGTTGCAGAATTTCTAGCTGTACATTTCCATTGAACAGACTCAATTACAAAAATAAGCTCATTTATGTGATACAGCATCGAATTCAGATCATGCAAGGAGCAGCAACAGTTCTGGACTTCATTAGGCACTATTCAGTTATTCCTAGAATAAATACACAAATCCATAGTTTAGCCTCATGAACAATCTCTCTATTACATTTAAAAGAATCATTATATCCACAAAGCTTAATGGTAACATTTTTTAGTTGAAGGTCATCATTATGCTACATAGTATAACGTCCCTGCTAGCACACAATAAATCAGAACACATTACCAGAGACAATATAACAGAAATGCTGCACCAGACTGATTTATGTGGTCATAGAAAGAGAAAATTCATGTCACTTTTTGCTGGTCTTGTGAAGCCAGAAGGAAGGCAAGAACAAGAAATCAATAACATGTTCATAAGGTACAAAAAAAGCTAAATACTTCAGGTCTGAACCTAAGGTGAGTGATACAAGAATGGAGTATTTAGAAAACAAAACAACCACTCCAGCATAGTATTTGTCTTTAAGACACAAACAACTGATGGAGTTTCAGGTGGCTAAGGCTAGGACTCATAAACACTATCCTGAAAGCTTCATGTATAAAATAGATTAAGTACAGTATGATGGAAGTGCATTATCAGTTCCACAGCTGCAGCTGCAGTGAGGTTTTTTTCCCAACTACCATAGGTATTTAATCAAATAAAGTAACTTCTCAGGAGTGTTTGCTAAGAGGCAAGAATGCTTATGGAATGTGGCTATGATAAAAAGTTAATAACTGCTAGGACAAACTAAAGAACAAGAACAAGGATCACTTACTAAGAAAGTGAATTAAAGATGGAATAAGAGGTTTCATGTTCTAAATATTTCAGTGACTAACATAGCTGTCCTTTATCCGTGCTAAAACACAACCTTCTGTATTTAATTATAGGGCCTGAAACACTTTTTTTTTTTTTTTTTCCTTCCTGCTCACATCTCACCAAACCCTTAAATTTATTGAATCAATCTGAGAAACAATGAGCTCTCCAATGCATGGGCTATACACTTCAAACCAATTTCAACCCTCACACAAATATCTACAAACTATGTAGAGTTCTGAATTACTATTTCATGAGCTCTTTGCTTTTTTGAAAAAGCAGCAAGTCAATAGTGAGATATAGGTAAGCTTTAGGTGAACTGGTTTTAGGTACTGTCATCTTATGAATCTCACTGTGATTTTATATACATATCTGAAATCAATTTTTATTAACTTGATCTTGTGTGTTAGAAGACTGCTATTTACTACCTCTCCCTAAAACACAACTGCAAAAAATTAGTAGTCCTATACAGGCAACCAGTCCCGCTTATCCATATCAGAACATGCAGTTAACTGAACACAATATATCTGAAGAAACTACCAGGTCTAATTAAAATACACAACTAAATAGCCATCTCACTCTGTTGCCATTCCTAACATATGACACAGACTCAAACTTACACTGGAAAAGATCAAGTTCCACACCACGCAGATAAAACTCTAAAGCTGCCCAGTCATGCTTTTCTCCACAAAATTTTAACAGATGGGAACATTCGTGCAGAATGCCTCAGTTTTAAGAGCAAGTTTGCCCAACGCTAACTGTGCAAATTTGATCACTGCCAGAACTTGCACTGAAGAAAAAATGTTTAAAGTACAGAAAAATAAAAGTTGAAAGAAAAAGGAAAAAAACCACATTTCCAACACAGATGAAAATTTCTAAAAAAAAAAGAAAAAGTAGTCAAAACAATATTTTGGTTTGAATGTTGGCAAAGAAAATTGATCAACTCTAATACAGAATCTATGTTTCATATAGATTTTTAATGTAGTCACAGCAAAACACCTTTTCTGCACTAGATTGAACTAGCAAGATGATGAAAACAAATGTCTACAGTAGATCTTGATGTAAGTTTAAAAGAACAGATATATTTAAAAGTTCAGACTCTCCATGTTGCAAGATTCCAATTATCTTCTCCCTTGTTCACAAAGCTGATAAACTTTGTTGCATCCAAAATGCAGCTTTTTGTAGCTCCAAGAAGCCAAGGTAAACGAAAATGAAGATTTCACCCCACTTAAAATATTAAGAGTTCAAATTAGACAGAAAATTAGGAAAAAAAAAAAAAAGAAAACATCAAGTACACACACATGGGCTTACCAGTCTTCATTTGAATATTTACTCCCTGATGGAGGATAACTGCAGCTGTTTACTAAAACAGGGTTGTTATTTAGGGCTAACATTTCAGCTTATGAGAAGGACAGCTTGAATATAGACAGGTTCAAAGGAATTTTACTCTGAGCATGTCTGTACTTGCACGTTGACATTGATTTCTTCCACAGAACTCCTGCAACTGAGATATATCAGAATAAAAAAAAAACAGGCCTTGTTCTTTATGAGTTTATGAACATACTGAACATTAACTAACAATTTTACTGTTTAGAGTTTAACTGTGTGTTTAGCTTTAAATCAAATCCTTAAAGGTTATACAATTCAGTTATAAAGTAGCACAGTAACAAACAACAATATAAAGATTTAGCCAGCCATCCCAGAAGAGACACAAGAAAACCAAAAATGCTGGGGAGGAATGCTAACACCCTTTCTCCAGTCAATTGCCTATTGCCAGAGTCACTATCCATGCTATTATGTTCAGTCTTTACGTAACAAAGTGTGATTTATTAAGTTAGGAAAAAGAGACTGCACTAAGTATTTATTTCCAAGTTTGTCTTCAGATTGCTCTAATTGTTATGAGAATCTTGAAGACAATAAAGTGTTAATTAATGTATAAAATGAAAGTGGTAATGAAAGAACTTTAGCTAGGAATGTGAAACACTCAGCTACAGCTAAATCATTCAGCCTTTGAAAGCCTAAATAAAGTTGATTAGGAAATGCAGTTTGAGACTGCAAAGAAGGATTAAAAAAATACTTTCTCTTTAAATCTTCATTAGTCATACATCTGATTACTGGAACCTGACTCACCCAGACTGCAGGTGAATTCTAAATAAATAAAATAAATTTATTTTCCCCAAGTCAAGTCTGTTTTTGCCTGTGATGGCAATTAATTGGTGAGTGATCTCCCTGTCCTTAACCCATGAGCCTTTTGTTGTATTTTCTCTCCCTTATCCAGCTGAGGAAGGGAGTGACAGAGAAGCTGATTGGGCACCTGCTGTCCAGTCAGGGTCAACGCACCACATATAAATGCAGAAGATAGAAAAGCTTCAATAAGCACAGATATTCCATGTCACTTTATTTCAACATATTTAAAGGGTAATTAACATAATATGCTGTCTTAGAAGATACATGTGAGCTGGTTTAAGAGCTGATATCACAGGGGTCAGAAAAATTAGATATATTTTGATTGTATTTTTACATGCACTGAGTTGGTGGGGAGCTCACCTAGGGCCTTGGGAAGTACTAAAGTTCCATATCAGTGAATGATAGCAAATGTTTCTCTAGCAATATTACATCAATGATCCTCACTCTAGTAATAATTTAGAAAATACAGTCACTAATTGTATTTCTTCCTCTGAGAAATTATTGTTTTTATTAACATAGACACTCTCCTAGTAATCACTTCTGTCATGGCCCAAAGCCCTCCTGCCCATATCTAGACATTGCCAATAAATTTACTAGTTAAGGGTGCTTGCCTTGCTTTTCTTCATCTTCCAATATATCCAAAAATGAAAAGTGAAAATATCTTGAAATATGGGAGTCATTGGAATCATTAACAAGTTTACTACTGTTATGAGTTCAGAAGCCCTAAAAAACATTACCTTTTTGCTTTTTCCAAGGACATACTACAATATGTAGGGTTTTTTGAGTCACTCAAGGATACTTTAAGGAATTAGTACAAAGACTTAAATAGGCACACTTTAAGCATGGAAATGTTGAAAAAAACCTGTAATGATTGACCAACTCAGTTGTAAGTCATGGAAATAGAATTATAGCAATACTTCATTATTTATAATGATGTATATTTATTTACTAACACCCCATAAAACAGAACATTTAATTATATTCTGCAAAAGCACCAGCAGTCACTAATAAAACCTAGGCCTCTTGAAACCTAGCATAATATGTTATCGATAGGCACATACTGATTCTCATTATGTGTTGAAATGGTGCATAGCAGTTTAAGATTCTGAAAATGAAAGGAAATAAGTACTTTTCTAATGTAATGTCGATTATGACAGCCACATAGTGACATCAACCACGCTGTTATAAAGAAAAAATCATCCAAAGTAATGAAATGGCAAACAGATTCTCACTGTGTTATTTTATCACCCTTCAGACCAAGCTATGTCTCTAACAATGTTGTTGCACAGTGCATGTTCCATTTTTATGCATAACTACAAACAGTTCAGGAGAGGAGAGGAATGGAATCTGCTATGTCCAAATTCATACCCTTATTAAATAATTACTATGTTCTCATATTTATAAGTACTCATCCCCCACATTGAAACTTGAAATAGCTTTATAAATTCAGTTAAACCTAATGGTGATTTTCATCAGCTGAAATCTTAGACATTTGTATGATTTTCTAGTTACTTCCGCATGGATTCTGTGAACTCCATAGACATTAAATGATTTTTATTAGCAGCCTACTAGTCTGTATTTGTCCTGTTTACCTTTAAGATGGTAAACTAAGCACTGATTAGTTCTGAAACAGAACTAGTGGTAATATGACTGATTTTGTGTGCGTGTCTGTATCTCACCCTTTTGATCAACATGTCAAAGACAGGACTACTGTGCATGCAGCTTTAAATTGCATATTTAAATAAATTTTGTGTAAATTATTTGCCACGTCACTTCATTGCCACTTGACGTAACTTCAGTTTTCTCCATATTGTCTATCTGAAGCCTTCCTTCACTGTTTTTGCCTTTGGTAATTCAAAGCCAACTCATTACATTAAAATCAATGTTATGTTGAAATTTAATATATATAAACTATTTGCATTTCTAGGAAATCTAGCAGCTTTTTGTCTATGGTCAGATAATGGGGTTATTCAACTCAACACTACTCAGACAAGAAAGATTACCATGCAAAGTAAAAAAATGCCACCTGAAATGTCTATTGAGGTGTAAAGAATATGCCTGCCTCTATGAAATGTGTGGTCACGCTCTCCTCTTTCACTTCTTGGAGGTCAGGAATGAGATGCTAAAAGGAAACTGTATGGAGAGCAAAAGCAATGCACTTGCTCTTGATTTAAGATGGAAGATAGAGTTTCATTCTTCTTCGCTTGCATATCCATCAAAAGGCTAACCATAATTTGCCCTTTGTTCATCTCTATCTGAACTTCACAAACTGCAAGAATATGAAGGTTAGCTGATGTCAGAAAGAAATCCAAATTGAGTAAAGGGTTATGTTGCCAAGATGAATTTATCCTAAAATTGTGTTAAAAATGAAATCTAGAAATAATTTCTACTTCTTCCCTGTCTTCTAGTCTATACAGAACAGAATCACATGTTCAGCTAAGCTCTTGCATAAGTCCTTCTACTGAAAATAAAATTGTGTGACTTCTGTATGGGAATTTACAGGGCTTATATTCTGATAGCAATTGTTTTTAAACAAAAATAACTAACAATTTGATACCTGTATAACTCAGTTTTTACCTATAGTAATATGTTCTTATCTTTCCTTCTCTTGAGCTGGCAGACAGATCTTGGCTCAGTCAGTTTTCCTGTTAAGCCACAGACTGACGACTCTTTCTTAATCCAGCTAGTACCCTACAGTATCAGGTTCTAGTAACACTTCCTAAGTGGCTTCAGGTAAAAGACATCAGTTTTAGCTTAGTGGGTTGTTTTTTTTTTGGTTTGGTTTGTTGTTGTTTGTTGTTGTTGTTTTGTTTGTTTTTGTTTGGTTTTTTTTTAATGTTTTTCAACTTATTTTTGCTCAAAGAAAATTAAAAGTGCTTACAGGCACGAACGAGCAAAGACAGTCCAGTATTCACATAGAAAGAGCACCAAATCTGAAAGCTGTCTTCTCATGGTCTTCTGAAACAATGATATGCTTATTTCTAGTCATTATATGTATAACTATATCTTCAATTATTTCCTTGAAAACTTATCCCTGAAACCTGACACCATTCCATGCTATAAAAATTTCATTATATTAGCTTCCCTCTTTGTAAGTTTTGTTAAAATAAAATAATGTGATAAGCATGAAATGTCAGATGCATCGATGATGGGGATAATGTTAATACATAAATAAAGGAGATGTATTCTACAGCCTTTATTTGGGATTATGTGTACTTACTAGCACAAGGCATTCATGTCATCATAAATCCTTGTGTAAAATAGACCTTTTACCCACCACTGTTTTATGTACCAGCAGCAGTAAAACACTTGGTATAGACCTACTGTACTACACAAAACACAGACTACAGTTAAGGAGCTTAAGCAGAGATCTCAAACAACAGAGGAAAAACTGTAATTTGAAATTCTGTTTCAGTTTTCACTTCAACTGACCCATTCGGACTAGAGAAAAACTAGAACAGCATTGTATGAAAAGATTCTCAAGAAAGGACTGTGCCTTGGAGAGACAAAGGTTTAGGCTATATTATTGATCACTGCATCCTGTTTTCAATATTAGACAAGCACATAATGAAACAGTTTTATTAGCTAAGTCAATTGAGCCCAACTAAATTTTGTTGTATGCAAGATTCCCAATTGCTGATTTCTAGGATGACTCACTTAGAAATATTTTACCATGTCAAAACAATAGAGAATATTTTTAGTTTAAGAAGCAAAATTTTTAAAATATATTTTACCCTACTTAAATTAAAATTATGTATTAAAGTGACAACTGTCACCAAATAAAATATTGAAATTAAAGCAGTGTGCTGAACAGTGACAAGAACTTTTTTTGCATTAGTAAGGTATTACTAATTTATGACTGAATGGTATAAAAGGTACGGGGCAGCACCTCTGAAATGGTGAACGCTTGGAATTGATACAAGGGGAAGTAAGCACTTGACAACCCCTTTACCTTATAACAGGAGACAGTTACAAAAGAGGGAACTGAAAATCAAAGAGGTGTTTAAAATAATCCTGACAGAATGAAACAAGATTTCTGTCATGATGTAGATGGAGCCTGGGAATGGAGTGTCAAATCAAGACTTCCAAAAAACCTCAAACATTTCTAAATACAAGAAAGGCCTGCAACTACAAACTGATACTAGAAACTCTAAATCTTCCACGCTTTCCTCGTAAAATCTGATAAAGTGTCACATTAGGTAAGATTTCATAATCCAGAATCAAGAGGGGAGGATAAGCAACCAAACACTCAGAGTTTGAGAGGTCTCACCACCATATATAAGACAAGGCCTGAATCAGATGGATTTAGGCAGTTAACTTTCCTCATAGCAGACACTATGTGGTGTTGCGCTCTGCATTTGCAGCTAAAACCACACTGACAACACATCAGTGTTCAGGCTACTGCTGAGCTGAGCTTTCACAGTGTCAAGGCTTTCTCTCCCTCTCCCTTACCTGCTCAAAGTGAGTAGGCTGGGGGCATACTGTAGGTTGGGAGGAGCTGCTCCAGGTGCCCCTGAACAGATTCCCCTGCAGCCCCAGGAGAGAGCCCGCTGGGGCAAGTGTTTCCCTGCAGCCCCTGGGAAACACCCAGGCTGGAGCAGAGAAAAGTGTGAGGAGGAAGGAGCAGTGGAAAGGGGCTGTTATGGGCTGACCACAGCCCTCCCAGTTGCCATCCATTGTGGAGGAAGGAGATAGACGACTCGGGGTGAAGGTGAGCCTGGGAAGAAGGGTGGAGAGAAGGTGTTTCAAGTTTTTTGTCTTTGTTTCTCACCACCCTGCTCTATTTTTAATGGACAATAAATCAAATTAAGTTTGCCGAAGTCGAGACTGTTTTGTCTGTGAGAGTAACTGGTCAGTAATCTGTCTTTGACTTGATCTATGAATTTTTCCATCCTATTTCTTTCCCTGTTCTGTTGAGGAGGGAGAGTGAGGGAACAGTTGGATGGGCATCTGGCAACCAGTCATGGTCAACCCACCACAAAGACAAACACAAATAGCTGCAGAGTATGAAATTTTAAGAAAAAAAATAGACCTGCATATCCTGTTACGTTTTGCTGATATATATCAAGACAGTCATGTGTGACCAGCACTTTGAGGAGAATAAAACACAGGAAAAGTGAGAATTGTGATGCTACTCCCCTGTCAAAGATAAAAGAAGCCCGATACAGAAAAAAAATATGAAACATTTGAAGGTCCAGGTTATTTCTTGTGTCCTGATGGTCTTCCTTTCATTTGCACTAAAGTAATTTCACTAGTTCATGTCCTATTGCACTAGTGTGACTTGCATTCTGATCTGTGCACAGTATGCTCTGCATAATATATTTGTTGATATTCTCCTTAAATCAATTCCACAAAGTATGTTATTTAGTTGCATGTATCCCTCTAATCAACTGACTTGCTTTTATGGATAACAGGAGCACATTGTTCATACACAGGATGGTATAAAGGCATCTATACTGTATATGTATGTTTTTCTTCATTCCAGTAGTAAAGACAGGAAGATAGGTACCTTAAATCAGGCTTTGTTCAAACACCATTTCCATTCAAGAAATTTCACTACACCTGACTTACAGACTACAATATTGCTACAATAAACTACCCAAAATTCTCAAAAGTGTAATCTTGAGAGGTTGCTAATTGGTCTTAAGCAGAATAAATTCATTATCTTAAGCATGCATGACTCAAATATCTATGTAAAATAGTGGTGCAGTTTTTTTTGAAAAAATGGTTTTATGGTTAACATTTTCCTCATTTGTTTTAACTGAAATATCTTCTTCCTTATTATGGACTTTCTCTTATGTCATGATTCTTACAGTAATCTAACCCTAATGCAAACATATTAGCTTATTTTTTCATCAGCTGTAAATGTCATCACCGAAATCAACACTTTCTTACCATTAGCTTGTTTACAGCATTTGATCTTAGCTTTCCTTGTAAACACAAAATCCGAGGAGATGACTCATCTCTTAATGGCTCTTCAACAGCAGGGGGAGCTTTCAGCACGTTTAGAACTCTACTGTGTTTTTAATTTGTCGTTCAGGAAAGTGTAACTGAGCTATATTACATTACAGAATAGATTTTAGAAAGATTAAACGATTACTGCTTTTATTCCCAGGGCCAAAACTATACTTGAACTATAACTAAATAATAAAAAACAAAGCAACAACAAAAAACACAAACAAAACACACACACAAATAACAATAATACACACACAAAAAGCCAACCTGCTTACTAACATCTTTTATCAATGGTAATTCAGTCTTCTATGAAAGAAGCAAGAGTTTATATCCTTTGACTGGCACTTTATTATGGCACCTGTCTTGCAGTTGGATGCATTCTCCGTGTCACAAAGACATTTCACCGGTCACAAAGCATTCTAACATGAACCTGAAACATGTAATACTCATTATATTTGGGTGCATATCAGCCTGACATAGAAAGGGTCATAACTACATTAATGATTCTGAAAAACTGGTACAAATTTATTTTTTCTAAAATAGCTGTTTCTGATTCTGAGTATAGGAATGAAGATTTTTCAGGCAGTTTCCATGGGAATCCACAAATGGAAATATACATTTGTTTTCTTTGTAAACAGGGTATTTCTATATTTATTAATTATTCTCAACAGGCTTCTTCCAGCATCATTGCATAACAATGCACCTTTTATTACCACACATTTTTAAGCTTGTTTCATTAGCTTGAAGACACAATACTGCATACACAAAAGAATAGAAAAATCTGAACACTCAACATGCATTGATTGTTTGTAATTTGCACATACACTTGCAGTACACCATCCATGACACAAGTTAGTCAACTCACACCCAGAGAAGTTGCATTTACCTATGTTTATTCATTTGTATCTTGGCTTGCAAGTAAAGCTGGGCATGTACAGCCGCAGTACTAGAAACTTTTGGCAAGATACAATTTTTTAAAATTCTTTACCTTTCTATTTAATTTGGTATTTAAATTACTTCTTCTAGGTAATTTCCACTTATTTCACGCAGACTTCAAGATAAAATCTTGGCTCTATCAGCTTTCAATTTACTTGTATTTCATTTTGTCTTTCAACAGCAATATTTTCATCCAGCTGTAGCCAGAATTTTTGCAGAATCTTATAATTTTAGATTCTCATATTTAGTAATTTTTAGTACATTGATCAATAAAATCTGAATACATTCTTAAGAATTTCAGGAATTACATTTAAAATTAGTCAATTCAGAAAGGTCAGTTTGTTTCATTACATCCTCAGTTGATGCAACTACTCAAAAATTCATTACTACAAAACAGCGAAATCAAATCTCTATGTAACAAACCTCAAAAGACTGTCCTTCCACCAGAAAAGCAAAGACAGAAATTATATGTTCCTAAATTTCTCCAATTTTAGTTCCTATTGCATTTTCATACCTCGCTTATATAACCACAGCACAAAAATGTCATCCAGCATTCAAGGTCCTCTGCATAGTTAACTCAAGTTCTTTCCATACATGCTTGGATTTACACTTGCTCCTGGGACCGTAAACTTCTTACCTCCAGCAACCATTACCTTCCAGATACATGTCTCAGATACGCTAAAGTATATCACAGAAACACAGAATGTTAGGGGTTGGAAGGGACCTTGAAAGATCATCTAGTCCAATCCCCCTGTCAGAGCAGGAACACCTAAATGAGGCTACACAGGAATGTGTCCAGGCGGGTTTTGAATGTCTCCAGAGAAGGAGATTCCACAACCTCCCTGGGGAGCTTGTATCACTTCTCTTTGTGTGTTGTACTTCATAACATCTATTAAAATACTTCTGCCTTGCATGTGCTTCGATCTCCACTTCATTTCTTACTGAATTCCATTTCTCCTTCAACTATGGCTTTCAATTTCAACATTTCATCTTCTTCATCTAGCCTTTCTTCCACTTTTATTTCCAATTGTAAGTTTTAATTAAGCATATATCAGCATTGCCCACAGAGGAAAGACTGATTTTTGCAACATATACATCTATCTTTATTATTATTGTGCTGGAATATATCATTGTTCATTAATAGCTCATGTATTACTTCAAAGATGGACAAAGTGACCCTGACAAAAAGCTGTGATCTAAACATTAGATATTTTTTTACACACTTCATGGTATTAACTTCCATGGTCACTATCACATGAAGAATTTTAGACCCTCGCTACATCGCTGATGATCTATTAAAGTAGCTGGCATAGGATGATCAGGCAGCTGGAAATACACAGTCAGGATTACCTTCGCTAACAGTTAACAGATCTTAAAATTGGTTTGCTCTGACTTAATTTTAAGTTATGTCACAATGCATATCCCAAAACTCCCTTGCCCTGCCTTTTTTAGTCTTTCACATCATCCATTCTGCCTGTAGGCTTTGCTGACGTGATTAATACTATTGTTAAAAATCCGTGTACTCATGTATTAAGCCAAGACCTTTGATTTCCACTGGAAGTCCTCACAGTGATTAGAGAATGACAGTAAGTCAAGGAAGTACTCAAAATAAGTCTTCATTACACTTTGTAGTTATAAGCAAATTATTCAAATTCTTTGACGTCCTAAAGAATCATCTCTAATAAATGAAGTTTTTTCCTCCTAAAGACTTGCAGTTGTACAAATCATAAAATATATAGAAGAAGAAAAATATACAGATGAAGATTATTAAACATAATGTGGGGCAAAGATATTCAGTACATGCAAATCAGTAATTTCACTGGATAAAATAAATTGTAATAATTTGTGAAATTATAATTATCCGTGCCTTACATTTCCTGACTTTTGCCAGGTCTTCTGAAGTGACTCACTATTGTGGTATAACCCCAGCCAGCAACTAATCCCCAAAGACCTGCTTGCTTGCCCTCCCCCAAAATAAGATGGTGGAGAGAATTGGAAAAACAGAAGTAAGAAGAGTCATGGGTTGAGACAAAGACAGGTTAGCAAGTAAAGCAAAAGGCTCACAAGCAAGCAAAGCAAAACAAGGGATTCATCCACTACTTCCCATCAACAGGCAGTTCAGCCCTCTCCAGGAAAACTGGGCTCCATCACTTGTTAACAGTTACCTGGGAAGACAAATGTCATCACTACAAACATCTCCCCCTTCCTTCTTCTTCTCCCAGCTTTATATTGCTGTACATGATATCATATGGTATGGAATATCCCTTTGGCCAGCTGGAGTCAGCTGCTGTAGCTGTGTTCCCTCCAGCTTCTTGTGCACCCCCAGCCTACTCACTGGTGGGGCAGTGTGTGAAGCAGAAAAGGCCTTGACTCTGTGTAAGCACTGCTCAGCAGTAACTAAAACATCCTTGTGTTATCAACACTGTTTCCAGCACCAGTTCAAAGCATAGCCCCATACTAGATACTAGAAAGAAAATTAACTCTATTCCAGACAAAACCAGCACATTCACCAGAATAAAGATTTTCATTAAACTCATTCATTAAATCAGTTTGTTAACATAATTTTTCCAAGACCAGAAAAAGCACAGAGTGAGCAAATACTTGCCATTTTGAAAAAAAAAACACAAAAACCACAAAACACTTTTGTTGTTGTTGTCGTTGTTCTATATGAATGTCTCATCCCTTTACAAAAAGAAAGCAATAGCTTTTGCACTTACAGAAAAGTGTTTGTTCTAGGACTTTAAGCAGAACTGATTACTGCCTTTAGAGGGGAGTTAAGTACTTAACAACAAGAACAAAATAATAGGGAGAACAATGTGCAGTTGGACTTAAGCCATTTCCTGAATTAATTAATCTCCCGCTCTTGAAAGGGATAGATAGAAAATGCAGAGTATGACAAAGCTATCCCTGACATGAACACAGAGCACAGACGTGTATTAAACCTAGTGAACGAGAAAGGTTCATTGCCCAACTGCACATTGGTCCACCTTGTAATACTGAAAGCATGGGCAGGGAAGCTAAGTTGCCTTTTCTTCTTACAGGAAGAAGAAAAAATATAAACACTTTTTTTTTTTTTTTTTCTATTCATAAATCCTTTGGAGACACTGCTGTAGCAAGGACCAGATAGGCAGAAGATGCTATGTGTTTTTGTGACCAGAACTTCCATGGTTAAGGCTCCAAATTGCCTTCTTATTGTCAAAATGAACAGATATAATTTTGAATTAATAAAGAAATTGCAATAAAAAAGCAGCTAAAGCACAAGTGAGAGCAAGCAAATAGGTTGTTTTCATTAAAAAAAAATCTATTTTTTTTCTAAACAAGTTTTAGATAGCTCGTACACTTCAAGTGGCCCAACAGCAGCAGGCACCTCTCCAGGTTTCTAGTGAGTTTCCAAATGCCTTCAATTTGGAGGTACTCCACATTTTTTAAGCAGTCTGGCTTAGCACTGGTCTAGAATAAAAAGAAAGTCTCTTACAACTGCATAATCCATTTGATCCCTTGGGTTCTTCTCAATGTAAAATGTAGTTTAGTATAGTCCCATAGAAGGTTATATTCCAGCCTGACACACAGCTGATAAAAAACACTGCTTATCTTTATTGTAGTGACTGCCAGGATTTTACTCAAGGGCATATATTATTTAACAAAATCTTACTTCAGAGTGCCAGACACTTCTGCATTAAGAATGACATTATTTATTCTACTCAGAAATTAAGGCAAGGCACAGCATTTTGTAACAGGTAATGGTTACAGACTAATTTGGGAAGAGGAAGTAGTGGGGTATAGATTTTCTTTATCAAAAAGCTCTGGTGAAAAAGGTATTTTCTTGATTAGTATTTAGTACCTCATCACTTGCATAAATGGTAATCTCCTGAAATTTGATGAATAGGCTACTAGTCTAGCTTCTTCATGGTTTTGGAAAAAAATCCTTCTTTTTTGTCATTTGAAATTCCTGAAGCAGTATTTTCAACAGATTTTGAGAGAGTCTGAATTAAAAGGAAAGAAATGTTTCAATGTAAAAAACCTGAAATTATTCTTTCTAGGTCCATACACTAGGTAACATTATCACACACACACACACAAAAAAAAAAAATAAAAAGAGAAAACATTTGATTACAGCTATGGAACCTAATACTCAAGCATTCTCCCTAAGGCAAAAAACCTAATCACAAGGAAATGTTAACATGTACAGAGTTTCAAAAGTATTGTATAACCCCCCCCTTGTTTCCTAGATGAGAACAAAATCTAACAGCTTAACAATTTCTATAGGTTCTACCCCATTCTAGCACATAGATAAAAAACAAAATTTCTCAGTTTTTGAACAGCCAATATAATTAAATATAAGACATTCATTCTCGGCTTTTGAGTGTTATTATTCTCATATCAAATGTTAAATAAGCATTTCAGTTTCAAACTATATTTTAGATTAGCAATGTGTGAGTAGACAACATGTAACCAAAACCTACAGGCTTTCGAATTGTTTTCAGTGGGAACATGATTCTTTTGTCAGAATACCACTATCACAGTACAGTATTCAATTCTCAAATTTAAATACTTGTCATTGGGGAACTTAAATGGATTTTCAAAATTAATTTTTCCTTTCTCATCTCATTCTCCTGGAAAAAAAAACGGCTGTCATATCTTGGCCGGGTGTGCACTTCACTAGGTAGAAAACTGGCTGGATAGCAGGGCCGAAAGAGTTGTGGTGAATGGGGTCAAATCCAGTTGGCAGCCGGTCACAAGTGGTCTTCCCCAAGGCTCAGTATTGGGGCCAGCTCTCTAATATCTTGATCAACAATCTGCATAAGGGGATCAAGTGCACCCTCAGTAAGTTTGCAAACGACACCAAGCTGGGTGGGAGTGTTGATCTGCCGAAGGGTAGGAAGACCATACAGAGGGATCTCGACCAGCTGGATCATTGGGCTCAGACCAATTGTATGAGGTTCAACAAGGCCAAGTGCCAGGTCCTGCACTTGGATCACAACAACCCCAGGCAGCGCTACAGGTTCAGGGAAGAGTGGCTGGAAAGCTGCCTGGCAGAAAAGGATCTGAGAGTGCTGGTTGACAGCCAGCTGAACATGAGCCAGCAGTGTGCCCAGGTGGCCAAGAAGGCCAACAGTATCCTGGCTCGTGTCAGGAACAGTGTGGCCATCAGGACTAGGGATGTGATTATCCCCCTGTACTGGGCACTGGTGAGGCCATACCTTGAATGCTGTGTTCAATTTTGGGTCCCTTGTTATAAGAAAGTCATTGAAGTGCTAGAACATGCCCAAAGAAGTACAATGAAGCTGGTGAAGGGTCTGGAGCACAAGTTTTATGAGGAGCATCTGAGAGAACAGGGGCTGTTTAGCCTGGAGAAAAGGAGGCTGAGGGGAGACCTTACTACTGTCTATGACTACCTGAAAGGAGGTTGTAGCATGGAGGGTGTTGGTCTCCCGAGTAGCAAGTGACAGGATAAAAGGAGATGGCTTCAAGTTGCACCCCAGGAGGTTTAGATTGGATATTAGGAAAATGTCCTCAGCAACACAGAACACTTCACATCAGTTTGTATGAAACTTTGCTTCAGCCAAAGAGCACACAGATAGGGCTAGGATCTTATGTTTGACAAGGTTAAGCTATTCAGAAGTATTTGAAAAGAATATGGCAAAATATTATACACTGTCACAGAGACACAGCAAAAATCAGGTCAGACAGTTAATGAACTCAGAGCAAGTTTATTCTAACCAAAATCATTGAGCAGAAAACCAACTAGAAACAGGGGTTTATCCAACATAATTAAACACTCCGATAACACTGTAAACCACAGGTTCAATATACTAAGGGGAATCTAATTACTACACAGCTGACTAGGGTCAGGGGGTGCTCCAAATTTGGAGGGATACCTAAAAATTATTCAAAATGCAGAATGTTTTCTATAGTAACTGTGCTACAAATATTTTACTGGACATCTCTCTACCTTCTTGATTTGCCTTATAAATCCCACACATTTGCAAAGCATTTAGCCTACAGTCAACGAGATATCTAAGTGCCAGGATTTGTCACTGGCTGAGGGTCTCCATGAGGTGAGAGGTCAAAGCTGCTGTTAGAGCAGTTTCCACTGGAGAGGAAAAAAAAAGGGGTGGAGAGCAGTGTGGGAAGACTGGATTGGACTGTACTGAATAGAGATCTGGTTTAATGGTTAAAACAAATCAAAAATATGGAAGATACATGTTATAGGTAAACTAATGTTAATTATATGGCAGGTTGCTTCTGTCACCCTTGAGGATAACTCTAAGCATGATTAAAAATACCATTCAAAGGAGAGTCATAATATATATTAGACTCAGTCTGCCAGATCTTAAAACTCGCCACGCCAGTAAAAAAAAATTTAATGGAACACAAAAGAAGCAAATTCCTCCCACCTATTCTAGAACTTTCATGCAGAAACATTTAAAAACAAATGTAATAATTCATCCATGCAGGCTGTACTGCTTTTCTAAATGTGAGGCTTTTGCCAGGCGTGGCATAAATTTACACAGAACAGAACTTTCATAACTTATTATACAACAAAACACTAATCTAAAACTATGTGATAAATTACAAAACCACAGCCACCAGGCTAGTTATAATACTGTTTTTGCCCTGAAGTTCTCGTCAAATGAACACCTCACATCTCAACTGTCATATTCAGGTCTTGCATTCTTATAAAGCGCCCCCATCCTCAGGCCAGCACCAGGGTAGGACCTTCAGCAAATCAGACCCAACTCAGTAGCTCCAACAATAACCTAAAGGGACAGTAGTTGTCCACAGTGAGATCTTGAAAAGCTACTGATATGTGGTGTTTTCCAAAAAGACACAAGAAGCATGTGAGACGAGATAGAAGACAGACAGAACTTAACTTACAAGAATAGGTTTAGAGTCTTGTGTGTATATTTCCTAAGTGTGCATTCTTCACCTTTACTTCAGACATATCTGATTTATGCCCTGCCTCTGAGATGGGGAGAAACAGACTGAAGTATTTGAAATATATTTCTTGTAAGTGTAATTACCTAGTCTGTCAGCATTTTTTCCAGTGATAGTGTTGCCTTACTCAACCATACCTCTTCCCTTTAGTTAGACTTCTGACACATTAAATCTTTTCTGATACTCAGTTAAAGAGAGATAACTCCTCTAACCAATTCCTGACCTATTTCTATTTGAAGTTCTTAAGCTTTCCAGTCTCCTTTAATTTAATTCTGTGCATTGCTGACAACTTTAGAAAATTGAAGGCAGAAACAATTACTTCCCTCAAATTAATCCCAGATATTTTCCAACCTTGTCTCCAACAGATTTTTATACTTTTCAAAGATGAACTGCTTTGTCTTGTTAGGCATAGGTAGCATTTCATAAAGTAAAAAGGAAATTAAAGTTAAATTAGGTGGTACTATGGTAGGTGGAGGAGCTACCAAAAAAATCCTAAAGTCTCAATGGTATAATAGCAAGCATTGAATTAAATTTAGAGTGAATATTGTTTCAATAGAACAGGAATGACACGCTATAAGGAGAGACAAGTGAAAACCCCAAAGTGCCTTATATCTTTTTGATAAGAAGAAGTTACTCTCTGGTCCAAAAAAAATATAAAATTATTATAAGGAGTTTTAAACTTGAATATGTTGAATGAAAAATACCAGAAGCTCAAGAGAAAGATTTTCCTGGGCCATACCTGGGGGACAATAATCTGCATCACAAATAATAAGTGGAGAAAAACACATCTGAATGGGATAGTGAAAAGGATATGTATTTTCATGTGTGTTCACTTAGATGGCCAAATACACACACTAATATATATCTCACACAGATATAAACATCCTTTAAAAAAAAATAGCAAAATAGTTGTTTCCTCTTCTGCCTCTCTCCCCTCCAAGGTCTCAGAAGCAAAAATTACAGTTTGATAAGAAAATGTAGATGTGGTTCCTTGCCAGGTTTGTATAAGAAGTGCTGTATAAAAACAACAACAACAACAACAAAAGATGTAATCAGCTTTTTTTATAATATCAAAACACAATGTAAGGGCATGACTCCTGCAGGTTGTATACCCTGAAAAACACTACGAATGGCAGAAGCAGAATTCTAGCAACAGTAAAGTCTCCAGTATTCCAGGCTAGAGTGGCAAATGACAGTAATTAATGTTGTAGCTGAAAGACCAGGCAGTGGGATTTCAACAGTAGCAGAAAAACAACCACGGTTTTGTGTCATGACTCTGCAGATGGTCAAAGAAACTCTAAATCAATAACCTAAAATTAATACAAAAATACATGAAGAAAAGTTACTGACTCTGCTTTTATCGAAATACTATTATTAGTGAACATAAAGGTGGAGGACAGAGGAAAAGTGACCCAGGGCATGAATCATAGTAATTATGGATAATGAAACAGCTCAGAATTACTCTTAATTTGAATGTTGTATAGAAAATGGAACTTCTAACTACAGCCTAGTAAATCTGTGGAAAGAGATACTAGCAGTGTCAAAGGAACACTCTGAAAGTGAGAAAGAAGGAACAAATTCAGGAACCTACTAAATTATAGACTAGGATTCTTAAAATGTTGTGTTAATGAGTATAATTATCCTACTTTTATAAACATTGTTGGAAAAATTCTAAGCAAGGAACCACGGGACAGGAGTAGCCGTGACATGAGTTGGAACTCAGCTACAAAGCAACATACATGCATACAATGATATAATATGGAAACAAGATAATGATTTTCCATGAAGATACTCTTTGTTATTTCTTGCTATTATTAAATAAGGCAGACTCACTGAAAGAACAGAGCTTCTTCAAAGGAGAAAATAAGTGCTTGAATCTAAATACTGCAAAACAGAGCTGTTGGGAAGAACCAGAAATCAGACTGCAGAAATCAAGAAATCCGAGCAGAACCAATAGAAGACAGTGTCCTGGAAAACTACAAAACAGACAAAGGTCTATCAGCACATACATTGTTGTTTTTGTTTTTTTTTTTCAGTGAGAGATTTTGTATGGTTAATAAGACCACACAAATAACCATTATAAATAGAAGAGTTGAATCAGAAAAAAAAGTTGCTTCTCTATTCCTCAGAAACAACAAACGTGAAAGCTGCTTTGAATATTCATGTTTTTTTTTAACATCGGAAGAAGAGGCAACACCCTTTGAAAGGTCTGGAAAGCTTAGCATATAGACATAAGCATGAGGAAGTCTCAGAAAATTATGCAGTGGGGCCTTTCCTGAGAAGTCTCACCTTTTGTGTTTTCTAGTCATGGATACCTCAATGTTCTTAAACTCCTGGCTTTTGTTGCTCCAATAATAAAGGTTTCCCTATAGACAATTTTACAATTTCTATTTCTAGAACTTCTGTAGAGTATGAGCAAGGTACTTAGATTTACCAAGTTTCATCACACCCAAGTAAAAAGCCTGTGAGCACATGCATGAGGATCCCCTGATAGAGAAAACCTGATGTTTTCCTAGTTCCTCTCCAATTCTGTGATGATAAAGAGGGTTCTGATGCAACAAATGGGTGGGAAAAGTCATTGTCGCTATGACTTCCTAATGATGAACTCACACAACTAGTCCTCCAGTTGTCCAGCTAGTGTTGAGATATGAATTGTGGGACTGATCTGCATCAGTTAGCTGTACAACTCAACAGGTAATACCTCACAATGCTTGGCCTATTTCTTTATCAGAATGCCTTAATGTCTAGTTCCTAAATTTTACAAATTAGGGACAATTAAAAATTCCTCCAAAATTTTGGAAGATCACTAGTTCAGTGATTCAATGATTTCCTGAACTAAAACAACTTCTTTCAGAAAATGAAAAAAGTACGGGGTAGGTACCCAATGTAAGTTTATAAAGCAAGTGGCAACTTGTCACACCCTTGACTACCAGAGCTAGAACTGAAGCTGAGGCAGATGCTTCTGAAATGTTATGTTTGGTATCTTAAATTTCTTTCAATAATGCAAAGTAATTCTTCCTTCACTGATCATTTTCACATATGGGAATTTATCCTTGTCGTGACTAGAAAGATTTTAATGCACGAGCTCGCAGCACTACTGATATAGTTTTTGCAATGAATTATCCAAAGCCACTCATCACAAGGTGCTCTTGGATAACTATTAATATTGCACATCCTACATTGCTTATTTTCTCCAGACACATTGTTTGTTTCCCCCATATAGTCCACAAATACAGCCATGCACAAAAACTTCACAGAAAATTTTATCAGATCTTTAAAATATTTTATACTTTATATTTTCTCACTAAATCTTTTAAATGATTGATTTGTCTCTTGTAGATGTCACTTAAAAGTGTTAATTTTGTATTTTTTCAGGGAAATTTACTGAATAAAATTTACAGCAATATCCCATGTAAGGAGTGACCTATGCAGTCCGCAAGATATCGTAGCACCATGAACTGGAAAACAGGAAAGGAAGAGATACCTCTTACTTGATTAGGAAGAAAAAAAAAGAAAAAAAAAAAAACCAACTTATTTAATCTAGACAGTACATAGCATAACATTAGTACCCTCTTTTCTTTTAAAAAAGATTATTGAGTTTACCTGCCTAGGTACAACAGGTATCAGCTTTTTCTTCTAAATGCCTTATCACATGCCTATGAACATTTCTATTTACAGACAAGCAGTCTAACATCCCAAATCCTTGTGTATCACAGGAATAGACTTAAATCAGACTTGTTTAGTAGGCAATCATTTCTAGTAGTGATAGAGAGTGGCTGATGAACCCCGAGCAGTGCAGCCTGTTACTCCACCAATATTGGGATGGGCTGTAAGGGGTGATGAATTCAGCAAAACGTTACAACTCTGCTGGAGTCAACTGCAACCGACCAATCAGTTGTCACACAAGGTTGAGATCAATACCAAAGTCCCAAACATGTAGAGGCTCTATGAACTATATAACCTGGATGCAGATTTCTTTTTAAATGTTTGTTGTGGAAATGTTCACTGATTTCCAGGCTTTTTGCAATTCTCCTAAATTGCAAGTACCTTACTCTCTCAAGTACCATCCTGCACCTGAGAAATATTCCCAAGACATTGAGACAACAAAGATTTAATTTTAAAAGCATTTCTGTTTCTAAAAAAGTTACATTCAGCTCCACATAATAGTCCCGTAATGCAGAAGTTTTTTTAAAATCTTAACTTTCTATAATCAGCAGTCTAAGCATTAACCATTTTAATTATTAAAAATCTCAAGAGATACATGGAAAAATGAAATCCAAATTCTTTGAACATATAATATAACCAACAGTTATCGTAGGAGTAAATTTGTATATATATGTCAATATTTTAAAATGTTATTAACATCTTATAGGAACAAATACATTATGTATAGCTCCCAATAAATGTGAAAGAGTATTCCACAGTTAACAGTTATTAATGCTATTACAAAACTTGAAAACATACAAATATACTAAAAAATAATTCAAAAGAAGTATTGCGTTCCCAACCACTAATTCCCCAATTTTTAAAGGGGGTGAAAAATGTGGACAGAAAATGAGTGTAAACTTTATTCCATCTTGAGGAAAATAACATTTTACTGCTGAGAAAATACTAAGGCCTAGGTCTCTCTCTCAATATTTACTTTTCAAATTAGTTATTCTTTCAAGTTTATAAAACACAACACCTTCTCTATGAGATATTTACAATGTGTCATAGTATTGTGCAATATTGGTTTGGAATATTTCATCTTTAAATATTGGAATTTGTTCATGAATGCTGCTTGGATTTTTAAACATAGTTGTTCATCTTGTACATTGTTGTAAAAGAATGTATATCTAACACTGTATTTAAAATACATTCATTAAAGCAAAAGCTGAACTGATGAAGGCACAAAAAATACTGAAATCATTAAACAGAATTTCATCCACAAAAATTCAGTATGAAAATACCATGTTCATCCACATACCACATAGACATGACTATGGATACTGGTCTGATCTTCTGGGAGTTAAATGATTTCTTGGTATTTATTCAATAACTAAAGGGACGTACCTATTAATTACAGATACAATAATAACATGGATTCACATTAGGAGGCATATTCAGTGTTGTTTCATTCATGCATTGAAATTGGACGAGAATCCATGTATGTTAACTAAACAGCAAATAGCAATGAAATTAGGAAATAAAGTATACAGACTCATCACAAGGATTATATGTTAAAAAAAAAAAAAAAACAAAAAAAACCACAGTGTATCATGTGAATGAATTCCCTGCAGGTTTACCCACCATGTGTTGTCAGTATTAACCCTTAATTTGTCTAAGAGAAATAAATGACAAACAAGACCATAGCATGGCAGGAAGGAAACACAATCATTTTAGGGGCCTAGGGGAAAAAAAAAATCCCCTTCTCCCCTGCAACACCAGGGGTGGTGGAGACAGTGACTGCCAATCTCACCTGCATACAACCACAGCAAACAGCACACAATTAATTACTTATATATTCCCCTGACCATTTTCAACATCCAGTTTTATACAAACACAATAAGCATATAAGTCTGTCAGGATACTTCAGGGTGCATTTGTGTTTTCTTGCTGCTTATCTGAATAATGAATTTTATTAATATTATTTCTCTTTCAAAACTCTAGCTCCGTTTAGGTGCAGTTAAGAGTCTAATGCCCTGTAGTAACCATTTGTAACTAACAAAACAGTGGGCAAGCTAAACCTAACAAACACTTACTTAATAATTTGAAGTTTAGCTGTTTAAGTACATAATTTAACCTAAAATACTTTAGTCCAAAATCATAAATAATAATATAATGCCTAAAAGTTGTATCCTTCAGTATTTAAAACAATTTAGTGAAGGCTGGAAGTTCAAATTAGAACTATGCAAAGACAACTAGTTCAGCAGCCCAAATTACAGCTTTTGAAACAAAAATCAAACCAATTTTCTAACATAAACTGAGAAATTCTCAAAGCTTTCACTGAAGTTTTATACAGACTTCGAACAGACAATGGCACAGACTGTGATAATGAACAATCTTGCTGCTTCTAAGGCATTAATTCAGACAAATAATCATATATCAACATAATAAAGCATCTGATTATGGGACCATCTTAATACTATCAGAAGCCTTACACCTGGGCAATAATTCTACTTCTCAGAATCCCACGGACCACCCCCCTAAAAGATTGCATTCTTTGCCATGTTTCTTCAGTTTTCTGAAAGTAAGCTTGTATAACCTTTTGTTGACATGCCTCTAAGCTATTCTAATGTGGTGTAAAACTTAATTAATGTACACTTCTCCTCTGCTCTTCACAACAAATGGGGAAGATGCACACTCAGACCTTCACAATACCGTTAGGAAGGCATTTGAATCATCTGGGGTATTTCAGACTCCATGAACTCTTTAAAGTTCAGGGTTAATTCTGTGAAAGTGATAGAATCTGTATAGAAAATTATGTTTAAATAAGTACTTTAGATTCCAAGCAGTACAAATCAAAACATTTACAAATGTAAAAAAAAAATAAAAATGATGCTTTGTTATTCAAACTTGTTTGATTTTGCCAAACTACTTTTTGTGATAGCAGTGGATAACATATCTCCTTTAACCGTAGATCATGACAGCAATTAGAATAGCACTGTGAAAATCTGTACTATCTACTTCAGGTGCTATTAAATTCTAGTGGTTCAAGTAGGCCAAAGTTTCTGTAGAAATAAAACTTGAAAAAACAAGAGTGTTTTTTCCTTCCCTTATGAGATCTTTCTATTCAGTCCTTCATACTCAATATGAATACTCTGTGCTGCCAGGATATCTAAAAAAACAACACTAATATTCTAGAGTAAGAACTCGGGCTTTTTAACTTGGCCTCTATAGTACAATATAACATCCTATTTTATATGCAAAGCTCAACCGCTGTTACTGATTTGATGCATCCAAACAACTTACAGGTTGGCTTGAATTCTCATCAGTTTCTAATACTCAAAGTGTTTTCAAGGGCAAGGCCTGCTGCAGCAAGAGTATAATGTTGATGGTTTCTCCTTTATCACTTTAACATTTGTAATTTTTAATGTTTGCTAATGTGCTCCACATTACACCCTCCCCCATCCCCCACTGGTTTGCAACTCGACATTGCACACAGATTTACTGAGGTGTGTGTTGCTTAGGTTGGATACTTCCTCTTTGTTCTCCTTCTTATTCCTGAAACTGATTTTGTCCGTCTTCCAAAGAAACATTCCCCTTCTGAACACCAGCTGGACAATGGCAAGTGTTTTCTAGCCCTGGGGCTATCACCCTTACCTCTATATTATACATTATAGGCCTCTGTTGTCATCCCATAGCTGTATCCCTCTGTCCCACATTCTCCTCTAAGACTACATGTGTCTTATTTTACACAGAATAACAACTACTTATTATTGTCTATTAACTACAAACATATAATAGCAATTACTGTTATTCCACACTACAGTACAAAGCTAAACAAAACCAAGAAAGTTAATAGTTACCCGGTCATTACACAGTTGCTGTTACAGCTAAGGAAGCTAAAACAAATCTCCCAGCAGGATGAGCCCAGACAAAACCTGACAAGTCCTCAGGCCTGTCCAACTAGCCTAACTGGTGCAAAACCTGTGGCTTGTTGCAAGCAATGGCAACAACATAATTCTGAGGCTGGAAGAGACTCTATGACTACACTGTGAATAAACTTGGGAGGAGGGAGAATGTCATGAAGCAGTGATTTAGGATCCTGCTTGCCACAGAACAATGATTAGATTACTTAAAGAAAAGTACAACTTCACAGAGTTTACAAATTACACTCCACCACTTACTGCACAGAAAAAATATGCTAAGTGGAATTGGTGGGAGATTTTAGAGTGATTTATATGGGGACAGGAGGTGTGAGAGGGTAGAGGAAGGCCCTCCCATTGAATCATAAGGTTCAAAATGGACCCCCTTGCTTTCTAAACTCCTTCTCCTGTGCTCATACTTGTACGTAAATATGCCAGTGTAAAAATTCCTGAAGAAAGGGAGGGAGGGAAATAAAGAGTGAGAGGGTCTGTGTGACTTTGTGCATTTCTCAGACTGACCAGTGTTTTGATAAGGCACAGAATGCTCTACGCTGATGGCCTGAAATGCACATTAGTATGATACCTTTTTCAATTAATTTATTCAGTGTATTTATCTGCTTGACTAATCTCCCCTGGAATCCTCTGGGAAAAACAGCATCACTTTTTCTACCATTCAGTCTTCTGGAATTGAAGTAGTTTCAAGGGAGAAGTTACATATATCACAGATACCAGTTCAACTATTTAATTTTCTTTCTTTTTCTTTATTTTTTTAATACTTTGTTCAAAGTGAGCACACAATCATACAAAGCTAAAATAATACAAAATCACATTAAATAGATTAAGAGTCACTTGTTTTGTTAAAAAAACGCTATTACAGGTAAACAAGATAAAACATCAAGATGAGGGAAGTTCAGACAAAGCAAGCCTGTCAAGTGCTCATGCTGAAGCTCTGCAGAATTAACACAGTGACACGGATCTGTTACTACCACAGGTAATACTGTATTTATTTGGCTATAAGGTTACATAAATCTACTGATTTCTTATATTTCATTTTATGACTTTGTTTCATAACTTCCCCTACCAACACTTAATGTAATACAAATCTCATTAATCCCTAATAAGAATAAAAATGTGAGATGTGGACATGTTCCTCAGACTTCTTAAGTACACATGAATGCAATAAAAAGTGCATTTAGTTTTATGCTATATCTTTACTTTCATATGTTTTTATATCCTGATCATCTATTTGCCCTACAGATCATCTGACAAGCCTACTACTAATAAGGTATTTCAAAAAGACATAGTATTTGTTTTGTTGTCTTTCTTGTTTTACCCTCAAAGCCACTTTTGGGCTTTTTTAATATAAAGTTTACAAATGCTTATGGTTGTTGGTACTGAATGATACACTATTAGTAATTAAACTCACCTGTTGTCAGGTAAGAGCCAGGCTGCCCAGTAAGGTATGATGGGCATGAAACAAGGATGACCCCAGCCAAAGCAGGGCAGCAGTGCTCTTAATGACCAGGGGGCTGTCCCCCAGTACTCAAGCAATGGGCTGATAGCAAGCTCCATTGATGGTCCCAGACAGTCAAGATGATAACATAGGTCCAGAACGCATCCAGGGAGTCCAGACAGAGCTGTAGAAGAAAGGGCTAGCAACAGAACTGAAAGCAAGACTACAATGCAGGTCTAAGAACCCTTCAGGAGTTAGGGCTACAAACGAGAGCAGCTACAACATAGTTCAGGCAAGAACTGAAGGTTAAGCCTGAGCTTAAATGGAGCTCCCAGTCTAATAGGCTGAGAAGGCATGCCTGGAGGGTTCCTGGTGAGAATGCTCGGGTGTGGTTGGTTAACCTTGACCGAAGGTCAAAGTACCAGTCTCTCACTCTGCCTTCTCAACAGGACAGGGGGAAAAATCATGATGGAGAAGTTCATAGGTCAAGATAAAGACAGGGAAATTGTGGAGGGGTTTTGATAGAGAAAGATTTGTTGTTGAATTAGTCAGGCTCAAAGGAATCTTAAGGCCGCTTCCAGAAGCTGAGAACAGAATCTGCTGTGAGAAAAAGGGGCGTCTCTTTATTGATAGGGCCCCAACACGGCGTGAGTCATCAGACCTATCATCAGTGAGACTCCAGCGCGTGGACGGCCCATGATACTCATTTAGCAAATCCATGCTTGGAGTGTGGACTCGTGATTAGAGAATAGTTGCATATATAAGGAGGCATGATTCACATTGAATCGGAATGCTGAGTCCTTTATCGTTCCAACAGGAAATTGCTTCCCAGTTACTGTCATGGACAAAATAGACTCAAAATGGGTAAAATCAACTTAATTTATTGCCCAATATAAGATCTGTGTAGTAAGAAACAAAGACTAAAAATTAAAACTCTTGCCTCTGACTCATTCCATCCTGTTTTCTCAGGCTCGCCTTCACTCCTCTACCTCCTCTCCGGAGCTGTGCAGAGGGATGGGGAATGAGGGGCTGAGGTCAGTCTGTAATACCTCCTCTCTGCCACTTCTTCCACCTCACACTTTTCCCTGCCCCAGCCTGAGGCCTTTCCATGGGCTGCAGTCCTTCAGGATAAACCTGTTCCAGCACTAGATCTCGGAAGGGTGCAGTTTCCCTCAGGGCGTTTCCAGCTGCCCTACCGGGGTCTCTCGGGGGACCTCAAGGGAATCTTTGAGGGGGCGCTGGAAGCAGCTCCTGCCCTCCTCCTGCTCTCCCCTCAGGGCTGTTTCTCACATGGTTTCCCTCAGCCCTGGCTGCCGGGCAGCGTTTTGCCCTTTCTTCCCCAGGCTTTCCCTGAGGTGCCTGCCCGTGGCTGAGGGGCTCAGCTGTGCCCTGGGCTGGGACTGCTGGAACAGCCTGTCTCCAGCATGGGGCAGTCCCTGCAGGTGCCAACACAATTCCTCAGGGCAATTAGAGCCTCGTGGTGCAGTCATGGCCCTGACACCAGCTATGTAGCAATGCCAGATGCCTCAGGTTTTGTCTTTGTCCAACACATGCCTTAGTCTTCAATCCATTTGCAAAAATTCTACTCTTTTAGTTGCCTGCTTTTGCTTCTTTTTAACAAGCCTGTCCCCTTTTCAACACTGAGTATTGTAGATTTTGTGTTTTGTTTTGTTTTGTTTGGCTTTTACAGTTTTTGTAAAGATGTTTAATCTTCAGCACATTATGCGGCTCTTGAGGCTTCCCCAGCCTGCTCCTCCATCATGTCAAAACAGCGTGGCATGCACCTACTCCTCTCCCAGTATTATACCCATGCAGGCATGGAGCTTGCTTTAGAGACTGATGAACTCAGTCAGATGTTTTCTACTGACTTTGGTGTGCTTTGTTTACTACTTTCCTATCTCTTGACATAAGACCTTCTTCAGGAGAAACCAGATATACAGGGACTTTTGCTGCTCTGCTACTATGTATTTAAAAAGAAAGAAATATGCACAAAATATTCAAACACAAATGCTTAAATTACTGATATTTTTCTACATCATTATTTAAATTTGATTGATTTTATTCATCTTCTGACTTTTTATTTCTACTCATGTTTTTTTTAATGATTGTGAGTCCAACAATTTTATGTCTTTAAGCTGAGTTTTCTTTACTGTCTCCTGGTATTGAAACATATGAAGTTTTCATTACCATTTTTCCTTCTGCTTTTCATGCTATTTGAACCATTAATAATTTAACTTTTTCAAAATATGACCTATTTTCCTAGATTAGACAAACCTATAACACTATTTATCTATCAAGAAAAATAAGTCAGTTCAGTTATGCAAATATTTAGCAAATAGAGGATTGAGTTTCTCTGCAATACAACTTACATTTCTAGCCAGTTGTAAAAAGTATAATGGGAATATGAGGGTAATAATAGAGGAATCTTTATAAAGGGAAGCTTTGGCTGAGCTGTAATCAACATTATTTGGAGAAACCAGCAAGGACACAGATAAGCAACACTGCAATCCATCCAAAAGGCACCTCTTTTTACCAAATTTCTACAGTAGATATTTCTGTATCATTGAATCTACATGGCATTTTAAACAAACCACAAGTTATGCTGCCTCTACAGGTTATGTACCTTATAAATTTAAAACTGACCTTGAAGATTAAGGTCATTTTAGCCCACCTGCGTGCCCTTCCCTCCCTCCCCCTCCCCTTCCTTTTCTAGATGTTTTTTGTGTACCAAAAGTAACTACACGAACCCTTTCATGGAAAAAGAAAAAAAAAAAAAAAAAGAAGAAACAAACTAAACCAAAGACAAACACCAAACAAACCAAACAAAAACCCCACACTTCAAAGCAAAACAAAACAAAACAACAACAACAAAAAAAAACCACAAAACCAAACAAACAAAGTAACCCAATCTCAGTCCTGTTTTCTATACCCTTATATCAATAAAAAGCCACTAAGCCACTATTTACTCCCAAATAAGAAATGGACATAGCTGTAGTGCCTCAAGAACTTGTTAATACAAAACAGATTTTTCTATTATTTTATTTTTCTCATTCAGTGCCTGGAGAGATAACACAATGAATCTAAATGTTGCATGGAGTTTCCTCTTTCCCTATCCCATCACAAACTGCTGCTGTAGTCTTATCTTTGTCTGGGAAGAAAAGAGAAAAGCTCCAGGAACTAATTTATTCATTCATTTATTTGTGGTGAAATATCATCTTTGGACTTTTTGACCTTGCCTGTCTTATATTTTATAATGGCCTGACTAAATTGTCTGACTATTTAATTTGCCAATGACACAGAAATGGTAGAGTCACCCTTACTGCAGATGACATTTATATTTATATAAAAGAGCTTACACTGAGAGAGCTGATTTAAAGAGGCAGTTACTACAGAGATGTGGTTGGGGAGGTAGAGTCAAATGGAAAGAAAGTGGGCAAGAAAGGGCCTAGTTCTCTTCACAGATAGGAGATTTTTCTTCCTATCTTTTACACAAGTGTGAATTCCCTAAAATAAGGACACTTTTCCCATTTTAACTGTGTTAATTTTTACAGTACTGAACTGCAGTTTTACCTAATTTCGGGTGTTAATTGGCACAAATGAAAATCATTATAAAGATTGTCAAAATAATTAAAGTAATCATATCCAGGTCTAATATACTAAAAGATCAAGAGAGAAAAATAGCAATGACTCTTACACATGTATATAAATCCATTCCTATTCAGCAAATTATTTAAACCTGTTTTTAAATCCTTTTCTAAATTGGGGCTTATCATAGTACAGCTAAAGATCAGCAGTGTTTTCACTGTTTTATTGTACCTCATAGCAAAAAAATGACGGCTTTTTAAAATTTTTTAAATTTATTTTCTTTTGATAATTTGAGAAGATTAAGACAGAAAACATTTAAACCAAAGCTTCTGAAAATCAATCAAGGTAATGATGTAAGTATGGTGAAGGAAATAAAATGTAGGTTTAAAGCTCTCTAACTTTTACCACCTGTAGTTTCATTCTTTTGTTTCACATATATTCCAAGTCCTAGACACAGAACTGACATTACTCATCTTGTTATCAAAGAAAAGTTATATTCTATTAGGAAGCTGTTCAACATTTTATGGAATTAAGTCCTGTATTTATAATAGATGTCTCCAGTTATACACTTCTAATAAAACCATACTCCAAAGTTCTCTTGAAGCATGTTCCCAATAATGCATTTTTCTCCTGGAAACACTGATGAATTAAATCTGAGGCTGCAAAAAGAAATTACATTAATCCATCTTGTAGCTTACAGTAATGTAAATCTACTAACCCCCTCATTTATATTGCTACAAATGTCTCATTAATCTGTTATGCCCTGAACTTTTGTTCTTTATACTGTGTAAGAGCAGTTGAGTAGATAAACTATGTGCAGTGTATCAAGAGGAAGGAGCAAATTATAGTTTTGACACTTACTAAGTGATTTCCACATTTTCCTTCTATGTGTTTCTGCTGCAAGTTATTACTTAGGCACTAACACTTCCATTAAACTTTCAAATGGGCTTTCTGTCTGTATAGAACTTGTGGAAATGAAACAGATCATCTGTTATTTTGTTCAGACTGCTTGCATCAAAGTGCTGTTCCCTGTTTTACAATGGTATTTTAAATTCTGGAATAAGGGATTTATCCAGGGTGCTTGTATTCTCCCTAAAGCTGTTACCATGGGCCTGCTGCAAAAAGTAAAATAATATGCACTTACAGAGATATAACTGTATAATATAAAAAATTATAAAAGATTTTGCTTATGAAACCCACTAGATTGGTTATAAGACTCTGCATTACATTTTTATCATTTCATCTCTGATTATCAAGTGTTAATAGAACATAATGTAGCTGGGAGGCTATTATCACATACCTGCTGGTTTTGAAGCCTTCAGTGTTTATTTTGAAGTGGTGCTGACCAGTATCAGATATGAAACACAAATGGGTCTGTGTCCTGTTTTTTTTAAAAACAAGTTTATCTTTTAGTGAATTTGCCTGTCAGCTAAAGCCTTCATATTATCTGCATTTTCCTGGAGAACCAGATACATGTTTGGGTAAACATAGCAATGAAATGCAAACTTATTGGTAAGCATGGATGCACCTCTCATGAGAGGAGCAATGAGAAAACAGGTGACCAAGAAATTGACCAACAGAGTATAACATCCCATTCATGTGAATACTTCATATAGAAGTGGGAGATCACGAGGACCTCATCCCTTTTGCTTATGGCCAACATTAGGAGAGGACCTTGAAAGTCATCGCTGCGAACTGAGGCCTCGTGAGGGATTGAATCCAGCTCCAGTTTGCTGCAGAGTCCAATCCAGGACTTCGGGTGCCACCTCTGCAGTTGCTGGGAGTTTCAAGACTGGTTTTGTATATTTTGTATTATTTTCTCTATTCTTATTAGTAGCATTAGTAAAACATTTTTAATTTTCCCAACTCTCTTCTCTCTGTCCTTCTTTCCATCCCAATCACCTCTCCTTAGTGGGAAGGAGGGAGAGGGAGGGACTGAAGGGGGAAAGGGTGGGGAGAGGAGGTTAACAATACATCTGCCAGGGTTTTATTGTCACCCTGCAATCAAAACCCACGACAGTCTGGCAACGACTATGTTCATATGAAGATGCTGCTAAAGACATGAAGTTTTGGAGCAGACTACTGAGGAAAATGCTTAGCATTCCTTAACTACAAAGTTATGAAAAATAGGTTGGGAAAATGTGGTTTTGAAGATATTACAGTGCAGGATAACATACCTGATTTTGTTCCACCATCAAAGTTTAAAACAGATAATCGCATTAGAAGCAATTGCACTACCTATTAATGTGGCACCATTTGTTAGTCATCAGTAAAACTACAATTTATATAAAAAAAATATGTAGTGGTTTATTTGTGGTGCTTCCATCAAAAGCTCTAAATATGCCATAAGCTCCTCTTGTTTTATATCAATTCCACAACCCTCAGAGGATTCACAGATTTATATTCACTGCAGTACAGAATATGGCATAAATTAAAGTTTTCATGTTCCCATATAATATAGTTTATTTTCTGATGAAATAATAATAACAATAATAATTATTATTATCCCTGTACACTAAAAAAAAAAAAAAAAAAAAAAAAGGAACAGTATGAAAGTCTCTTCCTAGGACTAGAAAAATGCACATAAATGCATAATGTGTCTTTGGACTCTTTGGAGAAAGTTGCACATAAAACCACACAAAATATTACCATCATGACTGAGTAGCTATATGCAGAGGAAGAGAAATCTGTACTTAACGGTGAAAGGCGGCATAGGAGAGGAAATGAGATTTCATCAGCAATGTAGAAGTAATTTATAATTGTGAAATTTGATAATTTCCCTAAGTCTTTTCAAAACATCCCTGTTGGAAACTGATGGTCTACTGGCTTTCCTCATATGTATCTAGAAGAATGACTGCAAATACCATGTGTTCATCTCAAAAAGCAAAGTGATGCAATTACTATGTAACAAAGCAGAATGGAAACTTCTGAAGAATCTTTCTTCTTCCTTATTTTTTGTGGAAATAGGGTCTGATATGGGAAAGTGTGTCTTCTGTGAAATGTTTAAGAAAATAGTAAGATACCATTCAAAGTAACAATTTCCAGAATTTTTACAAGTGAATTTCAGTCATCTTTTTCCTTAAGTCTTCTGGTGAACATGCTTCCTTGCTTAACAGGGCATTGCAACAGAATATATTTGGCCACTGATACTCTTTGCTGCTATGGGAGCAGCCACACAACTATCTTACAATCAAAACTGATGTCACTCTATTTGACAACTTCATATCCAGTGAACCAGAAGGAATTAGACATCATTAAAGGAACTGTAAAAAAATGGTAAAGCCATATTCAATATGAAAAATAGGGTGCTGACAAGCACTACTCACATGATCAGATATATCACTGATCTCTAATGTGATGCTGAACATTCAATGTTCATTGACATCCACAAACCTAATTAGAGTCTAATAACAACTTCTGAAGGCTCTGATCTTTTTCAATAATTCTAGCAGAAATCAGTATACTTTGAATACAAATAATAACATTGCACTTCTATAGATGACACATAAATAGGTCTTAAACTACAGGCATGGCAGAAACTATTCCTTTCTATAGACTGTGCTTAAGGGGTGGAAGGAATCCTCAATTCAAAAGTAACAGGCTTTGTCTTACAAAAATGTTATTGATTACAAATTATGCAACTATACTGCAAGTAGAGGAGACATACAAACTAAACTTGCAACCAAGTGTTTGGAAACATCTGAAGAACAGCTGAAGGAAATCCTCTTTAACTATTCAAAGTATCTGAACTGTTGTGTTCAGTTTATTACTGGTTGCTAGTTCACAAGGGTGATTAATGTGTTCCAAATAACTACTGTCAGGAAGGATAAAAAAGATTGATAATCAGCTCCTACACATTTATGGGGAAAACTTCAGGGAAAACATCTGGATATGAAGACCATTTATCTGGATGAATACCTGTATTTAGCTGGTTCTAATAAAGTGTAAGATTTCCAACAAATTAAGTTTACAAATAAAACAACCAATTTATTGTAAAATAGTAATGGAATGCAGCTGTAATGATTTGAAAGCTTAATGCACTTATTCAGCTATGTAAAATACTGTATCATTCCCATGTATGAGAATCAACAAAAATGGAAAAGACTTCTGATAATGTGCTGTTACCTCTGGTAGTGCCACACTCTGCTTTCCTGTAAGACATTTATTTGTGGCTGGCTTCCTATAGTTTAAAGCCTTATAGCTCACATTCCATTTTTTTTTTTTTTCCCAGAAATATTTTCACAGTCACATACTTTTATCTGCAAATAAACTGCTATTTTTCCTGAGCTCATAGGTATCCTGAATTTTCATCTCTTTCATTTCTTCCCTGATATATTCATCTGAATTTCCTACCTGATATACCCACCCTATAGTACTAGTGATGTTATTTTTTTTATCTTTTCTCTCTGCAGTCTTTGAACATTAATAACAACAGACTCTAACCTTAGCTAATTTAACTTCCCATCTTGGAATTTCATTTCAATCCTTTCCTGACAAACTGGTCTCCACCCTTTCAGTTTTTCCTAGTCTTTTCTGAAATATCTTTAGTTCTCATTAGAAAATTCCAGATGAGCTATGGCATGAAAGGTGAAGAAGTTGCTATATCCTGTCCTGGGAAATACAAGCAACATAGGACTCAATTTGCTGGTACTTGCTATGACCAGTACTCAGCTATGACTTAGACTAACAAGTTGTTACCACACTGAGTATGACACGGGAATACACACCACTCTGGACTGTAAAAGAAAAAAAAAAAAAGGAAACAAACAAACAAAACCAACCAAACAAAATACACCCAGGATGACCTGACTATGCAAGCAATAGAATCATAGAATAGTTTTGGTTGGAAAAGCCTTCTGGATGTCATCTAGTCCAATACCAAAGTAAAACTGACTTTAACTAAAAGTTGAATCAATGTTGCTCAGAGCCTTATTTAGTCAAGCTTTGAAAGTCTCTAAGGTGGAGGTACTAGAACCTCTCTGGGCAATTCTCAGACTCCAATACTCTCTGACCAGGTTATGTTAGATATTCTACACATGGAGGGCATCATGTTTAATATCAGATTTACTTATTTGTAGGTAGTTGATTTTACACAGGTTTTCTGATTTAGCAGAGTGATACAAAATACAGTGAAAACACAATACAAATGTAAGTTAGACTTAGAAAAACATAGCAATTGCAATACACATTTCAGTCCCGATGTGATTCCCATTACTGGTGTCTATAATATGCTCAGTGTCACAATGTTGTACGAGACCATTTGCTAGGAAAAAATATATGGTTTGAAGCCAGTTCAAGCCTGTTGCTCTCTTTAAAATTCTTTTACTAGTTGTCTAGCTTTTATACTGTATGTTGGGATAAGCCATGTATTCACTCCTCATGCTGGTCTGACTGACTCAGGGAGACATTTACACACCAGTTGATCAATTGAGCTGTCCATAGCTCTTTATCTAAAACAAAGACCACCTTCTGGTCCTGTTTGTGTTGAGACAAAGCCTGCTTGTTTTCATGATCCTCCGAGTTTCATGAGCACATCACCCTTGCCTGTCTCCACTGAACGTTCTTCTATTGTAGACGTTTATGCAGTGATTCACATTTCAGCTCTAGGAGTTTAGTAAGTCACAGCAATCTATTCCAATGCTAGATCAGCCTGGCAGAAAGTATTGAGCATAAGGAAAAAAATACACAGTAAGTTGAAAAGTTTTGACTCAGTCAGTATGTCACAGTCTCAGAAAATAGATTAGTATCTGCAAAAGGATAAAATACTGATGAATGCTCAACTCTTCAAGACTTGTAATGATATATTCCCTCCTTAATGGCTCCAGACAAGACTTTTTTCACATTACTATTCTTTTAAAGAGTAATTGTTAACATTCATTCATGGTAATTAAGATTTCTGAAAAATATACACACGTACATACATAGAAGAAATAACAGTGAATAAGAGTAATTTATAGCACAGGACAAACAAACACCTTATTACCTCCTTAATGAAAGTGGATGTTCTAGAAACAGCACACACATTAAGATCTACAAATACATAAAATTGTTCAAGGTCTTCAAGCGTGAATGTTGTCATCAAAATCTGTAACTCTTTGCAGTATGCAAAGTGGTCTTTGACTGAGGCAATGTACTTTCATAAACTGAAGCTTGTATCCGATACAAATGAAAAACTGGAATGAAAAACATCTGCTAATACGTAGTAGCCTCATATTCATAGAATAGTTCTATTTCTTAATTCCATGCAATAACATTGTCCCATTCAAAGTTTGAGAGAACAAAATAAAATATTTTTTAAAATCTAAGAGACAGGAATGTCTTTGATAGAGTTTCCTTAAGAAGCTTCTTTCTTTATTTGAAAATGAAATTACTTAAGCTGTTTGCAGCTGTTGAAAGAATGATTTAAGAAACACACAAATCAGACAGCTATTTGGGAGCCTGAAATTCTCTCACTTCACATAATCTGGCAACACAGAGAAATTATTGTTTAAATTTTTTTTTATGGGTTATGTACAACTTTGTCAAAAATAAGCTAATTTTTCTCCATATTGCCATCCTTCAATCTAGGACAGGAAATAAGAGCTCAATTTAAACTCCTGAAAAATATTTTGAATGTACTATCTTCCTAACCGTAAAATCCAGTCTTGGTTTCATACGCTGGATGCTCCATCATCAGGTATAACAGATACAGAGAGATATTTTGAAATAATCATTGAGAGAGAGGTACATATATCCTACTAAATTTTCAGCATTTCTGACTTTGAAAATCTCATAATGATAATTGAAATTGACAATTACATTTAAAACTATCTTAATTGGAGGTAGGTTTTCTTTTTTTAAATCAACCATTTTAAACACTACATGAGATAAGTAATTGACAATATTCTCCATGATGCAAGACCTGATTTAAATAGGTGATATATAAATTCTTGTCAAGAGCTGGATTAGTGAGAAGTCTGTGAAGTAGTAGTCTAAAATTTTATTTATCTATTTATTTATCTATTTTTAAAAGAAAACAATCACTTAAAGAAAAAAAAAAATAAAAAGAAGAAAACAAAGTGAAAAGAAAAAACTTACCTGGGTTTTAAAATGCATTCATTTCATACAAATCAGGTTTCTGCAAAGCATTGTCGAACAACCCAGCACATATAAGACTGATCTAGAGTCAATCTGCATCAGGCTTAAGATCTTGACATTCTCATCTCCTAGTTGGCTAACTGCACACTGCATCTTGCTTTATTTCTCACAGTATAGTTTACTGTGCAGAGAGTCTTATACATAAAAACATATTCACTGAATAGCTTCTCTGCCTCAAATTACACCAGTCTCAACAACATCACTCTGATGTTTTGCTCTGCTGTTTCTCCAATAAATTCCCGTTGAATATGTTCTTATTTGTCAAGTGTAGTTTTGGAATTTGAAATACGGCTCTGATATTCTATTGTCCCCTAAAAATTCTGATTCACCCATGGAAAGCTAAAAAAAAACAACTGAAAATTATTAAAACAGAAGTATTCAACTGAAAGGATCTAATAAAGCAATAAGTATTAGCTTCCTATGTTAAATTGGGCCAATTTTATTTTAAACATATATCTCTCAATATTTTAATTGAACTTCCTCATGACAGCAACCTTGAACTCTGAGGGAATCTTTCAGGTTCTGGATTCTTCATGCTCTGTTAAATGCTTTTCCATCCAAATGAACTGCTCAACAATCCAAATTAGGTTTAATTTTGTTTTCAGTTACTCTGAATGTTATCATGAATAATCAGAGCCATTAACAAAAGTGATAGGCATTCCACCTTTATAAGCTCAAGATATGATAGAATCAGTACCAAATTCTGTCCTTAGGTTATTCAGTGCTTATATAAGTGGATTTTATAGCTTTATTCCCAGTATGAAATCTGTACCAGAAAAGGTCCGTTACTGGCCCCAGAACATTGGATCTTCAGCTAAAGCAGTGGATAGGCCTTAATTATTTCTAGCACCACTGATTAAGACTGCCTGACAGGAGTTACAATTAGACATTAGGTTTCTAGAATTAAATCCTTAACATTCTAGGTCAAGTGTCTGCCTTATGCTGAATTTTTGAGATATGTAATCACTCCAACTTAGCTGTTTTTTGAGAATGGAACCAAGATAAATGACCTTGCTGCAATTATTAAATACTTTTATTGATTTTTTTTCCTGAATCCCTCTGTATCCATTTGCCCAGCAGTTCAACTGTCTGTGATCCGATGCCCACACCTGATCCATCAAGCTGCACAACCTTGGATCAGGTTTACCCCTAAACCTCTTAGGTTTTGAAAAAGATTACATATCAAAGTACTTACTTCAAAGTAAGAATACAATAATAATACAATAAGAAAACAAAGACAGAGATGAGATAGTTGATATATCAACAGCTCAAGGATTCAAGAGGAAAACTACAGCTATACAGAGCAGACAATAGCAAGAAAAAAATACAAACCAGGAAACTGAAACATAATGAAACAGCAATGCTGAGCATGGATTGACACTGAACACCAGCTTATTTCAGGCAGAAATACGGATTAATGCCTCCTAATCTAAGACCATCTAGCAAAGATTTATTATGAGTATATTAATGGGCACGTTAAATAGGCTAAGCCCTTGTAACTCATTAGTTCTATCTGCTCTATGTGTATTAGCCAATAAATAATTGCTTGCATTCTTCAGGTGTGTATATGCTGTTTACAGAATTTCTTTTACATGGTGAAGTTGTCAAATGTGAAATAACTAAAAGAGGGAAGGTTATACTGCAGTAGACTCATGCTTTGGAACAAGCTCACAAAATTGGAAAATAGAACATTTTGCCATCAGAGATGTCTTCCTGTCTTTTCTCACTTCTAATGAAAAGTAATGGGGTATAATTTAAACATATTTTGGAAATTGCTGACTGTACAAAATAACAGAAACTTCAATAGCACTGGTTAAAGACCCACAGATGTCATAAAGGTCATCCTATATTCCTAATGGTAACAGTGCATTTGACCCATCCTCACATAGTAAGGAAACCACCTTGTACTATACTTTGAGAAATTATATATGACCAGATTGAGGTGGTGGCAGAGAATCTGAGTGTGTTCTGTACACGCTCTGGCTTTTAGGTGCGAAATGAGGCTTTGATCACATATTAAAGATTGTCATCAGTCTACTAATATGATAAAGTTGTCTGGAATGTGATAATTCCAGACATGAGCATTCCATTTTCTGATGTTTACACTGTTCTAACACTATATTTTTTTTTTACAAAAGCTTCCAACAATGTTTAGATTTCTCTCTATGAATGTGGGAATTTGTTTCTTCTGTACTGAAGTTTTGGGAAAGTTTGGATGAAGCAGATAACAAGAAGGAAAAAAAAAGTGGAAAAAAAAATTGTTGTTCTGGCAGTGCTGTGCTACTCCAAATCATTGAAGCATTCATTGCACATTAACAGTTTTAAAAGGAACGCAATAATCTTGTGCACTTCTCTGCCATATTATTGCAATCTACACTCTGTTTTAAGTGTAATTTTAAAAATAATTGTCCCTTATTAAAATTTCCCACATTACATTATTGCTGGTCATGCACAAAATTACTGTGCTGCAGGAAACAAAACCATCCAATATAATCACTTCTGTCAAATAGATGAAAGAAAATCAGTATAATCACACTGGAAAATCTTGGAAGGGAAGTACTTTGTTTACTAAACTGAGCTGTGAAGATGAAGAAGAGGACTTAGAACTTGTGACTCTCACGCACCTTTCAATAATTTCTTGAAAACAGGAAATGATCTCCCAGGTCCCTTTGGGATGGTTTCTTTAGCATGATCTGAATTAAATGGAAAATAAACATTTATAAGCAACAAAACTACAAAAAGAAGAGTATGAAACACCTGAGAACAGACAATTGAAGTTAGAAACTAAATTTCTGCATTTTGTAATACCCTATCAATCTGAGGAACTTTTATATTGCCATCAGTAGGTGCCACAGGAAGCAGTAATATCACTTAAAGAAACTGAAAATTATAATACTACTATATAAAAGTTTCATGATCTTCCCAGGCACAGAGGTAAGGCTGACAGTTCAGTAGTTCCTGTGGTCCTCCTTTCCACCCTATGTAAAAACAGATGTGATATTTTGCTTTGTCCAGTAACCAGGACTTCACCTGACCACCATGATTTCTCAAATATCACGGAGAATGGCTTGGCAGGAGCTCAGGCCAGGTCAGGGTGCCCTGGCCTGATGGACTTGCACCCAAGCAGATCTCCTGGACCAACAGGCAGAGAATGCCTGGGTGAAGGCCCTAGGTGAGGCTGGTCGGGGCAATTAAGGTCTGTTGGTGCAACCTGGACCATGGTGCCACCACAGTGAGCTGAATACAATGGATGTAATAGAACTGAGACCTCACATAGACAGTTCTCAGAGTATGTTTTCTCCAGCTAATTTTGGTTTATGAACCACAAGGGCACCATCTTTATCAGTGCCCTAGAAGAAGTGACAAAATTTACAGATGACTCCAAATACCAGGGAGACAGTCAATATAGTTAAGTGAAGGAATACCATTGACAGTTACCTATTTAAACTGGAAAACCAGGCCAACAAGAAATTTATGACATTCAGCAAGGACAAATATTAAGTGCTGCCCCTGGGCAAGAGGCACCAGTCCAAGGACACAGGCTGGTGTCTGTATGGTTAGGAGCAGCTCACAAAATCTCTAAGCCTTTTGTGGGTTTGTTTCATTTTGTTGTTTTCTTTTTATCCCAATAGATTGACCTAAGGTTACATAATTGAAAATAGAACATCAGCTGCCTGCTGGTGGCTGAAAAGCTTTAATTATACTAAGTGGCTTAATGAATACGGAGTAGTCTTACCTAGTACAAGACCATTGGCTTCAGTCAAAATTCAACACAAAAACTTGTTATCCATTGACAATACAGTGGATTTGTCAACTCTTGTAATAAACTTCACTGAAGAAAAGATAAATGCTCCTTCAGGAAGGATTTGGAAAAAAATTCAGATTTTATAGTTGCTTTATCCCTAGTCTCAGCACTTTGAGTCTTTCTGTGTCCATTGCCGGTAACTAATAGAAAAACTTTTGCAGATGATGATTTGACTGCACAGAGGTGGTATATGAGAAAAAAAGTTATCTACATACTTTGATCCACTGGCAAAATTAATTTGCATCAAACTGCCTTTTATATACTATTGCTACTTCCAAAGATGCATACTGAAAGGGTGAGACCATTGAATAGCTTATTATGCAAAGGTAAGTTGTACTAAACCTTCTAAGATATTGAAGTATCAGACTGGTAATAAAACCTAATGATAAAGTATACTTTCAATCAATTTTGAAGAATACTTTTTCACTAAAATTTTAGGAGTTCAATAAAATATGACTGGTACCGCTCAAAAAATACTACTAGAATTCCTGTACTACTGTGTGTCATGGAGAACACCCCGAGCTTAATTTAAGGGACAACAGGGTCCAAAACAACTTTTATTAAACCAGTGAGAAACAGGGTTTTAGCACTCCAAAAGTGACTTGAATACAGGTTTGGATATCAGTTGAGGAAAGTTATTAAGGGCAGCAACTAATACAACAGGAGGTCCACAGTGTGCATACACATATCTTCACCAAAAACAATGCTGGAGCTGTCCCTGAGTCCGGGAAGAGTAGACACTTGCCTGAACACGGTGTGGGATTATTTTAAAGGGATGCATGTACTCGTATTGAGTACAGAAAGTGTACACTCGTGATTCTGCGAGGGTAAATTTATAATACACTTGCAATCCTGTGAGGAGAAATACACATGCAAATGTACATGGAAAGTTACACGTGCTTATGTGGAAGCACGGGAGGAAAATACACCTGTGATTATGTGAGGGCTAATTTATACAGATGCTTGTACTAAGCACAGAAAGTACGTGTGCAAATGTGCATGGAAAGTATAAATACAAGTGCAAATCTGCACGGAAAGTAGATATACTCACAATACGGCAAGGGTTAATTTTACTCACACACGTGGTGGCAAGGCAAGCGGAGTCTCCGTCCCAGGAGTGGCAGTGGCTCAGTTAGTAAGTCCAAGAGGTCACGCACAAGGGGTGGAGCCTCGGCGAGAATCCCAGTTTTTATAGCCTGATCAGATCTGACTGTAGGCATTCCAGAAGCTTCTCTGCACCCCCACACTGGCTGTGGGGTACCCCTGAAGCTTCCAAACATCCCCCGCACTGGCCGCGGGTGCCCAGCGGCTCCCTGGCACCTCTCTCTTAACAACCCTGGCCAGCGGGCTTTGGGGTCAAACAAAAGAAACTGTCAGCCTCAAGCAGCAGAGAGAGAGGGAGATGTGTCTACTCCTTCCATATCAAAGGAGGGAGGGGGAGAGAGGGGGGTTTGCATTCTGCCACAGTGTATAATGGCTGAGAGGTTTTTAGTAATTTCAAAATAAATTTAATATTTGATATGAATATTTCAATGTTAAACCTGGTGCATTATTAGAGAGATGGAGACCGAATTCACTCTTCTTACTAAATGATTCCTTAGTTGATTCCAGTAGAATTTTACTTATTTGCATTGACTCTGAAAGTCAGTGTAAATTTGTCCTGTGCTAGGGGGCTAAGCTGTCTGCAATCCAATCTTTTTTTTTAAAAAAGTAAGTAATAATTTCATACTATGTGTTTTCCACCACTGATTTCATCTTTATATTTGCTACTAAGGGAGAATGATTACTTACTAAAGGTTCAGTTTTCTTCTCCTGGACATTAAATATTGCTCCTTCTGATGATGATTAGCAAGTGGTAGCTTATTATCACCCCATGGACAGTGCAATTCTAGTACGGATATCAAGACACATAATCAACCATGCTAAAAATTGTGTTCAGAATCGCATAAGTTAATGAAAACATTTTAATTAAAAAATTATATTTCTCATAAATGAGACTCACAAACAGCAAGCATTGTTTTCATTCTCAAAACCCATTTTTTTTAATATATTGAGAATTTATAAAAAATGTATTAATATAAATTAGGATAAGAAGTGTCTCTGTAGGTAACTACTTTTCACTGACTAACTATGATTAACAAAGTTGCAATTTACATTGTATAATTTTGTGATGGAAGTTATAAATCGCTATAATTTTCAATAGAATTAATATTGATTGTGCTTGGATATATAGTACATTTCTGTAATTATAGTCACTGCTCATATAATATAGGTAATTGGTCTCTAGGATACAACTAGGTACTAGCTCTAGACTATCCTAGCAAGAAAAAGAAACAGCTATTTTTTTCTGAAGTATTGCTAAGCCCAGAATGCATTAAGTTGAAACAAGAGCTAGTTCTTAGCAGAAGCAACTGAAACCCAATTTCTATTTTTGACATGTCAAATGTTTTGAAAACGTTCCATACCAATGAGGCTAAATACCAAAACTTTAATCTTTTGTGCAGATGGAAATCCTTTCACAGCTGTCTTCTAAAGAAACAGAAATTTGCCAAAGGAAAATATATTCCTTCAAAGATCAGACAGGTGCTATCTAAAATTGACCTTGGTCTTGTCAGTTCATGACTGGTCAGCACTGGGCAGCAGCAAGTAACCATGTACAAATCATGTTGGTTTTAGGCAGAAAAGGTCACAGGTCTGGGGAAATCCATTCTTGGAGGCCACGAGACTCCTGGGTCAGAAGTTTTATCCCAAGTGGTCCTGAACACAAGTTTTCCTAGCAATGTGTAGAATATGGCAGCATGACTTCAGAAGCCTGAACCTAAATTTTCATAACTTGCCTGCCAGACTCTGTGGTAGACACTTCTATCAGATTTTCATCCAAATTGTTATTTATGTATTTTATTGATTTTGAAAAGTTGTTGTCTAGTTGGGGAAGAGTATCCATTTGCTCCACTGGTTAAAACTATCTACACTATATATATATACACCTCTATATGCTGTATTTATTTATTTATTAAATTTTAAATGCATTTTAAGAAATCTATTTTTTTTTTTTCATCTGAGCTAGCAGAACTTGTAGACACATTTAAAAATTTCTTATGAAGAAAAGAAACACAGGGAGGAAGTACAAAAAGGAATTCTGTGTCACTGACTGATCTAAGAATGGGTAAATCTGATATGTGCTTTTCCTGCATCACTGCCTTAGAGAATCCTAAGAATAAGGCTCTGGAAAGCAGCTACTCCACAATTGGGTTTGATCAATCTCAGAGTCTTCTTAGCTAATGCAGTTTGACAATATTGGAGAGTTTAACCAGCAGAATGTAACATTTCTGGTTCAATCTGAAATTTGTTGTAGTAAACATGTAAATAAAAATAAAAAACAAAATAAAATAGCAAGAAATGCAAACTACATGTGGAGGAAAAAAAGAATGTGGTTATCATCAATATTGTACTTAAATTTTCTTCACTGTGTAGCTCAAGCCACTTCCCACATGGTCCCTCACTGGGAGGAACAAAGCATTGTGTACTAGTTTAAAAACAAATGACCAGACTGTTTTTGGGGGTGGTGTCCTTTTCAAAATGTGATTTTACTAAATATTTGTATAATTTTTATATGTTGAAGATCAGGAAGGCTTTATTCCTCATTGAAGAGAAAGGACCATAAAGGGCCAAATAAGAATTACACCAATGTCAACTGTAAGTCTGAAATCAAGTTTTTCACAAAGACCGGACAATAAACCACAATGTTTCTCAATGTGACACAGACACTGATGAGACCGGATCTTTTTATAGGTCATACAGCATGTAGGATAAAAATATTAAAAAAATGAAAGTTTATGGTCTTCTACAATAATAGAATATAGATAACAAAAGCAATTCTTGATCACTGCCTCTCTCTGAGGAGAAAAACCCTCAAGATTCAAAGGAACCTTTTAAACATGAACCTTGATGACAAAGGAAACTCAAAACACATTATGGAAATTAGGATGTCTGGCCTGGTTTAACCCCAGCCAGCAACTAAGCACCACACAGCCACTCGCTCACTATCCCCTGATGGGATGAGAAAGAGAATCAGAGGACTAAAAGTGAGAAAACTCATGGGTTGAGGTAAAGGCGGTTTAATAGGTAAAGCAAAAGCTGTGCATGCAAAACAAGGAATTCATTCGCTGCTTCCCATTGGAAGGCAGGTGTTCAGCCATCCCCAGGAAAGCCAGGCTCCATCACATGCAGTGGTTACTTGGGAAGACAAACACCATCACTCCGAACATCCTCCTCCTCCTTCTTCTTCTCCCAGCTTTAAATACTGAACATGACATTATATGGAATGGAATATTCCTTTGGTCAGTTGGGGTCAGCTGTCCCAGCTGTGTTCCCTCCAGCTTGTTGTGCACCTCCAGCCTATTAGTGGTGGAATGGTGTGAGAAGCAGAAAAGACCTTGATGCTGTGTCAGCACTGCTCATCAATAACTAAAACATCCCTGTGTTATCAATGCTGGTTTCAATACAAATCCAAACTAGCCTCACACTAGCTACTGTGAAGAAAATCAGCTGTATTCCAGCCCAAACCAGCACAATGGCTCTATTTGTTTATCCATAGTATCATAGAATCATTTAGGTTGGAAAAGACCTTTAAGATCATTGAATCTAACTATAAACCTAATACTGTCAAATTGTCCTGGTTTTGTTAAAAACAAGACCAGTTCTCTTTTAATGATTTTTCTTTCAGCTAAGTTCTTCTATATGGCTGTACTTTTCTGAGTTTTAGCCTGCATATTTTTCCTAAGATGCTGTACTTGGTGCTCATAAGAAGACCAACAGAATGCTGAAGAAAATCATGTTTAGATTTATTACTGTGGTAGTCAAGAGCGACTGATAAGTTTTCCCACGTTCTGTCATGAGAGGGTGTGTTTGAGGAGGGTTGGGTGGAACAGGTGGCTAAAACTGACCAACTGAAGTATTCCATCCCGTAATAGTCGTACCCCCCATATAAGAGGGTGATCACGAGGGTCAAGCTCTCTTCAACCATGGCCGGCATCTAGAGAGGACCCTGTCTGTCTGCCTGTGATCTACAGGCCTCAGGCCCTGCATCCCTGCAACCAGTTTCAGGTTTGCTGTGAAGTTCTGCCCGTGACTTCTGAGGGCCTGGCCTGCACCTGCTGGAGCCACGCCAGCTTCGCACACCCAGCTCCTTCTGCTGGAGTGATGCCAACTTCACATTGAGCACTCAAGATTGGTTTTGTATATTTTGTATATATTGTCTATTTATTAGTAGCATTAGTAAAACCCTTTAAAACTCTCCAACTTAAAGTCTAAGTCTCTCTTCCTTTCCCCTTTTCTTTCCTATCATCTTTCCAGTCTGAAGGAAAAGGGGTGGAGGAAAGTGTGGGGGTAACAGGGAGCATCTGCCACGGTTTATTGCCACCTTGCCTTAAACCTTGACACAAATCCACCACTAAACCATAGCTCAAAACACCACATAGCTCAGTCTACATGTCTTTTCCATACCTCCAGGGACTGTGACTCAACTACTTCCCTGGGCAGCCTGTTGCAATGTCTCACAACCTTTTCAGTGAATAAACATTTCCTAACATCCAATCTAAATATCCTCTGATGAAACTTGAGGCCATTTCCTCTTGTCTTATCACTTGTTACTTGAGTAAAGAGATCGACACTCACCTGGCTACAAGCTTGTTGCAATAAGGTCTCCTATCAGCCTTCTTTTGTCCATGCTAAACCACCCCAGTTCCCTCACACACTCCTCATAAGACTCAAGACACCTCACCAGATTCATTGCTCTTCTCTGAACCTGCTCCAGCACCTCAGTGCCCTTCTTGTAGTGAGGGGCACAAAAGTGAACACAGGATTCAAGGTGCAGCCTCATCAGTGCTGAGTACAGGGTGACAATCACTTCCCTAGTCCTGCTGGCCACACCCTTTCTGATACAAGCCGGGATGCTGTTGGCATTCTTGGCCACCTGGGCACACTGCTGGCTCATATTCAGCTGTCAACCAACATCCTCAGATCATTTCCTGGGAGGTAACATTGCAGCAACTTTTCCCCAAGCCTGAAGTGTTGAATAAGGTTGTTGTGACCCAAGTGCAGGACCTGGACCTTGGCCTGCTTGAACCTCATAAAATCGACCTCAGCCCAGCCTATTCCAGATTCATCTATAGAGCCTTTCCACCCTCTCCACCGTGTTACACAAAATATCACTATTGCCTTATCTGTGTTCTGCCTCAGCTGACTAGTTTTCAGTTTTATTCTCATCTCTGTCAGCCACTAGAAAAACAAATTAAAATGACATATCGACCAGTAGGTCAATGAAAATCATCAGTATTATCAGAGTTGCTGCAACTGCCAAACCATCTTTCCGTCAATAAATACCGCGAAGCAGGAACTGAAAGATTCGTGTTCTTGCCTTAAGAAGGGTGCATTGGAGATAAATAAAGCTATAATTTCATCTTCTGTTATACTTTCTCCAGAGCTAAATCACACATACTGAAAGAACAGTGTCTCAAACATTGTGGCAAAACCAGTTCTGCAATATCCAGCCACAAGAGACAGAAGCAGGAGATGGGACATCAAGATAAGATGAATTGCCATTTACATGTCAAGGACAAGCCAACTACCTGCATACAAAAGGCCAGCTGCCACAGAAGGGCATGCAGTTCCATGTTCTGATAGGCTCAGCACTGCACTAAGGAACACTGTGTCATCTTCATCCTTGGAGATTCACAAGAGCAGACCAGATGAAATTCTGAGCAACCTGCTCTAGTCTCATGGCTGACCCTGCTTTCAGCAGGAGGTCAGACCTAGGCCCTCCTGCAGTCCCTTCCCAACCAGGCTGGGATTGTGTGACATGAAGTCTCACTCAAAATCATACCACCATCTTCAGCCAGCCACAAGTCAGATAAGAGATTGCTACTTTGCCCCTTCCCTGAATGCATGGCATTTTTGTATGCCCATAAACCTCTTGCTAATCCCTTCCTACACATTGTTCTGCCCCATAAGACAAAATCCCACATATTCCTATCTTACTTTTCAATGTCCTCCTTTCCTAGGAGCCCATAGGCTTTTCAGTGATGCAAACCTACAGGCCACCACTTAGGCAGGACCCTTTGAGATGCTTCAAGGTCACCCGAGACCCTTTGGGACACTTCTACCTTTTGCAATCACTCCCCAGTTACACCTGTGCAAAAGATCAAAGATTATGCAAGTATGTAATACAGAAGACTATAAAAAGCACACCTGTACAAACACTGTCAGTGCGCTCACCATCCTGAGGATTACTCCATCCACCAGTCTTATCATGGGAACTGAGCCAGACACAGAAGGATGCAACATATTGCTGGTTCCAGAGTATAAACCCCATCATTCTCATCCTGGGAAACGAGCTAAGCATCAGAGGACACATCGCTGGATCCAAAACCACAAAACCCCATCATACATGTCATGGGTGCCAAATGGGTGGTGAAATCTGTCTGCCTTTTATTCTTTTTCTGTCTTTCTATTATTTTCTTTTAATAAGTGATATAGTAACATAAGATTTAAAACCCCACATATGCTGCAAAACCGTTTTACATAAATATTTCTGCCACTAAATCATTTATCAATTTGGCCAAGCTGCAAATAAAAGTATTTTGCTTATGTCTTAAGTATCTTGCATACTTGTTTCCAAGCAAGGGGACTGATAAATCTGAGTCACCTCTCCCCGCCCTACTTCTGGGTACAACATGACAATAACTGTAAAATATCACCACAAAATATCAAATATTTTTTGTTATTGTAGCAGTTGCAAACCCCCATCTCCCCCCCTCCCTTTTCCTTCAATGTGACACATCCTCCACTTCCCCAACACATCCCGACTCTCCTGCAATGGGTCAGTTAATAGCTCCTTTTGTTTAACCTTCTGTCGGTTAGCTAGGAGAGGGGAAGAGGCGCCGAAAGGTCCGGAAGCTTCTGGGTGCCCACAGCCAGAGTGAAGGGGGGGTGCCAAGATGTGTTGGGGCACCCATAGCCGGAGTGGGGATGCAGAGAGAGCCGAGAAATTTCTGGAATGCCCACAGCTAGATCTGACAAGACTATAAAAATGGGGTTCCCGCAGAGGCTTCCCTTTGTGTGTGTCCTCTTGGAGCAGCGGGCCAAAATACAGCCAAGAGCAATCCTCCCCTTAGAACGGCACGCCGCCTAAGGTAACCTCCTGGAACTGGGATTCCCTCATCGCTGTGTGTGGGTGAGTGATAACTTGTTTTCCTCACTAGACAAGTGAGTGTATTTTCCTGGAGTCAGGGACGGCTCTGGCATTGGTTTTCGTGAGCCATGTGTATGCATACTGTGGTTACCCATTATTTTTATTTGCTGTACCCCAATATTTTCCTCAACCAATATCCGAACTTGTATTTTATGTTACCGGAGTGCTAACTGATTATATAAACCCTGTTTCTAATCAGTTGTTTTTCCAGACTTTCCCGGACAGAATAAAAGCTTGTTTTGGACCTGGTTGTCCGCCTAAAAACTAATTTTGGGGTCTCTCCATGACATTATATAATATAAATTACAACAATGAGATAGTATACATGTTAAAGTCTGCATAAATAGTCTTGAGTCCAAACTAGAAGCCTGATCCTGGTTACTGGTGCATAATAATTGATGGAAGCAATTCAGAAGAATTTTAATTTTTTTTAAAAAAGTGCCAATATTCAGTTTGTTACCACTGTGAAAACATTCCCTGAAGACTACAGTTTTAAAGGAACTCAGTATAGGAAGGTTGTTTCTTTATTAGTCGTTAATTGTTCCTCTGAAACTGGATTGTCAGCTGCTACCTTTCGGACATGGAGACATATTATTTACTTCTTCAGATTTTAGAGCCACATAGTTAAATTCATTTAAATCTCTGTGTAAATGCTCAGGTATACAAATATCCTGTCTGGGTTTATGTTTACTTCAAATGTGAATTTGGCAAATTTTGAATGGAAATGCCAACGTGTAAGTTTAATCCAATTTAAGTAATTTGTTTTAATTAAATTCACATTAATTTTCCTAAATGTTCTAACTTATAAAATTGCTGAAGGAAGGACTGGGAATCTTGAGTAATGACAGGAAAGTTATTGTGCAACGTTTTAGTATTGTGTGGGTATACATCTTGCAGAAGGAAGCACTACTAGAAGTTGAGACTTTTTAAGTCTGCTTCTAAAAATAAGAACCAGATTAGAGTAAGCAACATTTCTCAAAATCTAAGTAGAATTAATTCAGCTAAGTAGAACATGTACATTTACCTGGCAACTTCCAATATTACAATTTTTCACATAAAAACACTTACGTGTTTACTTATGCGAAATAACATGTACATAGTCAATGGCTTCTCTAAAATAATTAATCACCCACCAACTTTCTGTGAAGCAACATAATAAAAGCATAAGGGAAGAAAAATAATCTGCAGATAGTCAGTGTAAAACCAGGATGATCTCAAACTACAATATTACAAAATTTCTGCACTTTAACAGAACAGTTGGGAAAAGGAAGGCAAAGGAATTCAAACTGATTAGTCTATGTAAAGGTTAGGTATACTGCTTAGACTAATAATAAAATTGTTGATCTTAGGTTAGCAAATATGGGTGTCAGTGCTAATAACTGGACATTTCTTACTCTGAAAAAAAGGGAACAATAAATATTGAGCTGCCATGTTGGCAGACTTCTTGTAAGAAAATAAGCCTCTCTTAGCAATATCCACTTCTTATCACAAAACCAGGCTGTTCTAACCTTATCAAAGTTTGTATCACAACCACGAGCTCTGTTCTCAGTGTACTAGTTCTGTTCAACAAACTCCTGACAGAGAAACATTTTGCAGGAGCTCACCACCCTCCATTGAGACAACACAGGGTTTCTATTGTGGAGGTATCACTGACATAGCTTTAGACTAGGTATATACCGCACACATTGATTGCAACTCTACTTCATTAACACCATCAGCCACCTGTGCACATAATAATAAGAGAGTTTCTTATTTACTCTCTCAGAAGGTGTATTGAATGTTTTGAATTTGGTTATGTCAAGAAGAAGGCATCAGCTATTTAGGAATACAGAACTGAAAACAAACAAACATATAGCACACTCAAAGGTATCAATTCAGCTGAGGTTTAATTCTGAAAAGTCAGTGAAATACCTGTTTTACACCTTCTCCACCTACATGGCTTCATAGCATATAAGAATAGCTTCAGACAAAATGAAGAGCCAGAACTCAATATTATACTATGACTCAAAAAGAGCAGGAAAGGCTGGGGACATTGTCAACATCCAAAGTCATTTGCATTAGCAAGAAGTGTGTTAAATAGAACTCTCTGGTATCTGAACAACAGAACATGCTTCCTGCTGCACAGGCAAAACAATGCTGCTAAACAGCAAAGGTCTCCTGAAAAACTCTGACTGTAAAACTTGTACTGTTTGCAATTCTAAACTGAATGCGCCAACAAGTCATGTGAGAAATTTCATTGCTAAAGAGAATGATTTATACCCAGGCAGTCTCAGGTACCTCAGGGAAACTTCTTCCTTGCTCACTGCCTTCACAGAAGTCAAGTTTTGCAATAAGAATGAAAATATTAGAAAAAAAAAAAAAACAAAAACAAAAAACAAAACAGAAGGAAATCAGATGGGTAGAGAGTGCTCTGGCAAGACAGAAAACACAGGCTTTCAAGCAATTCTTCAAGTAGCAGAATATAAACAATGATTGACAGAGAAAAGACTGCAACATGAAATTAAATGGAATGTTACCTCCACACTTCCAGTAGGTTGTGTCGTTGGTTACTAGGAAGAGGTTCTCATAAACAAAATTAATGGGATGTTAGCAACAATATCAACACTTCTCCCTTACTAGCAGTATCAGCAGCAAGTTCAGTTGGGGAAAGTTTTCATTATGGCTATGCAAACGGAAAGAAATCACTGTACCAGTGAAGAAAACAAAACAAAACAAAACAAAACAAAACAAACAAACAAACAAACAAAAAACACAAAAACAAAACCAAACCAAACCAACCAATCAACCAACCAAACAAAACAAACAAAAAACCAAAACCGACCAAACAAAAGACAAAAAACAAACTCTACCTAAACCAGTTCAAGCACTTCTTTTTAAATACTTTTCTTAGTACATGGTCTTACTTTTACTGTTGTAAAATTCAATATTATTCTAAACACAAGTAGTCTAAGTTTGCATAAGCTAATGAAAATACAACTTGACCTTCAGTTTTATACACAAAAAAAGTTAGAAAATATTTTATTTTTTTCAGAAAGGAGAAATTAGATATGCAGATATGCAGTGGCTAATTGTAGGAATCTATGTTAGGTGCAAGAATTAGCATTGTACTTAGTAAGACATGTCAAAAATATTTATTGGAATTGTTATTAAAAAGAAGTAGAATCTGTATAGTTTTGGAGAAGTACCTCCGGACACAAGTACACACACAGACATATATGTACATACATATATCTAGGCCTTCCCAAAGGGATATATGTATATAATATATATACATATATAGAGAGATTTAAAGGGAAAATAATGTAACAATGCTATAGGGCATTAAAGCTGGTCCTTAAGTCAGGCTTATGTTACTGTGTGTGCTTAGACACTAGAGAAGAGTAAAAACCAGAATCTAAACCCCAGTAACAGAAATGCTTTCAGTCTACTGGACCAGATGAGAGACTTACCCTTATTGCCTGACAGACCACTACAGTTGCTAGTGAGATCTAGAAGTTGAGAAGCTTAGTCCTTAAGGCATTTCCACAAACATTCTAAATATACCATATCTCTAGGTAAGTTAAAGGCTTGTTTTGTCTCATTCCGTGCAGTAAAAGCAATGATAAATGACACAATTTCCAATAGACCGTTCAAAATTGCTGACAAAAAAAAAAAAATCTGTACAAAAGTAGATTAAAAAAAATAAAAACAAAAAACAAACTACAAAACAAAAATCAGTCTCACTCCTGAAATGGAAAGCATTAGATAATACATTTTTCCCCACCATTTCCATCTCCCCATCCCTAAGTGATCTACTTCATTTTAAATCGGTTAGGGTGTGGAGAATGAAGAATTTGGCACGGTAAGTCTCTTTGAGTGCGATGGGCAACCCGCGAGGACGGAGACTCAGGCTCAATATGAGTTTAACATCAGTGCCCTTTAATGAACGTTTTAACAACACATTGAATATCAATGTCCTCCTATGTACGTTCTAACAACACATATATACTCTTTACTTAGTGGTCATGTGACAAGCACAGGCTATAATTGGTTACTTTCTGCAGTCACGTGTCCCCCTCCCATGGTGATTAGCTGTAGGGCACTGTCCACGAGCTGTTCACGTGCAGTGACGACAGCGCCCCTCCTGCAGCCTGGGTTGAGGGTAGACCAACTTCTGTTTACTTAGGCGACTTCCGTTCTGTCTTTGGTGTCTCCAGACAAGCCTCTGTGCAGGTCCTGGCCTACACCTCAGCCACATCAAGCTCTGGCTTGTTCACAGCACACAGCCCATGTCCTCTTTCTTTCAAAAACTCTCCACATTAGGGTTGTAAGTGGATCTCCTGGACAGTCTTATCAGAATAAAATACTTATTATAATAGAAACAAGGATGATTTTTTCCAAGTAAGAGAAGGGTTATTAATTCCCAAAACTTAGGAACCCTGTGTGAGACTACCACCAACCACAAATTACTTGAAATACTGAACCTATTAGTAACAGGTAACAGCTGTTTGGTTCCATGGCTGCACCTGATCTAAAACCGTTCTGCTTTTAGAATAGTGCTAAATTCTGTGGTTTTCTGCTCCTACTGGATTGATTAATGTCACTGTTTATTATCTGGAGTAATCCCTTTCCAAGGTACCTGACTTTTTTAGCAGAATGAAATACAATATAAGCAATAACTAACAAACTAGTCCACGGCTTTTTCTACAAAGAAGCCTTTGAACTGTCATCCAAAACTCAAAAAACTTAAGCAAAATAATTAGTTTCTAAGCAGAATTTTCATATGATTTCTCTAGGTCTGTATGACCATATGTTTCCTGATCACTTGGAAGCTGTGGCGCTTTGAGATCCCCTTTGTTCTTGTGTAGCTTGTGCAAACTTTAGTATTTAGGAGCAAGTATCTGATAGCTCTGTTATTTTTAGTGATTATTGACTAAGTTCAAGAGGCCTGTGATTGTCACATACAGAACAACATACACTAGATTTGGAAGTTTAATTCCACAAAGTTCAGCAGCCTCTTGTATAAGGACTATTTCAGATTCCTAATTAAGACAACTCTGCCTTGTGCTATACAGGGAGCAAAGGAGCCCAACTCAAATAAAAAAAATTCTCTTGTAGGCAGATACACTGCAGGTCCTCACTTACAGTTGTCAGTGACCTAAACAACACACAAGCCTTATTGCTTTTATTATGGAGAGCTCTGGAAACAAACTCCAGTAGCAAAAAAAACAACCACTATGTTGGAGTATTTTAGACTCTTTCATCCTTCTCTAAACTATTGTCATTCTTTGGTACAATGCGAGTAAATCGTGCAGCTGTCTGTTTTGCATGTGCCAAGGAAGAAAATATCTCACTCACCTTCCTCTGCTTGTAGAACACTCACAGCTAAGCTGAGCAAACTTCTTTAGAAACCGTATACTATTAAACAGAAAAAAAAAATCTTTCATGATGAAAAGCATAGGTGAAAGTGGTAAAGAATGTATTGAAAAAAATGACAAAACACACCAGAAACAGACAAAGCTATTATACAGGTTCCTACCTGTAAAGATGTCCATGATACAGTTCTGACTCTTTATATTCCCCAAATAATATACACTTCCCAGTGTGTTGTTGAATGTATTACTTCTCAATTTCATTGATAACCTAAACAAACCATATGTGCTCATAATCTCACAATCTCCATGATACTGAAAATTTACTGGACAATGTTCTTCAACAGTAGAATGCTGTATTTTAACAATCAACCAGTGTAATTCACGGCTTCTTGCTACTCCATGTGGAAGAGTATTTTGAAAACATGTGAATCAATTTGCCTTCACAAACTACCCCATGTTACCATGGCTCAGAGAGAGGGGAACAAAAGATTCCTGAAAACGGTCACTGTTGCCAGAGCAATATTTTTTTTCTTAAAATAAGTAGATTAAAAAAATCCAGATTAGTAGAAAACAAAACAACAACAACAACAACAAAAAACAACAACAAAAAAAAACCCCAAACACACAAAAAAAAAACAAAAAAAGAAAAATCAGCATTTCTGTTTCAAAAATGGTAAAAGGGAAAAATCATTCCTCATGAAAGGAACACTGGAATTATGTGACATTGTATTTCTACCACATAATTAAATGACCCAGCCTTGCAACAGAGTTACTCAAAGTTGCTCTTTCTCAAGAGCAAGATACACTTAAAAGTTAAACATTGTATGAAGATAACTCTTACACCAAAAGGTTGTGCAAAACAGAGAAATGTGGTTTAGGTGCAGTAATTTCTTATTAATTATAAATTTAAGAGGGCAAGTCTGCCTGTTTTCTGTGTTCAAGCAACACCTGTATTTCAACAGAAAAAAAGGAAGGAAGGAAGGAAGGAAGGAAGGAAGGAAGGAAGGAAGGAAGGAAGGAAGGAAGGAAGGAAGGAAGGAAGGAAGGAAGGAAGGAAGGAAGGAAGGAAGGAAGGAAGGAAGGAAGGAAGGAAGGAAGGAAGGAAGGAAGGAAGGGAGGAAGGAAGGGAGGAAGGAAGGGAGGAAGGAAGGGAGGAAGGAAGGGAGGAAGGAAGGAAGGAAGGAAGGAAGGAAGGAAGGAAGGAAGGAAGGAAGGAAGGAAGGAAGGAAGGAAGGAAGGAAGGAAGGAAGGAAGGAAGGAAGGAAGGAAGGAAGGAAGGAAGGAAGGAAGGAAGGAAGGAAAGCTGTTCTCAGTTGTTTGTTTTGAATCTATGCAGATTTCACTATAAACTGAGCTGAGAATCTTCATTATTCTGCCATTAGCAACACTATTTCTTTCATTATGATAATGATCAGAGCTACAGATGACTGTTGCAGCTTTAGTATTATAGTCAAGCTAGAAGAAAACAACCAACACATATTGTTCAAATAAGCTATTTGAAATTGCTTTCGTTTTCCCACAAAATTAGATACACAACAAAATGAGGCTGAAGGTTTTTCTTTTCTTTTCTTTTCTTTTCTTTTCTTTTCTTTTCTTTTCTTTTCTTTTCTTTTCTTTTCTTTTCTTTTCTTTTCTTTTCTTTTCTTTTCTTTTCTTTTCTTTTCTTTTCTTTTCTTTTCTTTTCTTTTCTTTTCTTTTCTTTTCTTTGTTTGTTTTTTACTAAGGTGAGAACAATTTTTAAAATAACTCTATAAAACTAAACGTGTTTAGTGTGTAAAGACTACATAAGTGAGGCACAAGCTAAAGACAAAACCAAACCAAACCTTTTTTCTTTTTTTTTTTTTTTAATCTAACTTTAATCACATTAACCATAATATTGCTACTTCTTTCCATTTTTATGTGAAAGTAGGTAACTCCTTGCAGCATTTAGTTTCTTTAAGTCGCAGTAGGACATAAAAACGTAATTAGGCAATCTGATTGCAAAAGATAGCTGTGTTTAGGAAGTAAACTTATAGGATTATAATAAAAGTCATCCTCTACATCAATTTAATTTAAATACTTTTCAAGAAATGGCACCACACATTTCCTGATTTTTTATTTTATTTTGTCCTTACCTCATAGCTGTCATTTTAATGCTGCTATACTATTAAAATGATAATTGTTAAGCACAGTAATTCTGAAGCAAAATTGCCCTGTAAACAGAAAATCCCTTTCTTTACCTCTAGTTGATCTCTTGCCTTACACAGAGAGTGACACCTGCTGCCAAGTACCAGAAAGGATCATGAGGAAAGTTCAAAGAAAAAATTTGCATACCAGCCTCTGCTCAGAACTGAATGAACACTGGCAGAAGCAATGAAGGTTGGAAAGCATGGTGGAGTCGGCCATATTAGTAGCAGAAGCAGTTCAGATATCTATTTCATATTTCGAGAGATTTATCCTTGGATGAGCTAGGACAGGAGAAGGGGGGAGAGAAATTATTTCCTGGAAATTCCACCTGTAGTTTTCTACTACACCTTTCTACATTCAGCATTCTGAATGGCTCTATAACACACTGATGCCAGTAATAACAAAAAGCAGTGTCTTCACTGCCACATAAGTTGCTTCCAGTTCTATGGACTTAATTATAGTTGTGGTTCAGTCCTTTTGTCACAGAAATTTGTTTCACTGAGAGGCACAACATTAATTCCTCACAAGAATTTTACCAGGTTCAGTGCTATGTCTGGACTTCAAAAAAATGATTGGATAATTTAATCACTGTTCATGTTATTAATGGAAAATAATGACATAGATGGTCCCTGTGTTGAGATTGTCAGCAAGGCATCAATACCTAGGTGGACTCTGTTTCTGATTTTTTTTTTTTTTTAATTTTTTTTCTGCCAAAACAGATCTGAGAGGATACTTCAGAATACCTGGAATGCACAACTCATCTTTCTTTAAACCATTAAGCTCCTGCTGGAAGCTATTCTAATCCAACAAATTGTTTCACTCAGTGTATAGCAATGTCTTTGCACCTAATATATGAGGAGAATGATTATTATTAATGAGATTACTATGCTTAACATTCTCACGCAATACACTCATCATTTAATTCACTCTGAAAAGAGAAACAGTAGGCTATAGAACTGTCAGAATTCTCCTACATTTGCTGAATTAAGTACCGAATAAAGGAACCTGTCTCTGAATCTGTATCAAGTTGTATTTTCTAATAAACTGGCACTCTACATGAGATGTCAGACTCTTCTCTGTGCTGTTTCTCAGAGTCAGTTCCAGCACCACAAAATGACTATAAACATAGCATCTGCTGTTCAAGAGTGGTAATGGACTAGACCTAGAGTGGAGAAGAGAGGACAATGCCCAAGCATGTCTTTATTTTATGTCCCCTTCTCACAATCCATTGTTAGATGCATGATGTGGCAAAGGAGAGCAGTTAGGAGGTTTATAATGCTGATTCACCCCACTTGGACATTTTCTTCTCTTCCTAGACAAGAAATGCCAAAGAAGCACACTAAAGGGAATATCTCAACAAAGAAGTCTACCATGATGTCAATGAAGAAGTCTACCATGATTTTATGAAGCAGGGTAGCTACCTGACCAGGGGATAGGAAGTCTCACTGCATGACAGCACAGCAAAGAAGCTAAACTCTTTCCAAAAACCTGAAGGCAAAAAACAGGATTAAGGAAGCCAGCCAGAGGAAAGGCTGCTAGAAGGACCCAGGCAGGCATAGCAGGCAAGTAAATATACTGCCAAAGACAGCTGCTGCTAAGCCAACCAGTTCAGATTCCCTAGCTTCTGACATTCATCTGGAAATCAGAGCAAATGTAATTCCAATATTTTGTTTCATTTTATGATGACGTAACGATCTGTAAAACTGATGTGGCAGTGGAAAACATTATGATACTTAATTATCTTGAGTGCCTTGGCAAATTGCAAACTAGATTTGCTTGACTTGAAGGGAGAGCTTCAAAGAGTTTCAACAGAGCCATGAACAGAATAGGAATACATTTAAAAAGGTAGCAATAGGAAGTTAAAAGGTCTATGAAAAACAACAAACGTACAAACTGCAACCCAATCTGATTTCTGTACACTACCATGATATTGTAAGTTTTCATTGAAGTTCAGCAAAACTGGATGGGAGCACAAAGAAATAGCCAGTCTTGCATCAGCAAGGCATATTTGTGGACCAGTGACTGATCTGCAAAATATTATGTTTACTTATGGTAAGCTACATGGTAGATAAGGAGCACTCCATTTAACGTTTGCTTTGTAGACACGACATTTTGAAATCTTTAAACTATGAAGAAAAAAAAAAAAAAGATGATGTAAAATGTTCCCACTCTTCCATGTCAAATTCAGAGTAGTTCTTTTGGTTCTGTGTAGTTTCAACATACAGGGCATTTTTAAACTTTAAAAACAAAAGTTTTGAAATATATAATTTTTGTTTCAGTTTATTTTTACTGTAACAACTGGTAATCTGTATGAGTCTCTAACATTATGCTTTCTCTTCTCTATTTAGACAATTATTCTTCCTTGTAGTACCACACACAGTGTATGTTTGTACATGGTACACTAGCTTTAGCAGATCTTAGATGTACACTTGTGTCGCGTTTTTAGTGTATTTTTGATTTTTGTAAAAGATAAAACCTTTCGATAGATCTTAAATTATTGTATCTATCAATTGTTCTGATTTAAAATATTTTTCCAAGCTTTCTATTTCAGTGAGAGTGCAATGAGACGGTTTTCTTTGAGAACATACACTATTTTGGCTTCTAAGCTGCATTGCACAGACAGAAGTAGTCTATTCCCAAAACTAAGCAGATGATTGAGAGATGTAATCCCGGTAATGAAGGACAGTAACAATGTCTGTCTAAGAAGGACAACAAAATTCCATTGCACTGAGATAGATAGTCTACAGACTGTTTAAAATAAATTGCAAATGGAAAATACAGATTTTGTAAAATACAAATTTGGCTTAAAATACAATGCAATTTTGTTTTTATTATGTGGTCTGTTTCCTTTTTTTGTCTTTTTTTTTTTCCCGCTTTATTTTTATTTTTTTTAAAGAGAATATTTAATAAGGATACAGATTTTAAAATTAGTTTCAAATCACAAGTCTCAGCCCTGAGCTGGTCAAAGGATAATAAAGTAATTAGATTATCAAGTCCTTTAAAATCCCAGAGAGCACCTAATAGCACTAGAGTCTTTCTAAAATCCCAGGCAAAAGATCCTCTGGTATATCTCATCCAGCCAAACTCAAACTACTATATACTACTTTATTTCACATTGCACCATATGTTTATTAATTGTGACCTTTTGTTTTGTTAACACTTCACTTATCACTGGTGTCTTAAATATTGTATTCTTGATGTTGGCCTGTGTTACTGTAAGTGCTTAGTTTAACTGTGCTTTATTGGAAAATACTTATTTCAGCTTTTTACCTGAAAATTAGTGTTACAACTATATTTAACATTTTGGTGTATGTATGTCTTTCTGCTAAAGCTATCCATAGTCTGATCTTAAAAAATTCTTTAAATCCATAAAGCAGAAAATTGTGTCTATAAGTGCTCATGTAATTTCTTCATTCACACAGAAGGCTACACAAAAGCACAATGTAAGGTAGAAACTCCAGACTTCCAACTTTAACCACTCACCACATACACCAACAGTCTAAGTTGATCCGTATGCCTGCTTGCAGATACAACAAACTCAAGAGGTTGGAGCAGGTGAAGACTATTGGTTCAAAGTAGGATTTAAGGATAATTCTTGGTACTTCTAAATTATAATTAAGTTCTGTAGCATGTAACTTTGTCCCTGATGGCAGGAACCCATGGAAGATTTACATTGCTGTCAGGAACTGTCAGCTCACTGCAGTCTCCTGAAAACTCCAAGAGGCCAAGTAAGCATCGGTGCACTGAAAACTCAGGGCCTATATCCTATGTAACTGTCTGACATGTAAAGCAAGATCTTGGCCACGGTGTATTTCAAGATAAATTTTCCAAGTCACTAGCTCTCCAAAGCAGGAAAATACTGCCAAAATACCTCATTAAATCTAAAAAATCCACTTTATAATTCTGAAGTAAATGTAGCTGAACAAACCACATCACTACTGCCTTCGTTAAGTGGATTTATTTTCAAAGCCTTCCACTGGCTGTTAACCTGACAGGACCATTTTATTACTGACCTATTCTGATCTTATTAGCTGTAAGCAATTAAAGGACTAATTGAGAATCAGGTTGCTACGTCAATATTCTCATCTTAAATTTAAAGAGGTCATTTACCAAAACTGTACTCTAAGAAACAGTTACATTGACAGAATCATAACACACAAATACAGTACCATAATCTGAATAACTGTTGCACAACAAAATTCAAGTGTTTATGAGAAGACAAAAGAACATATTTGTACATGTGTACACACACAGAAGAGTCAGAGCACATGTAACAGTGTACCCACTATAAGCAACTGACTCCCCAAAATAGTTTGCAAGTTGCACTCACATGGAGAAAGTTTTAAATCACTGATCCAATAAGGTCCAGATATCAGGTGTGCTGGTTTGACTGCAAATGGGTTAATTTTCTTCATTCAGTTAGAAACCTTTCTTTTTCATAGCTAGCATGCTCATTATTTGGACTTAGTTTGACAACAAGCAGGTAACACCCCAGCCACTCTCTCTCTAGGCTTTTCTGCCTTTTTCCTCTCTTCTCTCTCTTTGGGATCAGCTACTGGGACTGGGCTGTTTCCTAGGACTCGCTGTTTAGCATGTTTGTGGGGAATTGCCTTGAGTATCTTTTATTTCTATTATATATATATATATATATATATACACACACACACAGTAGTAGTCTATTAATATTTTGTTATTTTATTAAACTGTGTTTTTCTCAATCCAAGTTTCTCCCCTCCCTTTTGATACTCTCCCCTGTAAGGGCGGGTGAGGGAGTGGGTGAGTGAGTGGCTATCGTGGTTGTATTGCTGGCTCAGGTTAAGCCACGACATCAGGAAGTCCTGTAAGGCACAGAAGTGAGTTAGAAATTGAAACAACAATGTAACAATAAGGAACCTATACTTTACGGAAAGTATTAGCTTCGTAAAAAGGACACTTCTTCATTTCAGTCAGCTTGAATAAATAGAATCATTATTATTAAACCACTACCTAATGTGTATTAAATTGAGAAAGACAAAGGGAAGGAGAATATTCCTTATCCATGACACTTCTGATACTAGGCATTTCATTATAAACAGTTACTTGAATTTTGAGTAAAACCATTACCCATAACAAAAACAGACTATAACTGGCTGCCCTGGTTAGCAAATACTACTTTCAGAGAGTGACAGGAAATTTAGGAACTTTGAATGTTGGAAGAAAATACTGCAATACTAGAGGTTTTTCTAGTATTGCAGGGATTTTCACATTTCTCTTCAGAGTTGTCCTTTTGGCTGATTTTTGGTCATCTGAATTACACATTTAGGCTGAGACTCCTGAGAGATGGAAGATAGTGCCTATGTCCTGTATGCAACCCCTTCTGTATCTCAATCACTACTGTATACCAACTGATTTTTTCTCTAATGGAAATACGTCCTGCAAGAACGTTAGCCTTGGTAGAAAGATAGCACTCTGAACATATTCAGTATTTTCTTTTATCTACTCACAGGCCCCAGACGACATTACCTATTATTATTAGTGAATATAATTAGGCAATGCAAAAATGTGAATAAAGTTTTCTGCAAAGAACTCACACTTTAGAGCACTAGACTGAAGAGAAATAAAAGTCATCAGTAAAAACAAACAAATAGGCAGTAAGAACCAAAGATATATTTTTCTGAAATGACCTGCACTGATCTGCCACTGCTGTTTATGTGGTATATGGATTTAGAATATATTCATCTGGCAGTACATTCACCTTAAATGAGAATTTCTAAAGTCTACTCTTTAGAAAATAAACCAAGCTATCATTAAGTTCAGTTGGTATTTGAATCTATATGATCTTTAATGTCTTTCTTTAGGATCTGCATTTCCCAAAGATAAATGAACACCACGTTTTGCAGTCATGGAAAAACCACTAGTGAGCTAAACACATGAAGCAACAAAAAAGCAGTAGGTTAATATTAAATGCAACACGCTAATAAAAGCTAATATTTTAAAATCCATTTGCAGGAAAAAAATGCTGATAAGCCTTTCAAGATTCCACAAGAATTGCTGAAATGAGGCAAATAAAAGGTATGATTTGTCAGAACCAACAGCCTGTGCTTAGAGACTGTATTAGAATGTTATTTCTGGAGCATATTCTTCCAGCTACAGCAACAGTAGTAGCATGTGTTGCATTTATACACATTTTCTGGAAAAATCTTTTTTAAAGGAATTTTAAATTCATACCAGATTAATTATTTCTGTAGATGTTAAAAAATATCTTTGATCTACATAATACAAGAAGTCTTGTCATATATTAATTTGTATAAACTTGAAGGACCTACATAAGCTGTGAATGTATGAATAGTTTTTACTGAAATTTCTAATTTAAAAATAAATTAATAATTACAGCTCCCAAAGCCATAAGTATGTGAAAATAATTTCTGTATTCTGCAAATAATGTTCTCAGCGGTAGTCAAGCCGATTAGCTACTTTATCACACCTGTGGCTTTTTTTCCTTTTTGCCAGTTCAACAAAAACAAAGTCTCATGCTCTTTCTCTGAACTAAAAGCTTCTTTTAATTTACACTTGTTAAATGTCACAAAAAAAAAAAAAAGAATTTAACTTGAAACACTTTGACTTTGAAAGCAAAATATCTTGGTAAAACTATGGAAAACAACCTGCAAACATGGTACAATTTTGTTTCAATGGATTTTCTGCTAGCTAGCTATGAAGATAAAAACTATCAAAGCCAGATGAAGTTTCAATTCATCATTTTCTTCACAAGACTAAATCATTTGATATGTTAATTCTATCAACTGTTCTTGCATCTATCTACTGTATTTATGAGCACAGGTGTTTATATTACTTCAATTCCATGAATGTACCATTCTTGTTACTATTTTTAGTATTAGTCTAAATGCCTAATTTCCCTTTTCCTTCTGTAATGATAATTACTGATGAGCTTGTACTACTGATTTTTTTCTTATCAGAAACGTAGCAGATTCTTCATGGTTCTTTTTATGCTACATACCTTATTCCTATGTTCACAACCCTTATAGTTTGCCAAGCTAGAATTTTTATCTTCCAAGTTTAAATTATATCTAGCGCATTGTATCATTGAACTTAGAAAGGTTTGAGGTTCAAATGGCATGATTTAATAGGGATAACTACTGTTATGATTATCAAATATTTTTTGAGGTTTACTTTACAAATATATGAACATATATAGAAGCAGTATATAGAGTAACAATATAAAGTAGTATATACCTATTTTCCTAGGTAGATAGACAGGATGCACATATAGATCTTCTTTTACATAGATAGATATAGATATAGATATAGATATAGATATAGATATAGATATAGATATAGATATAGAGATAGATAGAGATAGAGATAGAGATAGAGATAGAGATAGATAGAGATAGAGATAGAGATAGAGATAGAGATAGAGATATAGAAACAAACAACAGAGAAGAGCCATATTATTCAGTTGATTAGAACTGCAGCTCCATCTCCAAGATCGAAATGTCCTAAAACATCTTCACTCAACACCAGTAATTTTATAAACCCTGCCCATAGAGGACGATAATCATGAGACAGTCACTCTATTTAGGGACTAAGAGGACTAGGTTCTTGGAACATAACTTAAGAATGTTGTTGCCTTATGATAGATACGAGCTCTGCGCAGTCCCTTCAGTGTTTAGTATCCCACTTCACTCCTTGATGAGGAAAGCTGTTAGAGAAATGTCATAAAACCAGTGAGTGACAGTGATCTCACTGCAGCACATATTCCCCCACTCTTTTTCCAATCAATAAGTGACTTTGTAGGTGCAGGCTGAGATCAGACTACAGTATGTACATACATATCTAAAAAAAATTTCAAATATTATTTTAAAAAATATGTTGAACTCCATCCTTGGCTAAATCACAATCACATCAAGGGAGAAAAAAAATCTCTTCCCTATTTCTCAACAAAAATATAGGCAGTTGCTGCCACTTCAAGGTTATACGATTTCAGAATTCCATTATTCTTATGAAAATACACAACAGCACAGTTACCACTTTACCCTGAAGTGATGTCAGAGGAATACTGTGACAATATTTATACAAGCCTTTACTAGACAGAGCAGTTCCCTTTGGTTGTTCCTTTCCCTTATAAACATTTGAGCAACAAAATTTTACTTGCAAAAAAGGATCATGCCATGTGAAATTCAAGCTTGTACAACTTGTACAAGGCATCCATGGCATGGCAACAAGTTGCAGCGAGGCAGCTGCAACCACTTAAGCTTGTTTTATTCACAATTGGCTTTTGGTGAAAAGAGGTATTTCAAGATGTTGAAGCTCCTAACATTTATACGAACTATCCACTTTTAGGAAGAGTAGATGTAACCTTTTCAAAGTCCGTGATGTGCATGTTTCCCAAGTTTTAAGGCATTTTTTGCCATGCATTAAAAGTGTGATTCCAAGCCAATAAGGGATATTCCATTGCTAAGGTCATGGTTTTACCCTGTGCATTTACAGCCTCTCATCTGCCAGTTGTAACTAATGTTGTCCAGGAGCTGCATCTTGGGCTCTCCCACAATCCTGTTTCTCCCGAGAGCATGGTCTCTTCCACCCGTGCCCCTCTGTCAGGATCTCCCCAGCAAAGTCCCCCCAAACACTGAATATTGCAAAGACCTCTGAGCCCAGCGGCCCCAGGCTCCCTGAGCTTCCTTTGTTGTCACAGGCTGTCACTCAGCCTGCCCAGCCATGCCCTGTTAGAGTGACACAGGGCAGGATGCAGAATGCCCTAAGTGGAGAATAAAGTGTTAAAACAGCTATGTTCCACCATGAGACCAAAGCTAAAGGGCTTTCTGTGGCTCACTGTGTGAGTATGAGTGGGATGAGAGCTGAAAGGCAGACCAAATAGCTTCTGCTTTATCTGCTCATCCTTTTGCATTAATGCTGTTGTGTCATCAATGTGATTTATAAGTAATAATGCTTGTCAAAAGGAAATTACTGTTGTTTCTGGCCATGCATAACTTGTCAAAATTAAGTGCACACTTTGCACTAAGGATGCTGTCACCTCTGCTGCACCTCATTAGGCAAACTGAATTCATGAAATCTTAAATACTGTTGGGCTTGAGCTTTCCTCAACAACAAAATTCAAGTCACAAAATTGCTCTGATTATCCTCCCACAGTTGGGCTATGTTTTTCTGGGAGCACATTTCAGCATGGAATCTCCTCATGAATGCCTTGCTGTTCATGACCTTACTTCCAGAGTTGCCAGTTTTGTTGAATTCAAGCTAGAGCTACACAGCGCATCCAGTGCCAGATCAGCTGTGAAGTAGTCTGGTGAAGGTAATAATGATACTTATGCTAAATTCTCCATGATTATGGAAACATATACATTTTAATCCTCAGCCTATTAAAAAAAAAACAAAAAACCCCACAAACAAACAAACAAACAACAACAAAAAAAAAACACAACGGTAGAATTTCAATTAAAAAGCTTACTTTAAAAAAAGTTGTCTTTCACATGTCTGGACATTCGAATGTGAAACTATCAATACAAACCCAACCAAACTAAGGATATGGTTATAACATCAAAGTAACAGAGAATAAGAAAACATGGAAGCATATGTGCATATGTGCATGTAAAATACAGCTAGTGTGAATTCCCGTACTAAATATGTCAAAGACATAAGTAAGATGGTCTGTACAGTTGTTAAACGATATATTTATAAAGGTCACCTTTTTCTTTCAGAAAGTAGTTCTAATAGAAAATAAAGGCAGGCAAAATTCACATTTCTAAAATAATGATAGTCTCCATAAAAGTATCAGTCATACCATACCATACCATACCATACCATACCATACCATACCATACCATACCATACCATACCATACCACACCACACCACACCACACCACACCGTACCAATTTCTGCACACACTAAAAATACCGTATAGTAGCATTCTGTGTCACTTTACAAGTGCACAAACCAAGACTTCTTTGAAATATCCTCTGTACTCTACTTACTGATGGTCTTGGAAGTAAACATTTGGAGACAACTACTATAACTCAACCTTAATTTGAGTAAAAACTACCATTAAAATTCTTAAACATAGTTGAGCACTCTCTTGCGTAGAAGCAGATACCTAAACAAAGGAAAATCTCTTTCTGTTAAAAATGACCCAAGCAGTAGTTGTTCTGTGTATTTCTAAAATGGAGTTTTCACTGGTTGGGAGAAAAGTTCTGCCAGGTCCACATGGCTCACTTGACTACCATTTTAATCTGTGTTGGATACAGAGATGTTAGAAGGAAGCAAGAGTGTTTCTGGGTCAAAACATATGGCTACAGTAGAGACTGCAAGAGGTGCCAGAGCAGAGGAAGCTGAACACTGCCAGTTTTCTCAGGAAGGGATATGTTTAAAGAGTTAACTTACAGTAGATATTTGGTTTAAAACTGCATGTGTATTTAGTTACATGACTAACAAAATAAAAATAAACATCACATTCCTTTCATAAACCTCATGCAGTAAATATTTTTGTTCTCAAGCTTTCACAGATTGGGTAGTTACGGCGGGTCTTGTCTTGTTCTAGCATGTTAGGTTAAAGTCCATGTCCAAACATGTCTCTAAAATCAAATGACAGCAATTCACAGGACACTTGAGAGCTGACACATCTCCAGCATGTGGAAGATATTTGCCTAAAACACTGTTGTTTATAAGAAAATTTATTTAAAACCTATGCCATGAACAGATTGCAAAATAATTATCCAAATGTGATTTATTTTGCTGCAGTGGCTGTGGGATTCTGAGAAGTGTTACAGTAATGTTTCTGCAAGGGGAGCATATTTTCCTGAAACAGAGCTCAGTGTTCCATGATGAAATGTCTCTTAGCAAGTTCTAGCATAGACTACATGTCAAACAAAAGCTATTTAATAAAAATGTCAGAATAGACAATGACACTGTTAAAATAGCTGCCTTAATGAGCATCAGTTTCACTATTGGGTTTATTACAACACAACGGGCACAAACTTAATTATAGGAAATTACATCTAAAAAAGGAAAATCTTTGTTACTCTCAGAGTAATCAAACACTGGAACAGGATGCCCAGACAGGTTATGGAGTTTCTGTCCCTGGAGATACTCAACACTTGACTAGCCATGGTCAGGGGCAAGCTGTTCTAGGCTGACCCTGCTTGAGGAAAGTGACTGGACTAGATGACTTCCAAAGGTCCCTTCCAAAACACTGACTCTGTGATCATCACTAAGTGAAAGGATGAACTAGGAGTTTTCAGGAGCCCAAAATGAGTTCCCAAGATACTATGATTTAGGTTTTCTGTTTTTATAAAAGATGATGCTGTTTCACCTAAGTTTTGTCTCATTTCCCTCTACTCTTATATTCTTCCTCCACTGGAAACTTGCTAATATCTGTGACAATCTTCCCATGGAAATTATTTTTATTAAGAGAAAAAACTACCTCAGCTACCAGTGTCACAGTTCAAACAATGTTTCTCCTCTACTCCCTCAAATGATCAAATTTTAACATTTTATAATGTAAGAATTGAGTCAAATCACTTAAATGTTATTTGTATTGCGAACATTGAATTTCATTTCCCAAGTACAATGCTAAAGGTACTGAATAGGCAAATCGCTAGACTAGAATAAATTTACTGGATTGCTTTTGAGAAATTTTAATAACCAGATATGTTAATAATTAATAATTATTAATGGAAGTCAGCCAGCTCATCTTTACTCATTTCCCATGGTCATTTCCACATTCAGCAGTTGATTAATGTGAATTATTTGACCCAAAAGTAATTACCCAATCATTATCAGAAAACAAAATGAACTTTAATAATAACTACCAACCAATATAGTCACTAATGCAGTATGTTTCACGTTAATGACACAACATGCAAAGTTCAGTTTGCTTAATATCCAGGTTCAGTGGTCCTTGTCTGTGTGCTTCAGGATGCCTCATACATAAGGGGATGCTTAGATTAAATATCCATTCCTTTAAATGTCAGTATTTGTACATGACATATTAGATTTTCCCTTTTCACATTTACATCTCAAAATGTGTACTAATAAATGTTCAACAACAGAAACTAAGCAAGTACAACCCAGCAGATTTAAAATTCACTTTACATCTACATTTACCCTCAAGTTCCCTTCTGAAATGATTTTGTGCCTAAAGAGTATAACTGATAATATTTCAGACTTCATCAAATCAATAGAACTACTGATTTATGGATAAAGACAACTACCCATTTCAGACAAGATTGCTTGAACACCCTGTTCACATAAGTTGCAACAAAATCACTTGTGCAAAACATTTGCTAGCTTATGACTAAGATGCTTTTTGCCTAGCTAGAGATTCTTGAATTAAGCTGAACTTTCCTCCACAATAAAATTTCTTCAAATTGAGATACAGCTAGCATCACATCTCTTCTATCCGATTACCCTGAAAACTGCAAATGTATTCCCTCTTCACTCTAGAAAACCTTAAGCCATTTTGGCTACATGGCCTTGTGAGATTATATATTTATAAGTTTGAAATACTGTGACTGTCCGATGACATTTTGCTTAATAAACATGAGTGTAGTTGCTAATAAAGTTTAAAAAACCTTTGTTATCTAAAATATTTCTAACATTGTGTTTTAACTTATGTTAAAGATACATACCATCCTTTGTATATGTGTACATTATATAATGAAATTGTTGATTATTGAAATTGTTTACTTATTGCCATTGAGGGACCCTGAAATTAGTTTTAGGCAGACAACCAGGTCCAAACCAGACTTATATTCTGTCCAGAGAAGTCCAGGAAAACAACCGATTCAAAACAGGGGTTATACAATCAGTTAGCACTCTGGTAACATAAAATACAGGTTCGGATATCAGTTGAGGAAAATATTGGGGTACAGCAAATAAGAGTAATGGAGATCCACAGTGTGCATACACGTGGCTCATGAAAACCAATGCTAGAGCCGTCCTTGACTCCAGGAAAATACACTCACTTGTCTAGTGAGGAAAACACTCATTTATATTAAAGCAAGGAATTATATTAAAGAAAATACACTCATTAGTCCAGCGAGGAATTATTAAGTTATCACTCACCCACACGTGGTGATGAGGGAATCCCATTTCCGAGAGTTTACCTTAGATGGCATGCTGGTCTAAGGGGAGGGTTGCTCTTGACTGCATTTTGGCCTGCTGCTCCGAGAGGACACACACAAAGGGAAGCCTCAGCAGGAACCCGATTTTTATAGTCTTGTCAGATCTGACTGTGGGCATTCCAGAAGCTTCTCAGCTTCTCTGCACTCCCACTCTGGCTATGGGCATCCCAAAACTTCTCGGCATCCCCCCAGGCTCTGGCTATGGGAGCCCAGAAACTTCTTGACTCTTCAGCACCTCTTCCGCTCTTGTACCTAAGCAACAGAGGTTTAAACAAAGGGAGCTAATAACTGCCACATTGCAAGAGAGTGAGGATGTGTTGGGGAAGAGTAGGGGGTGTGCATGCACCTTCCACATCGAAAGAAATGGGCGGGTGGATGAGGGAGGTGTGCAACTGCAATACTTATGTATTAATTTCCTTTTTTTTTTAATAGCCAATATTTTCTAGTTTAAAATTTTAAGAGTAATTTTCTGTAAGGAATGGCCTTATAACAGTGTTCACTCTGTCCAAAAAACCTCATCATTTTCCCTGGCCTCTGCAGTTTTACCTTATTTTAACTATTTGTTATCTCTATCTTAAAGTAATTATATTCAATTAATAATCCATCACAAGGCTGCTTAAAGGTAAAGGGGCCCAAGATAGTTGGTTAGTGTTCAGGGACTGTTTCTACAGCGCACAAGATCAGAGCATCCCGACACGTAGCAAGTCAAGGAAGGGAGCCAGGAGACCTGCATGGTTAAACAGGGAACTGCTGGGTATGCTCAAGTGGATGAGGCGAGTTTATAGATCATGGAAGGAGAGGCTGGCCACTTGGAGAGAATATAAGGCTGTTGTCAGAGGGTGTAGGGAGGCAACTAGGAAAACTAAGGCCTCCTTAAAGTTAAACCTGGTGAGAGGGGTCAAGGACAACAGGAAGAGCTTTTTCCAATATGTGGCAGATAAAACTAACACCAGAGGCAATGTAGGCCCACTGATGAACAAGGTGGGTGACCTGGTGACAGAAGATACAGAGAAGGCAGAGTTACTCAATGCCTTTTTTGTCTCTGTCTACTCTGCCAGAGGCTGTCTGGAGGAGCACCGTACCCCTGAGGCCCCAGAGAAAGTCAGGACAATGGAGGAATTTGCCTTCACTGATGAGGTCTGGGTTAGGGAGCAATTAGGCAATCTGGACATCCATATATCCATGGGTCCAGTGGGATGCACCCGTGGATGCTGAGGGAGCTGGCTGAGGTCATTGCTAGACCACTCTCCATCATCTTTGCCGAATCTTGGGAAACGGGAGAGGTGCGTGAGGACTGGAGGAAAGCAAATGTCATTCCAGTCTTCAAAAAGGGCAAAAAAGAGGACTTGGGTAACTATAGACAGGTCAGCCTCACCTCCATCCCTGGGAAACTGATGGAATGACTTACCCTTGGTGCCATCTCAGGGCACATCAGGGATAAGAGGGTCATTAGGGGCAATCAACATGGCTTCACCAAAGGGAAGTCGTGCTTAACCAACCTCATTGATGTTTATGAGAACTTAACAAGATGGATGGATAATGGCAGAGCGGTGGACGTGGTCTACCTTGACTTGAGTAAGGCATTTGACACAGTCTCCCACAGCATCCTTACAGCTAAACTGAGGGACTGCAGTCTGAATGTGAGGTGGACTGCGAAATGGCTGAAGGAGAGAAGCCAGAGAGTCTTGGTCAATGGGGAGGAGTCTAGTTGGAGGCCTATATCTAGTGGAGTGCCTCAGGGGTCAGTAGTGGGGCCTATATTATTCAATATATTCATCAATGATTTGGACGAGGGAATAGAGTGTAGTATCAGCAAGTTTGCTGATGACACCAAGCTGGGAGGAGTGGCTGACATGCCAGAAGGCTGTGTTGCCATTCGGTGAGACCTGGACAGGCTGGAGAGTTGGGTGGGGAAAAAATTAATTAAATAATATAACAAGGGCAAGTGTAGAGTCTTGCATCTGGGTAGGAACAACCCCAGGTTCGAGTATAGGTTGGGGAATGACCTATTAGAGAGTAGTATAGGGGAAAGGGACCTGGGGATCCTGGTGGACAGCAGGATGACCATGAGCCAGCACTGTGCCCTTGTGGCCAGGAGGGCCAATGGCATCCTGGGGTGTATTAGAAGGGGGCTGGTTAGTAGGTCAAGAGAGGTTCTCCTCTCCCTCTACTCTGCTCTGGTGAGACCACATCTGGAATATTGTGTCCAGTTCTGGGCCCCTCAGTTCAGGAAGGACAGGGAACTGGTGGAGAGAGTTCAGGGTAGGGCAACAAAGATGATTAAGGGCGTGGAACATCTCCCTTATGAGGAAAGACTGAGGGAGCTGGGTCTCTTTAGCTTGGAGGAGACTGAGGGGTGACCTTATTAGTGTTTACAAATATATAAAGGGTGAGTGCAACGAGGACGAAGCCAGGCTCTCCTCAGTGACAACCAATGATAGGACAAGGGTCAGTGGGTTCAAACGGGAACACAAGAAGTTCCACTTAAATTTGAGAAGAAACTTCTTCTCAGTGAGGGTGACAGCACACTGGAACAGGCTGCCCAGGGAGTTTGTGGAGTGTCCTTCTCTAGAGACATTCAAAACCCACCTGGACGCCTTCCTGTGTAACCTCATCTAGGCATTCCTGCGCCGGTGGGGGGATTGGACTAGATGATCTTTCAAGGTCCCTTCCTCTCCCTAACATTCTGTGATTCTGTGATAATTCAAAATTAACTATTTGTTCTGTGTTACATTTAAATTTGATTTAAAATCATGGCTCCTAAAACAAGCATAACTGAAAATAGCATTTAAAGGAATTCTCAGTTTATGTAAATAAAACCTGTTTACTTTAGACTTAATAAGGCATGGATTTTAACAATATATTAAAAAATATCCAGCAGCATTTCTCTTTTTCCCTTAAATGTTTAGTTTAATATTACAAGTATTGCAAAAGATGGACCCAATTTCAAAGCAGTATATTTCATTATGACAACATGTTACAAGTGCACAAAATTTTAGACAAGGTTTAATGAGACATCAAGTATCAGCAATCTTTTCATAAATGCTGTATGTTCTCTCCACCTGATGTATGACCAACATTGAGATGATAGTTGAGAATATTGTGATTTCAAATTAGGTCCATCTTTTTGAAACATCCTGTATTTTAAATTTGAAAAACTTGAGAAATCATTAAGGTTTCTAATTCGTCTTGCCAGGTAGAGTATAAACACAAAGCAAATTAGCAACTTCTAAAAAAAAATGAGGTGTTTAAGAAAAAACATGTGTATATATATATATATTTTATTTTATAGAGGAAGATATGAGTTTTCTACTTTTTAGAAGTCCTATCAAATTATTTCTCTATGAATAACCTGTGTTAGTTAAAATTATACATTAAATATCATGCTTTGTCTGAAATTGTTTTCTTAAATTACATTATGAATCACAGTTCAGTCAGACTTAGAAAATGTATTTCAACATGAGTTAACGCAACAACATCCTCAAGGTATTTTCTATACTCTTCTATAACTTTGCAGGCCTCATTTACACTGTGTATTTATTGCATTTTATCTCTCAGGCTCACTTCTTGTGATAATTGTCTTCCAGATGTATATAAACAGCCATTAGATGAAAATTATTTCTAGAACTAATAATTGTCCTTTAAACAGAAGAACTGCAATTTCATATCCAAGAAACAATTAGTCACTTTAGAAGGTCTTTCTAATCTGGTAAATTTACATGCCTACTTGTTCTGCACATTAGTGGTGTCACCAATCAGGCTGAGAATTTATCATCGCAGGTTTCTCAGATGGCCAAGGGATGTGGAAACCACCTAGATTTTACCAGTAAAGAAATACAAATAAATAAATAAATAAACATTTACCTAATATAATAATTCTACTTTAATGGATATTTAGCCCTTGTATGAGAGTTACAAACAACTACACATTTTTTCTGCCTCATACTACCAAAAGTTTGCAACCAATCTGTAAGCCTGGTCAAATTAGAATAATGAGATGCTGTACCAGGAATAAAGAGTCTGTTACTCAATTGCATGGTCCCGAAGATAAACTGAAATTCCAGAGCCCTGTGTTCCCTTGTAAGGTAATTGCAGAGCTAGAAGCCAGCATGACAAGAGGAAGAGGAGTAAGCGGCTGCAGGGTTACATGGGCCATGGGAAACATCTGGCACCTCAGCAGCATGTACTAGCAGTACCACACCAGTATATCCGGTGGACCTAGGAGCACATTTGGGAAGGTTCTTTCATGCAGGGGCAAAACGGTGTTACTCTCAAACCCAGAAACTCATGCCTCATGAGAGGTGGCTCCTTCTGAGCCTCAAGTGAGTGAGGAAAAGCTCATCACCCTGAGAAGGAGGTGGCATGGCTGCAGATGCTGGATCACCAATGTCAGCTCACCTAGGACTGCACTATTGCCACAGCCAAGGCTCTGTCAGGAAATAACTTCTCAACAAAAGAGGCATGAGTTAGCAGTTCCCACATGACTGAAGAGGTAAAGCCTCAGCAGTCAGCAAGGATGACAAGAAAGTGATTCAGAAACAGCTTGCAGCCAGAGGAGATGGGCACAGGGAACATGACGCTTAGCTGAGCTCCCATGGGCACTCTGAAGGAAGTGCTTTGTCCCAAGGATTGACAGAATAAGATAGGCATACAATTGATAAAGATTAGAGACAACAGAGATTTTATTGTAAGATGCTGCAATGTTGAGCAAGACCCATTATTTTTGCTTTGTTTTGTATTTGCAAAGGAAATGCTTTATTAATAACCAAGCCATTTTAATGTCTTGTTGAAACATGAAATATAAAAGATACATCCTTGAACAAAAGGTTTTTCTCAGTACTGATAATATGTCTTCATTTATAATCAGTATGTTTTCAAACACAAAAGAGTAAAGAGTCTCTTTTGTCAGGAAGCATCTGTAAAACCAAAAAAAAAGAATGCTTAGGATGAGCTTACTTATAATTGGGAAGGATATTACAGAGCTTCCCACCATTTCAAAACACAGTTTTGTTTTGTTTTGTTTTTTAATCCTTTCTATTCAGAAAAGGAATTAAAGTTTTATACCACCCAAACTATTAAGCAGTATTAAAGAGAAGGTGAAAGTATATTACAAAAATATGAGATACAAATATTTTGAAAGAGTAATTTAAAGTCTGGAACAAAAGTTGTACTCATGGAGTTTCTAATATATTTCTAATTAATTTTTATACAGTAAACATTACTGCAAACATCAATGTGGTATGTTAGGTAACATTGTCCTCAAAATGAATCACTTGCAAATTTCCACGAAGTAAGAATAGGTGCAGGATAGCTTGTGGTAACATTTAAAAGTGCCCTGTTGCCTTTGGAAAGTTATGCTGTTCAGGTATAGGTATGGTCCACTGTGCTGTGCCAGAATAAGTGATATGGACATTCTGGAGGTAGAAATTAACTTCTCCTAGTGAAGTGCTTGGTTAACTTGTACTGATGCCCCTAATTTTCCCCACCAATAATGAGGTAAATACCTTATACCTAATCTGGATCATGCTCACTAAGAGTATCACAGTATCACAGTATGTTTGGGATTGGAAGGGACCTCAAAAGATGATCTAGTCCAATCCCCCCGCTGGAGCAGGAACGCCTAGGTGAGGTCGCACAGGAACATGTCCAGGCGGGTTTTGAATGTCTCTAGAGAAGGAGACTCAACAACCTCCCTGGGCAGCCTGTTCCAGTGCTCTGTCACCCTCACTGAGAAGAAGTTTCTTCTCAAATGTAAGTGGAACCTCTTGTGTTCCAGCTTGATCGCATTACCCCTTCTCCTATCATCGTTTGCCACCGAGAAGAGCCTGGCTCCATCCTCGTTGCACTCACCCTTTATATATTTATAAGCATTAATAAGGTCACCCCTCAGTCTCCTCCAAACTAAAGAGACTCAGCTCCCTCAGCCTTTCTTCATAAGGGAGGTGCTCCACTCCCTTAATCATCTTTGTTGCCTTACGCTGGACTCTCTCCAGCAGTTCCCTGTCCTTCTTGAACTGAAGGGCCCGGAACTGGACACGATATTCCAGATGGGGTCTCACCGGGGCGGAGTAGAGGAGAAGGAGGACCTCTCTTGATCTACTAACCACCCCCCTGTAATACACCCCAGGATGCCATTGGCCTTCCTGGCCACAGGAGCACAGTCCTGGTTCATGATCATCCTGTTGTCCACCAGGACCCCCAGGTCCCTTTCCCCTACACTGCTCTCTAATAGGTCATTCCCCAACCTATACTGGAACCTGGGGTTGTTCCTGCCCAGATGCAGGACTCTACACTTTCCCTTGTTAAATTTCATCAGATTATTCCCCGCCCAACTCTCCAGCCCTTCCAAGTCCTGCTGGATGGCAGCACAGCCTTCTGGCATGTCAGCCACTCCTCCCAGCTTGGTGTCATCAGCAAACTTGCTGATACTACACTCTATTCCCTCGTCCAAATCATTGATGAATATATTGAATAATATAGGCCCCACTACTGACCCCTGAGGCACTCCACTAGATACTGGCCTCCAACTAGACTCCTCACCATTGACTACCACTCTCTGGCTTCTCTCCTTAAGCCAGTTTGCAACCCACCTCACTACTCTGTTGTCTAGACCACACCTCTTCAACTTAGCTGTGAGGATGCTGTGGGAGACTGTGTCAAAGGCTTTACTGAAGTCAAGGTAGACCACATCCACCGCTCTGCCATCATCCATCCACCTTGTGACATTCTCATAAAAGGCTATGAGGTTGGTCAAGCATGACTTACTCTTGGTAAAGCCATGCTGACTGCCCCTAATAACCCTCTTATCCTTGATATGCCTTGAGATGGCAGCAAGGATAAGCTGTTCCATTACTTTCCCAGGGACAGAGGTGAGGCTGACCTGTCTATAATTACCCGGGTCCTCCTTCTTGCCCTTTTTGAAGACTGGAGTGACATTTGCTTTCCTCCAGTCCTCGGGCACCTCTCCCATTTCCCAAGACTTGGCAAAGATGATGGAGAGTGGTCTAGCAATGACTTCAGCCAGCTCCCTCAGCACCCGCGGATGCATCCCATCTGGACCCATGGATTTATGGATGTCTAGACTATTTAATTGCTCCCTAACCCAGTCCTCATCAACTAAAGCAAACTCCTCCATTGACCTGGCTTCATCCGGGGTCTCAGGGGTAGAGGGCTCCCCAGGACAGCCTCCGGCAGAGTAGACAGAGACAAAGAAGGCATTCAGTAATTCTGCCTTCTCTGTATCTTCTGCCACCAGGGCACCCACCCCATTCATCAGTGGGCCTACATTGCCTCTGGTATTAGTTTGATCTGCTATGTATTTGAAAAAGTTCTTTTTGCTGTCCTTGACCCCTCTCGCCAGCTGTAATTCTAAGGAGGCCTTGGCTATCCTATCTGCCTTCCTATATCCTCTAACAGCAGCCTTATATTCCTCCCAAGTGGCCAGCCCCTGCTTCCATGACCTGTAAACTCTCCTCTTCTGCTTGAGCATACCCAACAGATCCCTGTTCAACCACGCAGGCCTCCTGGCTCCCTCCCTTGACTTCCTGCGTGTGGGGATGTTCTGATCCTGAGCATGGCAGAAGAAATCTCTGAATGCAATCCAGCTATCTTGGGCCCCCTTTCCCTCAAGCAGTCTTGCCCATGGGATTTCCCCCAGCACTTGCTTGAAAAGGCCAAAGTTAGCCCTGCTAAAGTCCAGGCTTGCAATTCTACTTGCTATTCTGTTCCTGCCACACAAGATGCTGAACTCCACCATCACTGCAACCCAGGCATCCCTCAACCTTTACTGCTTCAACCAGACCCTCCTTGTTAGTGAGGATGAGATCCAGCAGTGCACCTCTCCTAGTCAGCTCCTCCACCATCTGCATGAGGAAGTTATCATCAATGCACTGGAGGAACCTCCTGGACTGTGGCTGGCTGGCTGAATGGTCCTTCCAGCAAACATCAGGGAAGTTAAAATCACCCACAACAACCAGGGCCTGTGACTGTGAGGCCACTCTCAGCTGCCCATAGAAGGCCCCATCAACTTCCTCAGCCTGATCTGGTGGCCTGTAATAGACACCCACAACAGTGTCACCCCTGCCAGCCTGCCCCTTTATTCTGACCCATACACTCTCAACTCGCTCATCATCTGCTCCTGGGCAGAATTTAGTACATTGTAGTTGCTCTCTCACATGGAGAGAAACTCCACCACCACGCCTGGCTGGCCTGTCTTTCCTGAAAAGTGCATAGCCATCCATGACCACATTCCAGTCATGTGAACTGTCCCACCATGTTTCTGTAATTGCCACCAGATCATAATCTCCCGACCAAACATAGGATTCTAACTCCTCCTGCTTATTCCCCATGCTGCGCACATTGGTGTACAGGCATTTCAGGGAGCGAGCAGAGCACACCAATTTCTCCCTAGGGGCATAGGAGGCCACCCGGTCCTCATCAGTTCTAGAATGCTGCCCCACTGGGACAAGCCCAGCTACAACCCCATCCCCCTTCGAGCCTAGTTTAAAGCTCTCCAAATGAGCCCAGCTAATTCCTGCCCCAGCATCCTTTTGCCCCTGCGAGATAAACCTTTCCCACGTAACACTGTCCAGACTGGAGTCTTATAAAACCAACCATTATCAAAAAATCCAAAGCCCTGCCTGTAGCACCAGTCCTGGAGCCAACCATTTAGAGACTGAATTTTCCTATTCCATCCCACATCGTCACTTGAAGATGGAAGGAGTGAAAAGAAGATCACTTGAGCCCCTGAGTCTTTCACCATCCTTTCCAAGAACCTTGAAATCGTTCTTCATTCCCCTCAGACTATGGGAAGTAGCTTCCTTCCCATCTGTCTGGAAGACCAGCAGTGGGTAGTAGTCTGTCAGGTGCACCAGCTTGGGGAGCTCTCTAGCGATATCCTTGATCCGGGCTCCAGGTAGACTACAAACTTCCCTAAGATGAGGGTCAACTCTGCATATTGGGCCCTCTGTTCCTTTCAGAAGGGAATTTCCTATTACAATCACCCTTCTTTCTTTATTATCAGAGGCAGTCTTAAGTTGTGAAGTCAGCCGCCTCTTCCTATGTGATCTTGTAGGCAGGCTTGGCACCACCTCCTCCCCTACCTCTTCTTCAAGATCCAGGGCCTCAAACCTATTACGGAGGGGCACCTGGGGAGACAAAGCAGGCAGGGATGGGGGCTGCCCATGACGCCAAACTGGAATACGCTTCCAGCCCTCGTAGTCTTTTAGGTCCCCTACCTCTGCCCGACAGCAACAAGGGTGAGGCTGTCTCAGGACTTCTGCCTCTGTCCGAGAGGGCAAGAGGTCCATCTCCTTTTGGGGGGTACCTCCCTGGGGCCTTTCCAACTGGCACATCAGGGTGTTACTCCACCAGTCGATCTCCCTTTCGCACTCCCTGATGGTCCTCAGCATCTCAGCCTCCTCCTTAAGTTTCACAACCATGTCGAGCAGATCTTGCACCTGCTCACGCCTCACACAGGTGGAGTGCTGGCCTCCCTCCCCCGGCAGCAGCAGGCTCTGGCACTCCCTGCAGCCGGAGACCTGAACAGTCACTGTTCAGGACAGAACCTCAGTCTGCGTTGGCACAGTCTGTTTGAGACAAGCTCTCCTTCTGGAGGCGACCATGGTCGTCAGCAGTCTGGGATACTGGCAATAGGTTAGAAGGGCTGACAAGCAACAAGTGCTCTCTGCACCCTGCTGCACAAGCTACCACACCCACTGCTGCAGCACAGTGCGGGTGGTACTCACCAGCTGCACAAGCTGGTTGCTCCTCCCTGCACCTGGTGGGCAGCACTAGTCGCTGCCCTCCCAAAGGCTTTTTCAAGGCAAGGGGAGGAGGTGTGGTCGCCGTCACCATGGGAACGCCCCCACAGCCACGTCAGCCGCTCTCTCGCAATGGCTGCAGGGGCTGTGGGGAATCGGGGCCGCCGGGAATCACGCCGTGCCTGTACATTTCCCTCTGAGTTTCCTAATCTCTGCTGAACCTCGCCGGCTCTGGCTCTCGCTGGGCTGGCTCCAATCAGCCGACTGAAACATTGTTTCTCTGTTATTACAGTTGAATTTATTTCTCCCACCTCCCACTTCCAGGTTGCAGAATCCTCAAACACAACCCCCCCAAACTCCACAGTATTATTTAACAAACTTTCAACAAAAAATAAATAGCATCATTAAGACACCTGTGTACATCCAGATCAACTAGAATACAAATAACATGATTTTTGTCCCTGTTCACTAGCATATCAGTCAATTTCTTTCAAAAAATAACATTTTCTTGCAGCTCCTTGGTAATTCTATTGTGTCTCAATAGGTTTAAAAGAGCCTATATCCATTATATTTACTTCAGATCTATGTTAACTGATCACTTCCTCTCAGTCTGAAACAGAAAATAAACTGACTTTGGTACAAATGGTGAAGGACAGCACAGACAAAAATAAAAATAGGCCTGTCTGCTTGAATCTGTAATTCTGGCATCAGGCTAAAAAGCCTGAATGCCTGTAAAAAGGCCAAGATTTGCTATCCAAATATCCATAAAATAAATGAATTAAAGGTCATGGTATTGGATTCATAATAAGGAGGCAGTAATTCAATTACTAAAGCTGCAACAGGTTTCCTGTGAGATGGTGATAAAGACATTTATTTCATAGATTTGAGAATATGTTTCTAGTTTAAGACACCAAATATTTCCTAACAATAACACCACAGTGAAGAAAATTGCTTAAAGATACACCTAAAGTACTAAAAAACTTTGCTGAATCAAGGCGTTTAAGTTACAGTTTCCTAAATACAGACAGCACCACGCTTTTTTTAGCCTTCAGGTCTCAACAGACCTGGTACCTATCATATGCCCAGTTTTATTTCTGTGAACAATCTCTATTAGTACAGATAAGTCGTTTAGCTCAATGAATCCTGATATTATCTGAGATTTCCTGGTCTTTCAGTACAAGTAATAATGGTGCATCTTTTCCATTCTTTATGATACAATATATTCGAGCTCATAAAAAAATGGCAGATACCATTACATCTTGTTAGAAGACCCTCAGAGTCTTATGAATCCTGTGAGATAGGAGGGAACCAGCGATGAGTAGTTTTGAGGATAAAGTAGTGAAAATATTATTGTCCCTGACAGAGAAGAGCCTGAATTCAATGTTGGAAGAGACACAAGGTGAAATTCAAGTTTATATCATCCCTTGCAGTAATAAAAATTGTTGTTGGAGGCCACTTCCTAAGATATTGCTAAAATAATTTCCTGTGATCTTTGAAGCTTGTTTCTGTACAGATATATATATATACACAAAATAGTCTGTTATTGGAGACAGAAGTGGTAAAAGAACAAAAAAAGACTTTGAAGTTTAAATCTTATAACTAGAGTTCAAAAACACTGTTCACTTTTCTAGTGAAGAACTATCTTAAAAAAATACATACCAGAATCCCACTTTTCTTCAGAAATATAAAATAAATAATGAAATGCACAGCTTTCTGTACTCAGTAAGTAGTTCAGATGAATAAGAAATGTCATAGATCTTTAAAATGGTTTAATTAAGCCTTAAAGATTGAAATAATCACAGTGAAATGTTGCATCCGTGGAACTATAGGCATAAAATTTATTTTAAAATTATTCTGCCAGAAAAATCATTTGTATTCTTTTTTTCTAGTGACTTATGGTTAAGTCATCTCATATTTCATTTTAGCATTTAAGGTAGCATGAAGGCAAGACTACAAAAGGAATGCAAGGAGGTTTTTTTCCGTTTTTTAATTGTGTTAAAATATCTACAGGTCTTTTATATCTAGGAAGGTCAAACAGAGCAGCCTGTGCCTCACCACAACAATTTTTACTTCAGTTCTGTCAGAAGTGTCCAGACCAGCCAGACAATCCCATGTGTAGAAAAGATTTCAATACTTATGTCTGCTATTATTCTGCCAGGCAAATCTGGGCAGGCTGCCTGCAAATAGGTTGTTCAGATGGGTGGTAGTCAGGAACAATGCATTGGTTGTCAGTGTTCATGGCTGCTTCTAAATTACAGTTGAGGAAGTGATAGTAGTAAAAATACTGACAAATCACATCTCCAAACACAGACATAGTGTCATGACAGATAGTGGACGTTGTCATGACAGAAACATGGTTAGAATTAGGCTCTGCACTGCATGATTATTACTGCTATGAGCCTACTGGGGGGAAACACGGATATCCAACAGGCCTTAAGAAAGGTTTGACACCTAATAGCATGCCAAGTGTGATCTCTAAATATGCCCTTCAAGTGTGAAATCAAGTAAAAATCTCCCTAGTATCTTTTCCCGCACATGGAATGAAACTGCTACCATGTCTTGTAAGGCTGAGCAGCTAAGCAGTTCATTCCTCAGCCTGATAGGATCCTCCTTCTACCTATTTCCTTCAGCCAAATTTGGTGCATGCACCTTGCCTTACATACTCCTGACAAAACCAGAATAGCTGTGTCTTCCTTTCCTACATTTTATGTGGAGTAAAAAGAGTGGGACTGACTCACGATGGAGAAGGAGCCAGGAGCTTTGAGGTGACCCAGCACAGGCAGTACCCTCACTGGCAGGTACTGTCCCACAATACCTGGTCATGGCAGGCAGAATCAGGTGCTAGTATTGGAGAACATCAGTGCTATGGCAAGCAGCAAACCAGGGCCAAGGTCCAGTCAGGGGGTCCAGTCAGAAACAAGATCAGATGAGGTCAGAAACAAGACAGAATCTCCCGGACAGGTCTGAGAGGTTCAACCAGAAGACAGGACTGGAGTCAAGCTACCTAAGGGTCCAAAGTCACTCAAAGAAGCACAGCTATGGACAGAGGTGAAGACAGATGCACCTACAACTCAGCGAAAGAAAGAGCTGAAGCCCCAGGCTTGTACTGAAATAAGGCTCCTGGGATGATAGGCAGATCATGTGGTGAAGGTCTCAGGTGAGGCTGAGTTGGGTTATTAAGGCCTATTAGTGTTCTCAGGGCCCTGGCAACAATACCAAGTGGGGTTCTACATTAAGCATCATTACATATTTTTTCAGAATCATAGATCGGCTTTGGTTTTGTTGTTCCTGTTAAAAGCTGTGCTCTTTGCAAAAATAAAAAGCAAGTCCCACTAAACAAAGAGATTTGCTAGGGTTAGAGGGAGATGAATCCTGCTTCTTAAACCCAGTTATTGCTTCAGTTAATTAGCATAAAACTCAGGTGTCTCAATCTGAACCAAAACATTGCTTGGACATCATGTAGGCTGATTACGATCCATTAACTCTTAATCTTGCAGACTCTGAATTCATGCTCCAGTCTAGGGCATTTTGTGTCAAGGGACTCTTCCATCTGCACAAGTTCACATTCACCTGCCTGAACTCTTTAGTCCACACAGACCAAGCTTCAGACTTGCAGTACTCCCACATCCCACTCCTAATTTTTGGATCAGTGCCCTGTCTCTGTGTAACAATCCACAAGGTGTAACCCAGTGTATAACTTACTGTCCTGTTAAACTGTTTTTATTTTAACTAACAAGTTTTACCTTCTTTTTTGATTCTCCTCCCCATCCTGCTGGGGGTGGAGGGAAATGAGAGTGTAGCTGTGAGGTACTAAGTTGCTGGCTAGGGCTAAACCATGACACACTGAGAGAGGGGGGTGAAGAAGGAGAGGGATTTCCTGCACTCCTCTGCTAATACTCAGGTTTTTTTTTTTTTAATTAAGGAAAATTTATTGACAGAAATTTTAGAAAATAGAGAATAATATAATAAACTTTGCAAATCACCAGAGATTTCTTTTATGACCAAAAATTTTTTAAACATTGCATTCATATGTTATTAAATGCTGCTAATTTCAACTTAATGTTTTCCATACATTTAATGTGTTAAGAAATCATGTAGAAATTGTTAATTTACCCTCTTGTCTGTCTTTAAATTACAGTTGTTTCCATTTGGATATCGGCCTGTGGTAAATTTGTTTAGTAACATAGGAGTAGCTAGGGGCTGAGTTATTCCCTTGACTTTATGATCCAAATTGTATATGCAGTAGTGAAATGTGTATAATTTTCTTGATTACATCTTTCAATTTCACACTTAATATACCAGTGCTATAAAGAGCATACATTGCACCTTCCAGAGCTCTTGTTTCAGGCTGTTTGCAGAATAGAACACTGCATCTGCTTATATGTTGTTGGCATTTGGAAGTTTCAACCGTAGAAGAGTATATCTCTTGCTGTCTACATCTGTACGGCCTAAGGGAAAAAAAACCTACTTTGAGTGGCGGAGGAACAAGCTGAGACGACTCAATGTGAGTGATAAATCATAGTTTGCTTTATTAGTTTAAACAGTGCATACTTATACAGTCTACAATAATTATGCCTACTTGTCACTCACTAATTGGCTTAAGCTCTAACGGTCACATTTGCATGGTCCTCCTACTTGAGGTTCACTAGCTACGCATGTTTCCTTAAAGTTATTTATGAAACTCTGCCAAGGTCGCAATGTCCTTGCCAGTTCTGCTGATGCAGTCAGTAGTCTCTGCTGCAGCCTAGTCTTGCTACTTATGCTAAGGCTTTCAGAACAGGCTCTGCTCATACAACTGCTCTGTAGACCCATGTCCTTTGTCCTTAAGCCATTCCCCAACAGCCTACTAATGCAGATAAAGTCTCTAGGTATCTAGGTATCCAAATGTAATAAACATCAACATTATTTATTTAAATGAAAGATTAGATTCTGGCAAACAATTCCATGGAAACAGGAGGATTTTATGACAGAACTTCAATCATAAATATACCAAAACTTGAATGTTGAGTAGCATTTTAGCAAATATTAAAAAGGCACTATAAGATTTTGTCTCTGAAATTCAAACTTCTGTGTCTTTGCATAACATGTGCAGGATTAACAGTTTGCTTTGATTTCAGATGTTAGTCTGCCTTGGCTTACTAGAGTCCTATATGATTGATCACCCAGATCATCAAGAATAGCTTCTAGACCTTGACTGGATGACTTGAGCTTTTGAAGCAGGAAAGTAGTAAAGTATAACTTCTGAATGCCAGTGAAGGCATTTACAAAGTAAGTTTTTAGATGAATAATTATTTTTGACAGCAGTCAGGCAAATGTGTAAATTCAGAGTCATTTTGACAGTAAGTATGAATTTGCTTGAAAACTCATAAACAATGAAAACAATGTGGTTTAAAAGAACAAGAGCATGGCTACTTAATGATAGACAGAGCATAACTTAGTAGCAGCCATGAGCCATGGACCATGGGCCAGTGGTTGTCTGCAGGCAGGCAGGTCCATGTCCTACCTTCTTTGCCACAGTTGGCAGAGTCTTATCGCACCCCAGTGAACTGAGTGGGGTTGAGACCCATTTCCAGGTGATGTCGAGGAGAACAGGGTGGTAGGGCAGTGGGTCAGGTCAGCCCATGGCCAGTGCAGACCTGAGGCCAAGGGCCAGGGTTCTGAGGTGCTCCTGAGCATAGGGAAGGATCCTGCTAAAGTTCTCCTGACTCACTCTCACCCAGCACCTGCCCAGTCCCTGGATGGGGGGATGTTTCTGGGCCCTTATCTCCTGGTTGCTTTGTTTCTTTCCTTCAGTTGCCCTCAGAGAAGGAGCTTTAGAGATTTTGTTTACAGCTTCTGAATCACTGTCATTCATTCAAAACACATCTTTCTTCTCTCGTGATGTACCTGGTCCTCCTTAGTTTCTGTTCTGAGGATTTTGTGGTCCCTGGTGTTTCTAGAAATGTTCTTCCATGTGTTTACGAAACAGAGAAATCTCATGTCTCACCAGCATATCCAACCATTGGCAATACTCACCAGAACAGAAATAGTGTTACTGTTCAGCATACATTGCTCTCACATCTGTGATTTTGAAAGAATACAGCCTTCTTTTGCATAAGGACACTCTCAAATCAGAAATACAAAAACGTATCTGCCAAAAATACCCAAACATCAAGATCTCCAGATTCCCTACTATCCTCATCCTTTTGTATATTTATATGGATACGTATGCATGAGTGACAGATGTGGATAAACAATAAAACTTACATTGCTGTGTTTGTAGCTCTTACAGGAAATAGATTTGTATGAAGCTGGCATGAAACTTTGAAGCTTTTTGAGAAAAATCATGTCTGCATACCAAATTAGTATCTGCACTTTCATTGTAGTGCTTCTTTTTGACCCTTCAGCCCCTTCCACATCATGTTGTAACAAATACAAACTTTAAAATTTGGCATCAGTTATGTTCCTCAATCATTTCAGCCAAAGACAAACTCCTAATTACTTTTTCCAAAAACCCAACTAAGGGAGAACTTTTAAAAGAAAAATCATTCTGTTTTGCAAATGCAACAGAATGAAATTTCTTACAGTGGACAAATACAAAGTTGCAGGCATATTATGAAATTATGCTGCATTACACAGGTGTATATTTAGCATACAGCAGACTGGGAAAAAGGTGAAAAAAAGCCCTATGATCTTTTTAAGAATAGAGTCAGATCTACATTAAGCCTGAAGACAAAACCAGGGCAAAATTTTCCACTCTGTACAAATCTGTTACATATACTAAACACATTTCATGCTTGACATTTCCATCAGCATCAATAAAAGACTTACAGTGCAAGTACAGAATTAGCAACACAGATCCATGCTGATGAGAGGACGGATGACCAACAACAGCCAAAGCAAAGACAGCTGTAGCAGAAGTGAAGGGTAAGTTTCAAAGTCTGCCAGGACCTTTCAATCTTCTCTTTGGAGGACTTAACTTTTACTGAATTTTCTCTAGCCTGTGCAGACTTGCTATGTGTTCATCTCTTCTCTCTTTTCATTCTTTTTTAAATTATCTTTTTATTCCCTACATAGTTTTATATTTTGTGTGTATTATTCTTACTATATCTTTCTCTTTTTTTTTTCCCACTTAGTTGCTTACCTACCAATTAAAGTTAGGCCGAGAATATACCAAAACATTTTCTGCTGCAACATCAGTCACTCTGCGTCTTCAACTATCACATTCGGATTAAAAGCCCATTGATGAAGAGAGCACCATCTTCTGTATTTCAACAGGGCCTGTTATTACTGTAGTCCTGATTCCTCGTTTCTTTATTTTATATTGTTGTGTCATTTGATATAATGACAATGTATTTAATTGGAGATTAGATAGAATATTATTCTACATTTTTCTGACTGAAACTGGAAGATTTTTAGTAAACTTCAAATTTGTGTTTCTGAAGTATTTCACACACACAGCAAGTACATAGCCATACATACTCTACCTCTTCACAAATGTCAGTATAAAATTTCTTGTTTGGCTAAAGTAAAGATAGAACATAATAGATGAAAAGTAATGTATACAACTCTTATTTTATACTGAGAAAGCTCATGTGCACAGTATAAACACTTACATTTCTGTTGTAAGCATACTTGTCCAGTAAATCATAAGCATTCACAACCTGTTAAATGCAAAAAGCCTGTGGAAACTTGTGCCTTCAATCCATTTTACATTATGTTTTTCAGGCTTTCCTGTTTCCTCAGCCATAAATTTGCTCAAGCTATTAAAAGCCTATTAAAACCATAATCAAATAAATACCATGAAGCTGGTTACAGGTGACTCAGAATAAGAATAGCAAAAAGGTACACAGTAACTCAATTCTTCTGGCATAATACCTGTTTATAGTTCAAATCAATATCTTCCACTGGCCAATCAATACCACCATACTCTGTTTATCATTACTTGCAGGCCTCTTCAATAATTCTAATTTTAAAGAGTCATTACTGAAATTGTATAGCCATTGATTGTGTAAAGGTTACAGATAGCATGAACAAATTGAATTTTAGATTCAATTAAAAATATTGAAGAATTACAAATCACATTTTCTTAAGAAAGTTTCATATCAGTCTTTCAGATGAAGTCAACTAGCTTAGATGTGCTACAAGTACAGTATATTTGATAATTTAGATCAGTGGAGGATTTCACTTGTAAAGTACCTGCAAGCTACAGAGTTGTACCCTGACCAAGGGCTGAAATGGTTGTCCCTTTTCATCTTCCCTCATCTGAGAAGAGACCATAATAGACAAACCTGGATATCATTATGTATTCTCTGTCTCTCGTTTAGGATATCTTATCCAGTTGAACCACTGACTTGCTGTACCCCTCTTCCACTCCGATCAGATACAAGAGAACTTGCATCTGTGAGCTCCAGAGCTATATTAAAAGAATCTTACATGAATTTAAAAACCTACATTTCCAAGAAAACAGCTTCTGCACTTAGTGTCAGGTATGATCATGTTGCAGCCACTCTCAGTAAAATGTTCATGGTTAGATATTTTTCAGAGACAACTGGCCACTTACAAGGGTGTCTCAGAAACAGAGAGACCTTTTAAGGTGTTGAGCTTTCTATTTAAAAGCTGGCCTGTACATAAGCTGTAATGGCACAGCTCAGGCTCAAAATGTCACAGGAACTGAGAATTAGATGTGAAATTGTTACTGTGTGTTACTGTGTCTTCTTTCAGGCCATCTAAAAGCAGTAGTTTAGCTTATCACTTTTTTTTTTCTTTCTTTCTTTTTTTTTGATGCAAACATTTTTATGGCCAAATTATATACATATTTACATAATTCTTATAGTTCATGTGTATCTCCAACACATACCTATGTATATACATATATACCAACGTGTGTGTATATATAAACACACATATATATAAACACACTATATATATATCAATTTATATATATACCAATTTCAGACATGTCTTCCTTTATCTCCTTTGTTCCCATTTCTTTTGAGAACTACAGATATTCTTTGCTGTTGATTTGTATTTATTCTCACTCAATCTTCTGCATTGCAGATAAATTTAAGTGGAAGTGTCACCTGTTTTGATCACTGATGGTACATGCAGCTGAAGATAGGTTGTAATCAACAGAAAAACTTTTGTTAGGTTTCTCAAATTGAAGGAAACAGCCCTGCTTTTACATATGCTTACAGATACACCCCTGGTAAATCCATCCACTTCAGTTTTGTTGATTATAGCTACTTTTGCAAGTCATTTTCTACAGTGTTCTCTTAGCTTATAAGCAATAGTCCTGTTCAGCAACTTGAATAGCATGGGAGTCATGTCTAAAATACAGACATTTCTTAAACCTCATGAGTTTTATTGGTAAGCACTTTACCTGTTTGCAACTAAACTTAATAAAAACGGAATGATAGATAATGCCTGTCTGCTGTGCATTATCCAGTGGTTTCCTAATAGTCAAATTAGGAATGGGCCAGTCTTACATGAAAGTGAAAGCTGGTTCTTCTACCACTTTTGTGACAATCTAGCATACACTATCTGTAAACTAATAATGTATTTTGAACTTCCTGAGTCATTCTACAGGCAGTGATGGAGTTCGGAAAATCCAGCTGATCATTCTTCTCAGTGTTCTCTTCATGGTAAAATGCTGCTCCTGAGGAATGAAAGAAAAGCACAAGCCCCTCTGAGAGTCATTTAATGGCTGATACATATAGACAGGAAAGACACTACCATTCCACTTGTTTGCATCAAAAGAGCTAAATGGCTCCTACTACAGTAACTCGTTCTGTTTGTAAAAATTGCATTGGAGACACTGAATTATCTTCTCTGCTCTATCAACAAGTTATTTTATCTTGGCCACTGTTATTTGACACCTCTTCACTGTGCAGCACCTTCATTGCACCTGTAAGAAGAGAATAACCTCTCATGCAAGGGAGAAAGGAGATGTGAAGAAGCTATGTTGCCAAAGACTTTAGAAGGTTTACTTTTCAGTGAATAATTTGTTTGAATTGGAACCTGAAGACGTTGACACCCCCTTCTTTAAAAAGCACCACAAAAACAATGTGACTTTAAAATCACAACCCTGGACCAATATCAGCCAAAACCTCATTATTTGAGTATGCACGAATTTGTGCTTCCCAGCATCTGAATTTTCTATGAGAACTCCTGCCTAAAACATATCAGAGTTTTAGCACAGGAATATCTCAAACTACTGCAGGTCTGAAATTCAAATCAAACTAACCTAGTATGTCATTGATATATTCACTAGTATGCAAAGCTTCAGTTTTAGTTCAAGATGTTTATTAACCTTTTATGAATTTATATAAGCATTTATGCATGGGAACTCGCAGTGAACTCAGATGTAGAAGGAACAGCAGCTCTATAGTGAGGAAAAATATAAAAATTAAAATCACTCAAAAGGATGTAAATGTCCATATATCAATTCCATTTATGTTTAATAAAAATGTGTGCAATTTCGCATGTTGAGAGTCTTTCCCTGCATAATGTTTCCTAGAACAAATACAAGTGCCCCCTTCTGTTACATAAAACAAGTTCATAATGTATGACTTGACAATCCTTTCTAGTGTCTCAATTCAATAAACCTGGTTGCTTGTCATTATCTATCCACTTTGAGGTTTCTGATACAAGCATGTCTCAATCTGTTTGCAGTTGTAGAATTGAGTATCATAACTTCATAGACATTCAGTCACTGAAAAAGAAAAAATAGAAAAAGAGAAGCTCATATTAATAGTAAAATTCCTGGAAAATTAGTTCAGCCCTCTGAATACTTTTTTCCTGACTGATGATAGCAAAGATCTGTGCTTGTCTGTATTTCTGATAGAGCACGTCTTTCTTTACCTGTTCTGTATGATATTCTTCACAGATGCTACAATATTGTCATACACGTGCAAATATGCACAGAAAGTAGATACTCTCACAATCCTGTGAGAGTCAATTTTACTCACACACGTGGCAGCAAGGCAAGTGGAGTCTCTGCCCCAGGGGGGCTCTCGGCAGCAGCATCTGGCTTGTGCTCCAAGAGATCCGTGCAAGAGGTGGAGATTCTCGATGAGAATCCCATTTTTATAGCCTGATCAGATCTGACTGTAGGCATTCCAGAAGCTTCTCTGCACCCCCACACTGGCTGTGGGGTGCCCCTGAAGCTTCCAAACATCCCCCACACTGACCGCGAGTGCCCAGCAGCTCCCTGGCGCCCCGGCACTCCCTTCTCCTCTCTGTTAATGGCCCTGGTCAGGGGGCTCTGGGGCCAAACAAAAGAAGCTGTTAGCCTCAAGCAGCAGAGAGAGAGGGAGATGTGTCTACTCCTTTCACATCGAAGGAGGGCGGGGTAGAGAGGGGGGTTTGCATTCTGCCACAAATATCACCAGCTTTATATTTTACTCACCTCCTATATACACATTGGAGTATTTTATTGGCATATTTTTCTTGTCTAGCAATATTATTTGTTGCTAAATAAAAGCTCAGTCTGTAACTGTACCATGAAAGAAAGAAACTCGTTCATTCAACTCTGCACTTTGCTAGTCAGACATATTGACATGTAACAGTATCTAGTCCACAGTATTTTCATACTGCTGAATCTCTGTATATAAGGTTTAGAACCTTATATTGTTTGCAAATTAAGCTAAATATGAATAGGAAATTACTTAGTACACAGTAGATAGAGATCAATGAGTAGAATATAAGATTATAAAGCTCTGCTGTCAAGTTCCACAGTGCAAATTTAGATGCCATCCCCAGTGAGATATGTTTATGCAAATATACGTTTCATCAAGTAAAATGCCTCAAATTGAATTTGAAGATAGGGAGACATTTATTTTTGTATATAGTGAGCAAAATGAAATGGAAGGAATTAGAATTATTTAGAAAGCATTACTTTTCACAAGGGACTGAAATGTCCCATTAGCTGCAAGCAGTGCACATAGAAAATGCACATGAAAAATGTTTAAAGACATTACAACTAAGGTGTTTTATTTTGTATCTTTATTTTTTAATTAACTAATTCATCTAATCAGTACATCCTTGGTCAGGGGAGGGGAAGAGCATTTGGGTCATAATCAAGGTGGGCTGAGACCACAGACAGAGGGAGTTTGTTTTTATTAATCGTTTGGGTTTTTTTTTGTTTTTTTGTTTTTTTGTTTTTTTCCTGAAGAAGCTATTTACTTGCAAAGTACGTAAGTACATACTTAATTCCAGGTATCTAAAGTACTTCAATGAATTTTCAATAAAATCACTTCCCAGGGCAACAATTTACACAAGAATCTTAGGTTTATATTGGTAGTACCTTCATACATATAAACTGAAATGCAGTCAAATGCTTTTTTTGAAAAAAACAGTGCCTGACATAAACTATTAGTTGACCACGAGGAGACACTATTGCTCCATAGAGATGGAAGATGAGGTTGTGTCAATAAATTATGGAAGGTAATACGTGTAACAGTCACTGCTATCTTCCAGGTCATTCTCCACTGTTTATAAAACTTATATTGACCCTGAGGAAGTATGGATTTTTTTCTGGGCGTGGAGCAAATGCATGATCTAACACTTTTCACTGTGAGAATTTGGAAAAAAATAGGGGAAGAAATGGAATCTGGAATTCCTGGTGAAAGAGTAAAAGGGAAATGTTAATGTATTGTAATATTTAAGGAAATAAAAAAAAATTTAGAACAAAAATTTGAAATTTCAGCATACATTAACATTTTCATTTTTTGTTTAAACTTAAATCATATACACTTTGGAAAATAGTTTTGAATTTATATTTTAATTAGCACAGTATTATATTTTTCTCAAAAAACATTGTAACAACTATTTTTCAGAAGTGATAACTTATTTTTTAAATTGGTAAAGCCATATTTTCATTGCTATTTAAGTATTAAACAAAACATGAATATATTCTACAACACTAAATATTTTTAAACCTTTCTTACATTAAAATGTAGCATGCGCATAACATAAAACGTAACTTAAAAATATAACATAATGTAATATAAATGTATACATAATCTAAAACTGGAATATTGAAAAAAATGAATATTACATCATAACTACATATTGTATATAATAATATATTTTATTAGAAACTACATTTTAATTAATTCAGTATTATTACAGATATAAAATGTAATATATGTATAAATGTATATAATGTATGTATAAATGTAATGTGTATAAAATGTAATATATGTATAAAATATGTACATACATACAAAAATATTAGAATGGTTTGGGTTGGAAGGAGCTTTAAAGATCAAGCCCATTCCCATGGGCAGTGACACCTTCCACCAACCAGATTGCTCAAAGCCCTCTCCAGCCTGGCCTTGAAAATTTCTAGGGATGGGGCTTCCACAGCTTCTCTGGACAACCTGTTCCAGTGCCTCACCACTCTCATGGTGAAGAATTTTCCTTCCTAATATCTAATCTAAATCTACCCTCTTTCAGTTTAAAGCCATTACCCCTTGTTCTATCACTACACGACCTTGCAAAATGTCCTTCTCCAGCTTTCTTGTAGTCCCCCTTTAGGTACTGGAAGGCTGCTATATGGTCTCTCCAGGCTGAACAACCCCAACTGTCTCAGCCTGACTTCAGAGAAGAGGTGTTCCATCCTTTTGATCATCTTCATGGCCCTCCTCTAGGCTCACTTCAATAGGTCCATGTCCTTCTTATGTTGGGAGCTGCAGAGCTGGATGCAGTATTCCAGCTGGGGTCTCATAAGAGTGAAGTAGAGGGGGAGAATTTCTTCCCTCAACCTGGTGGTCACACTTCTTTTGATGCAGCTTGGGATACGGTTGGCTTTCTGGGCTGTGAATGCACATTGCTGGGTCACATTGACCTTCTCATGACCTGATATCCCCAAGTCCTTCTCTGCAGGGCTGCTCAGCCTGTATTTGTGCTTGGGACAGACCTGAAACCTGTACAGGACCTTGCACTTAGCCTTGTGAAGCTTCATGAGATTCTCACAGGTCCATTTCTCCAGCCTGTCCAGATCTCTCTGGACAGCATCCCTTCCCTCCAGTGTGTCAGCTGCACCACACAGCTTGATGTTGTCTGCAAACATGCTGAGGGTACACTCGGTCCTACTGTCAATGTCACTGACAAATATGTTAAACAGTGCTGATCTCAATACTGACCCCTGAGGAATGCCACTTGTCACTGTTGTCCACTTGGATATCGAGCTGTTGACAGCAACTCTTTGAGTGTGACCATCCGACAGATTCCTTATCTACTGAGTGGTCCATCTATCAAATCCATGTCTCTCCAATTTAGAGACAAGGAAGTCATGCAGGACAGTGTTAAATGCACATGTAGATATTTGTATACCTATATAGATATATAGATAGAAACATATATACATTTATACCTAATTATACAAATATATATACTTATTTATAATATATATATCTATTTTACCACGAAATAGCCAATAATACCAAATCATACCAATAATAACCACTCACCATTTATCACTATTAAAAAAAAATTCTGATACTTTAAGGCTGAAATGAAATATATTAGCTGTTAACAAAATAATCCATTTCAATAGGAAGAAAATCAGATTTTTCAGTCATATGAAAAGCAGTTATTTCAATACCCCTGTTTTAGAAATTCTGATTCAAACTAATATTACATAAACTATAACATCCATGTAAGTTTTAGACAAAGTTTTCATAAGTTATGCAATATTGGCAGGAGTATGCATGCACATATGTCTAAAAGTCATATTTTCATCTAATTGACATTTTCAGATTTTTGTTCACTTTCTGTAAAAAAGACTAGCTTTTATCTGACCACTGTACATTATACTAGGATTGTAAAATATCCACAATATCTACATAATTCTTCTTATATATGTATGAAGACTCAGTTGTAATGCTCCAGAATTGTGAAAGGTCCTAGGCTCATGTGCACAGAAGGATTTTTCAGTTTAAATTGTGTCAGTACAAGGCTTAAAACTCCCACCAAGCTCTCACTACTACCTACAAAATCAACAGAGAAACTTTCTCAGGGAGATATGGTTTCTGCTTCTCTGCATGTCTGGAAATGCCTCAGTTTGATCATCCTTGTTCAAGTTAATGTCATTTTCATGTCTTACGCTGTTCCAAGGCATACACCTTCAGGATGAAACTGCAGAGAAGACTACAGCTCGAAGACAATGAGATTTGCCTCTTTTGTTCAATAATCTCCTAATTCAAGAATCCACCCCACATCAAGGAGTTGAGAGTTCAACGCTTTCTTTCTCATTAGAAAGGTCGCGTATAAAATATGTGCATGTATGTTATATGTGCGCATGCATACTTCACATAAAATATTGAAATATTTGTTAGAGTTTATTTGCAGTAAAAGGGGAGAACTCTGAGATGTTTTTCACAGCTGCCTCTGACCTTTGTCTGTCAAGCCATTCTGCATGTGGTAACTGTAAGCCATTCTCTTGACTTCAGGACTTTTCTGAGAACAAGATAAAGCCTTTAGCAGGACATAACAAAGAGAATGATCTTCCTACTTCATCAGCTAACCAAAGACAGTAATTAGTCTTTCGTAAGTTTGGAGAACAGATGTATTTTATAAATCAAGTTTTTATAATAATATATGTACATGTCATTTTTTGTGTGTGTGTGGAAATTGACGCCATATTCAGGCCTTTTGCTGACTTAATTCATTATGAGTGTCCAGGGTTACTTTTGGTTATATTTCATTCCTTGCTGTTTTAAGACAGATTACATAGCTGTATCATCAAATGATAGGCATTTAATTGTCTGTGATACAGACAGTAATTTTAATTTCAGAACTGAGAACAGTAAAAATATTTAATAGTTTTGAGCTCTATAAAACAGTTCAGCTCTTTTTTTTTTTTTAAATTAAAATTCTATTTAAAATTGTAAGATTTCTACTCTTCATTACATGTGGGAAAATTCCAGCAGCTGTAGAAAAGTGAGTTTGAACATGCTTACTTTATCACTGAGAAGAAAGGCTCTAGGTCATACCATGGGCTGATGTAAATCAGTGTAGTTTGACAGAATTCCATAGAGTTAATGCTTCTTTGTAATAGATAAACATCTATTCCTTTTGATCTCAGTAAGTAGACCCTGATTATTGAAATGTTATTGTCTTTGATATTGCTTAAGGTAGATTTAAAATAAATGAACTATTATTGGTATTTTCAACAATACAAATTAAAAGTACAATATACTTATTGTCACTCTGAAACCTTATTAGGGCAGCTGCCAATAGAAAAAAACAGATAGCAGTATTTGTTCTTTTTAACAGAACTGAGTACACAGAAGTGTCACAAATATTTCTTGAGACATTTATGATCAAATTTTGAAAAAAAAAATCCTGCCATGTTTTGGGGATTGATTTACAACCAGTGACTGTAATATTGTTCAAAATAAGACTTTTTTCTAGAATAATGCACCAAAAAATTCTGAGGGGTAGATTTGGTCACCTCGAAAATTTGCCTCACACAAAAAAGATCTAAAGCTATCTGTTTTATCCAACAAATATCTAAGGATAGCTTTCCATTACCTATGAGAACTTACAAGTTTAAGATAAGAAAAGATTTGAAACTTTAGCAGGCAAAATACAACAAAATACTGGATATTACTTTAGACGAGTTCAAATGAAAATAAGCGTGATTGACTAGCAGCTGGAGTAAGTTGCCATGACTATGAGGGACATTCCATCATTTAAAGTGTTTGAACCAAGATTGTCTGCTTGAATGTCACCTGTTCTTGCTCAAGCAGAGATTACAGGTCTGATGTAGGAATTTGTTAACGAAATTCTGTGGCCCGTTGGATGAGATGATCACAACAATCCTATTTGGTTTCAAAATTCTGTGGGGAAAAAACAAAAGAAAAAACAAAAACCAAAAAAAAACAAACAAAAACCACCACCAATAAAAACAAGTATAGAACAAAACAGAGACAAAAGGTTTAATCAGCTCTGCTGTTTTATTATTTTTGACCATGCACTTGAAGTGATTGTGTCTGGAATGGAGTGGTTGCCTCACAATCTAGAGCTGCCATTTCTGTTCATTTTTTATGTGAGTCATGTGGGAATAAAACAAAATTCTTTGTGATTCAGTCCACCTGACCTTTTCTGGAAGTACATTTTCTGAGAAAATGCCATTATGAAGTGATAGTGTCTCATTCAGAGTCTTGGTTTTAAGTAAAATTGATCAAATAATAACTAAGACAAATAGTAGTAATAAGGGCATATGACATCTTAAGGTTTGGAAGATGAAGTGCTGATGCTTATTGATCTTTGCTAGTGATTGTAGACTTTTTTTTTTAGGTACATTGTCATACGCAAATTGAGCAATTTTAGAGGACAGAATAACCTTCTGCAGTCTTTGGCTAGGGCACAGAAATTGAAGAGTTTTCGTTAAAGCTAGAGCAAATCCTTCAAACTCACTTTCAGGGTGCCTGAATGTAGCCCTTGATATGCAGTAACAACTATTTTGAAGCCAGAAAAAAACAAAAGTTTTAGTAGGTGCTGTAGTAATTTCTCAGACTACTGCTGAAACAATGCCATACTAGCTGTTTTCTGCTTTGGCAGCTCTTTTTTTTTCTGCATTGACTGCGCTTGGGTAAGTAGGAGAACCTGATTCTTCTCCATCTGTAAAAGTTTGGATCCAAAGGTCTGAGCTCCTAAATTATTGCAGAGAGTCCCTGCAGTTTCTCACATTTGACCCAGTCGTTTACCCTTTACCCAACTGTCTGCAGGACAGTATGCCTCAAATGCAAAAAAGTGTTCATTAAAAACATTCCAGTGATCTAACTAATCTAATTCAGCATCTGTATGCTTGTGGGTAACTGTTTTACTATGAGGACAGACTTTCCATATTTGCTGGATATTTTTATATTACTAAACAGTTGACAGCAGAAGCAGTAGACAGTGTTGTTTTGAATAGAGTCCACAGCCAAGCTTCTGTGTGTTAATTCACTCTTTTCCTTTGTTTGGGTTTTCCAGTACCATTGGAAGCCATTGTCAGAGTTTCTATGCACTTTCCCCTGCTCCCCTAATATCTGCAACAAAAGCAGGTCATAATGCTTTGTTGAATTTGCCATCTGTAATTCCAGAAACTCAGGTGTATCTGAGCCAGCTATCTGCAATTCACAGTAATTGTTTAATTTGTCATAATTTTCAGCATTCAAGTGTTTGCTTTCACTTGGAAATGCAGAGGGGGAGAGTCATAGTGGCACTGCAAATTCCTGCTTTATTTCCCATCTGGTGATCTTCTCTCACTGGCACGACAAAATCCCAGTTTTCCATCTATTTGCAGCTGTAGCTCCTTCCCCGTGAGATCAGAGTTGCACCTGGCTAAGCAGCCTTTTAGAAAAATGCTACAAATAGTGCAATATGTCATTTAAAATGGTGATGACTCATTTTGGGTTAGGCAGTAACAGCAGGCAGCCAGTAACTTGCTGGCACATGCTACACAAGGCACTAACCAAATCAGAGTATTTTCATCCTATTTAAGTAGATTTATTGATTTGCTAAAGGCCACAGAACAGATCCATTCTGAAGGGGAGAAAGCATCTTTAGTGGCATCCACAGGCCAATAACGCAACTTGAAGCAGCTGTTCTTATGCTGCATTAAAGCCAGGACAAGCCCTCCTAATTAGGCAGCTCCTTCTTTGCCTAATGCCTGTGCCATGCAGATATGCACAGCATTTTCATTCACTGCAGGAATGAAAAGAGTTGCTGCTCTTCATGCTCAGTGTTTTGAGGGATGACTATGAATCAACTATGGCTTAACGATTGCTGGAAGCATTTGAATACATCTTGCTTACTGGTTTATGATGAAGGCATTTTCCTGGCCCCAAGTTTTGTGACTGTTACTTGTAAAACACAACCATTGAGGCTGCTGGACAGAAGAGCAGGCACAGGCCCAGAAGACCAAGATCCTATTTCTCGTCCTGCAAGCAGCTTGTCAGGAAACGCTGGAGAAGTCCATTCCTTCCTCTAGTAGAATTCCCCCTTCTCTAAAGTCTGATTCTTCTAAAAATACACTGTTGAAAGTTTTCATTCAAACCACATTCTATCTAAATCCATTAATCACAGAATCAAAACACTGAACAGTGCTGATAATAACAGAAACAGAATTAAATCACAGATGAAAATAAAACTGACAAAAGAAAGCTGCAACTCTGTTTACTGTTACTGAGGGTTGTTGCATATCACCTTGGGACCATTTCTACTTCTCATGCCAGACAGAAATTTATTTTGTTGTGAATATTTCATTTGACATTTTACTTCTGAAGTCTCAGAAAAAAAACTTGCTGGAGATAATTTCGTCTCTGGAAAACTCTCCCAAGGACTCTTTAGTTGTTTCAAGAAAAATATGCTGGGCGATGTGGCAGATGCACTCTCGCCCATTCTGTTCCCCCCTGTGTCTGAAAGCTACTGAAATTTCTAGTCTGATGAACCACCATGGTCATGCACACACTCTTTGGCCAACACAGAGCCTTTGACCAATGAGACATCTCAGCTGAGAGAAGTTTCTGGATCACTACCATAAATGACCACAGTTTGGGTTCAATTAAGGTATAAATGAAGCCCACTGTTTGGACTCCAGTGACTTGGTCTTCCTCAGAGCAGCGGGTCTGCAGTTGAAGACTCTCCTCCTTAGACTGACCATCTAAAGAACATTCCCTGGGGACTGAGACACTTTACCCACTTGGTAAGTGATCTTTGTACCCTTCAGAGTGTTCACTGGCAGAGAATGGGAACATGCATATTTTGAATCATCATTCTAGGGTTTTGGGATCTGATTCCACTGAGTTTGAGTTGATTGTGTAGTAGTTGAACTCCTAAACAGTATCTGAACCTGTATTGTAAAATATTATTCAAATGCTGAATAATTTTGGATAAACACTGTTTGTAGGTGGTTAAACAGTTCTGGTTAGAATAAAGTCTGTTTGGAACTTGTTGCCTTCCTAGATTGACTTTTGGGGTGCTTATGTGACAGCAATTAATAACTGAATGGACCATGTTCAGGTTAACCAGGACACAGTTACAAGTAAAAGCTGTTGAAACCTGCTGCTATACAGAAAGGTATAAATGATTAAATCAAGAAAGGAATAGGCCTGCTAAAGCATCTCTACCATTTCAAATGATAACACCTGATTGTAACTTCAGTAATGACAGGTTGTTGATTAGTCTTCCCTACTCTCTGCTAAAAAATCTGCCAAATCTTGCAGTCATCTGATTTTTTAAATGCTATTTTTCTTTTGTTTTCTTTTATTTTGTTTTTCTTGAAGGCCTGTTACAAATAGTAGAAGCCACCATTCTGTTTGATTTTCATCTTCCGTGAAAAACTTCTGTGCTTCCATAATGTAAAGTTGACCCATCACACAAGATTTTCTGCATTTTTTAACAAGACGTGGAAGAGGTATTAATATTAGGCTTAGTTTGGTCTACACTGCAATTGTTACCATTATTAATACAATTAATTTATCTAGTTTTATAATAATTTGCAGTCCCTCACCTTTAGTGTTTAAATATAAAAACACATGGCCATGGTCACACTTCATGTGCATGCAGTGAGGAGCTGCTAAAACTCCATAGCCAGCTCTGAAGACAAAAGGATTATCAACTCTGGCCTTCAATTAAATGCAAATAGGGACTGTGCGTGTCAGAGCCCTAGTGCACAACAGAGTCCTAGCACCCCCCACTGCCCTGCACCTCTGCCCCATTCTCCCCCCAACCCAGCCCAGCCTGGCCACGTTCTGTGCTGGGACCCAGGCCGTGGCTGCCAGGCAGGAGCTCACCCACAGAATCACAGAATGTTAGGGATTGGAAGGGACTTCAAAAGATCACCTAGTCCAGTCCCCCCACTGGAGCAGGAACACCTAGATGAGGTTACACAAGAAGGTGTCCAGGCAGCGTTTGAATGTCTCCAGAGTAGGAGACTCCACAACCCCCTTGTTCCAGTGTTCTGTTACTCTCACTGTGCAGAAGTTTCTTCTCATATTTAAGTGGAACCTCCTGTGTTCCAGTTTGTTCCCATTGCCCCTTGTCCTATCATTGGTTGTCACCGAGAAGAGGCTGGCTCCATCCTTGTGACACTCACCCTTTACATATTTGTAAACATTAATGAGGTCACCCCTCAGTCTCCTCCAAGCTAAAGAGACCCAGCTCACTAAGCATTTCCTCATAAGGGTGATGCTCCACTCCCTTAATCATCTTCGTAGCTCTGCGCTGGACTCTCATAAGCAGTTACCTGTTGGTTATGCACAACTTCCCCTTGGTGAAGCCATGTTGACTGCCCCTAATGACCCTCTTATCCCTGATATGCCTTGAGATGGCACCAAGGATAAGTTGTTCCATCACCTTTCCAGGGATGGAGGTGAGGCTGACCAGTCTATAGTTATCCGGGTCTTCCTTCTTGCCCTTTTTGAAGACTGGAGTGACATTTGCTTTCCTCCACTCCTCAGACACCTCTCTCGTTTCCCACGACTTAGCAAAGATGATGGAGAGTGGTCTAGTAATGACTTCAGCCAGCTCAGCACCCACGGGTGCATTCAATCTGGACCCATGGATTTATGGATGTCCAGATTGCTTAATTGCTCCCTAACCCAGTCCTTATCAACCAAGGCAGACTCCTCTATTATCGTGACTTCCTATGGGGCCTGAGGGGTATGGGGCTCCTCAGGACAACCTCTGGCAGTGTAAACAGAGACAAAGAAGGCATTCAGTAACTCTGCCTTCTCTGTATCTTCTGTCACCAGGGCACCCACATCATTCATCAGTGGGCCTACATTGCCTCCAGTGTTATCTTTATCTGCCATTTATTTGAAGAAGCTCTTTCTGTTGTCCTTGACCCCTCTTGCAAGGTTTACATCTAAGGAGACTGTCAGGGAGGGATCCCAAAATTAGTTTAATGTGGACAACCAGATCCAAACCAGACTTTTATTCTGTTCGGAAAAGTCTGGGAAAACAACCAGTTAGAAACAGGGGTTATACAATTAGTTAGCACTCCGGTAACATAAAATGCAGGTTTGGATATCATTTGTGGAATTTTTTGGGGTATAGCAAATAAGAATAATGGAAATCCACAGCCTGCATATACACGCACTCACAAAAAGCAACACCAGAGCTGTCCCTGACTCCAAGAAAATACACTCGCTTGTCTGGTGAGGAAATCACTTGTGTATTTAGCAAGAAATTATTTAATACACTCGCTTATCTAGCGAGGAAATCACTTGCTTATTCCAGCAAGGAAAATACACTCGCTTATGCAAAGAGGAAAATATCTAGTAAGTTGTCACTCACCCGCATGTGAAGGTGAAGCTGTCCCATTTTTTGGGAGGTTACCTTAGGTGGCGTCCCAGTCCCAAGAGGGCTTTCTACGGCAGCAGACCTGCAGCTCCGAGGGGACGACACAAAAGGATCCTCGGTGGGAACCCTGTTTTTATAGTCTTGTCAGATCTGGCTGTGGGCATTCCAGAAGCTTTTCAGCTTCTCTTCACCCCCCCACTCTGGCTATAGGTGCCCAGAAACTTCCCAACTTCTCGGCGTCTCTTCCCCTCTCCTAGCTAACCGATAGAGGGTTAAGCAAATGGAGCTATTAACTGCCCCACTGCAGGAGAGGGGGATGTGCCTGCACATTCCACATCGAAGGAAAGGGAGGGGGAGGGGATGTGCATCTGCCACAGAGACCTCAGCTTTCCTAGTTGCCTCCCTACGTCCTCTCACAACAACCTTATATTCTTCCCAAGTGGCCAGCCCCTCCTTTCATGATCTATAAACTCTCTTCTTTCACTTGAGTTTGCTCAGCATTCCCCTGTTTAATCAAGCAGGTCTCCTGGTTCCTTTTCTTCACTTCCTATGTGTTGGGATGCTCTGATCTTGAGCTTGGAAGAAGCAGTCCTTGAACACTAACCAACTATCTTGGGCCCCTTTACTTTCAAGTACCCTTGCCCATGGGATTTCCCCTAGCAATTACTTGAAAAAGCCTTTTATTTATTTATTTATTTATCACTTCCCAGAACCCCTGATGCATTTTCTGCAGTGAAGGCACTGTGGATCCTGCTGAGTTAAAATCTGGCTTAGGGCATGGAACAAGGGAACAAGTTGGGGGGGTTGTCTACATTTCCCATGTCTACTGGATGGCCCTGTGGAGGCTCCCTGAGTGCGATGGAACATAACTTCACTTACCCTTGGCTCTGGCCAGCCAGAAAACATCCAGGATGCTTTGTACCCTTGAGGTAGCAAAGGAGGAAGGAGGATTACCAAATCTGAATCTCACTGTAACAAATTTGAGTTTGCGTAACAAAATTATTCATTAAATCTATCTGTGGCTGAGACAATGGAAATAAAACAGATCCTAGTTGGAGTTAAGAATATCTATTGGAAAACACTGTACAAAAGAAAAGATGCTCAGAAATTAAAATTCTGTACTGGTACTACTTTACATAAAATTGCATTGAAGGAAGAACAGGGACTATGATACCCTGTGTTTTAACGTCAGCCCAGAATTAAGAAGTTACAGAGTGTACATGAAAGTCTGACAGCCCTAGCTCAAACTTTTCCATGGCCTACACACCACATTTAAATTCATTATTTCTATTTCAGATACATTCATATTTATATATTAATAGATATGCATTCCTGAGGTTTTAATGTGAAGTCATGTGATAAAGATTTAGATCCTCTAAAACTGTGTGTACCCGGTCAATCTGAGCCATCCCAAAGACATCTGAAATTCCAGAGGGGCAGAGATCAGTCTTTTTTGAAAACAGGTTCCACCAGAGTGTCTGAAGGCATAATAGGAGTTAACTGGTGAAAATGCTGTTTAATGAGATTAGTTTATTTGGGCATAATAGAAACATTCATAGAGTATGTGTTATATGTGCTTGTCCTTCTCTTACTCTTTCTTGGATGTTCATGTATATCTACTGATACAGAAAATTTCTAGGCCAGACTGACCCTTTGGTAGAACAGGTGGTACTGGTTGTGTTTTATTACAAGTCCTAACACACACAGAGAAGCTTTACTAGAGTTTTTAATGCAGCCTTTGTAGAAGCTTCTCTTAGAAGAGTTGGTTCACTGCTGAAAACAAATGAACAGCTGAAAAAAAATGAATGTATATGAAACAGGCAAAGGTTACATATATTTTCCAATCAGTTTATACTCTGGCAAGAACTGAAAAAGTCATTTCAGCTATGAACGTTATCCATAGATGCTGAACAAGCTGCTAGTAGTATGAATGACTCAAACTTAAGGGATGTCCTCCTGCACATGGAGCGTAATGCAGCTCACTCCTGATTGAGGCCACTGGATCCACCACCGCAAATGTGTCTAGCTTGAATGAAAATGCTTAATGCATTAGAGCAGATGAGAAGCCATGCTGTTGTTAAAGTGCAGGCGTTAAGATTTTTTCAGCTAAGTCTGTGAAGTCAGCTAGCAGCTCTATATTTAAAGTGGTCATAACTTTTGAATTGTTTTCTGTGAATGGCAATACTAGAATAACAAAATCCACTGTGAAGGCAATTGTGGGCAGTCCACAACTAGAGAGAAATTAAAAAATGTCCAGAGCAGACAGGGCTGAAAGGCAACTATAGGCATCTGTGGTTCCTGGAGTTCTTGGGGGCTTTGAAATATACCCACGGTGCAATAGTCTTGCAATATGGTCTCTTCTAAATTATACTTTATTTTAATTCCAAGTACTGTCTGTGCCTCTCTTTCACATCTTCAATGAAATATCAAACTTTGTGTTTCTGTCCACAAAATATGTTCAGACTGTTTTCCTTCTCTTCTGTTACTGACTAGGTAGGTTGGGTATTCTTTTGCTTCTTCTAAAGGTAAATAATAATTTCTGGTTTTCCTTACTGAATTATTTCATATTTGTTTTTATGCTACCAGTGCACCTGTAACTCCCCAGGGATCAAGAAGATTTGGTAAACAGGTTGGCCACCCTCAGTCTTTCTGAGTATTGTCTCAGAGAATACAGTTTCAGGTCCTTGGCACCACTTGTTCCATCTGTTTACTTCTATTGTAAGTGCTTGAATTTTGCAGGATAGCTTATGTGATCTATGTGGAAGCAAACTCTAACAACATAAAATAATAGGAAAAAGAAGCCAGTGAATTAAGAAGGGCAAGGATCAGTCCCCCACAGTACAAAAGTACATGTTTCTCAGTTTAACCCCAGTCAACAACTAGGCCCACGCAGCGAAGTGAGATAGGGAGAGAATTGAAAGAGAAGGAAGAAAACTAATGGGTTGAAATGATGATGATGGTAACAATAATATTATACAAAATAAGTGATGCACATGCAATTGCTTCCCACCCAGTGATCAATAACCAGTCCGTCCCCGAGCAATGATTGTAAACACCAGTCCTATACAGCCAATCCCAGAACAAAAGAGAACCAGGCAGCAGTTTGTGCTCAAACACAGTCATGCTGAACCACTGGTCCCAGAAAAGAGAGTGCTGTAGTCTAGAACAGCCAATCCCAGAAGAAAAGAAAGGGCCAGAAAAGACAGCTCCAGCTATATATGGAGTATGACAGTAGTGGTAGGAAACATCTCACTGGCCAGCCTGCATGTCAATCTAGGTGTTGTCCTGTTATGCTCCACCCCAGTTTCTATGTGCACCTGCAGCTGGAAAGCTGAAAAAGTCCATTGTCTCCTTGGCAACAAGCAAAACATCAGTGAGTCCTTACGTTCTTTTAATACTAACTCCAAACCACAGCCTAGCTACAGGAAAGAAAAAAATGACTCCAGCCCAGGTAAAGGCATGGGAAATTTGAGTGTTACTACATTATTCTCATACTAAATACAAAGCAAGAGACTGTGCTAACTACTAAAGACAAAAGATTCCAACTACTAGAAAGAAAATTAACTAAATCCCAGCAAAAACAGCACAACATGTTAATTTAGCCCATCATTAAAATAAGCTTGTCTAGCCATCCATGGCCAATGTAGTATTAAAGAATAAATAAATAAGATGTGTCTTGAAAAGAGAGAAGGACATAGGCTTAGGAAGACTCTGATTTTCTGGGTTGGCCCAGACTAGCCCCCATGCCTACCTCTGTGTCATCCATCTAGGGATGAGCTAAAGAGTGTAATAAAGTTGAGTTTCAACCCTGTCAGTATATACCCCCTGTTCTGGGATGAGAACATGTGATGTTAGTCCAAGAACTGATTGTGGAAGTGTGGCAGTTGCACACCACCCTTCCCCCCCCACCCCTTTCCTTCGATGTGGAAGGTGCAGGCACATCCCCCTCTCCCTCCACACATTCCTCCTCTCCTGCAATGGGGCAGTTAATGGCTCCATTTGTTTAATCCTCTGCTGGTTAGCTAGGAGAGGGGAAGAGACGCCGAAGAGTCAGGAAGTTTCTGGGCGCCCACAGCCAGAGTGGGGGGGTGCCAAGAAGTTTCGGGGTGCCCATAGCAGAGAAGCTTCTGGAATGCCCACAGCCAGATCTGACAAGACTATAAAAATGGGGTCCCACCGAGGCTTCCTTTTGTGTGGTCCTCTCAGAGCTGCGGGCCAAATGCTGCTGTCAAGAGCCCTCCGCTTAGGTCAGATCGCCGCCTAAGGTAACCTCCCAGGACTGGTACTGCCTCACCGCACCGTGTGTGTGAGTGATAACTTAATAGTTCCTCGCTGCATAAGCAGGTGCATTTTCCTCGCCAGTTAAACAAGTGCATTAGATAATTCCTCGCCACTTGGGCGGGTGTTTTCCTCACTAGACAAGCGAGTGTATTTTCCTGGGGTCAGGGACAGCTCTGGCATTGTTTTTCATGAGTCACATGTATGCACACTGTGGATCTCCATTATTTGTATTTGCTGCACCCCAATAATTTCCTAAACTGATATTTGAAATTGTATTTATGTTACTGGAGTGCTAACTGATTGTATAAACTCTGTTTCTTATCGGTTAATTTGTTGCACCTTTTTGACCAGAATAAAAGTTTGTTTTGGACCTTGTTGTCTGCCTAAACTAAGTTCGGGGTGCCTCTGTGACAGGAAGTCACTGACCACCAGCACAGCTACCCAGGTTTCTTTAGCATTAGGTTGGTGCAAAAGTAATTGCAGATTTCGACCATGAATTTTAAATCATTATCACCAGGCTGAAACACATCTTTGTTAATCAACAGAGGAGCCGTTACAATCAACACATTTTTTTGCCAATGAGAAATAAGTTTGCTTATTCCTGTAGCATAAAAATCCATGCTTTGAGATTTGATGAACTCTTGGAAAGCATTTTCTGCATCTTCCTGATTGTGGAAGCATTTTCCCTGAAAAAAATTGTCAAGATGCTTGAAGAAGTGGTAGTCAGTTAGCAAGAGGTCAAGTAGGCCCATTTGTTCAACTTTTGAATCATTGGTTGTATGACGTGTGGTCAGGCCTTGTCATGCAGAAGAATTGGGCCCTTTCTGTTGACCAATGCCAGCTGCAGGCATTACAATTTTTGGTGCATCTCATCAATTTGCTGAGCATACTTCTCAGATATGATGGTTTCTCTGGGATTCAGAAAGCTGTAGTGGATCAGACTAGCAGCAGACCACCAAACAGTAACCGTGGCCTTTTTTTTGTGCAATTTTGGTTTTACGAAGTGCTTTGGAGGTCCTTCTCATTCCAACCACTCAAGTGGTTGTCACCAATTGTCTTTAATATCCACTTTTCATTGCATGTCACAATCTGATCGAGAAATGGTTAATTGTTGTTGCGTAGAATAAGACAGGATGACACTTCAAAATGATATTTTGATTTTCAGTCAGCTCATGAAGCATCCACTTATTGAGCTTTTTCACCTTTGCCATTTGCTTCAAATGCTGAATGACCATACAATGGTCAACATTGAGTTCCTTGGCAAATTCTCCTGTAGTTGTAAGAGGGTTAGCTTTGATGATTGCTCTCAAATGGTCATTGTCAGCTTCTGATGGTCAGCCACTACATTCCTCATCTTCAAGGCTCTCATCTCCTTTGTGAAACTCCTTGCATTACCACTGCAGTGTACGTCCTTTAGCAATTTCTGGGTCAAAGACGTTGTTGATGTTCTGAGTTGTCTCCACTGTTTTATGACCCCTTTTGAATGCAAATAAGAAATATGCTTGAATTTGCTTTTTGTCTAACATCATTTCCATAGTCTAAAATAAATATAAATCAAACAGCAAGTAATGTCAGCAGCAAAAAATGAAAAAAGAAAAAATAAAGCAAGAAAAACACATTAAAATGATGTACAACATAACCATTTATTTAAGAATGTATTCCAGTTTCAACAATGCAAAAACTGCAATTCCTTCTGCACCAGCCTAATAGCATAAGTTCAGGTCTTCGGTTCTAGTCTGTCCCTGCAAGGGTGCTCTCCATAAGCTTTGAAAAGTCATGAAGATTGGGGGATGTTCCAAGACTGTTTAACATCTTCATAAGTGATCTGGATGATGGGATCAACTGATGAAGTTGGACAATGATACCAAACTGAGTGGGGAAGTGAACACTTTGGAAGGGAGAGCCACCCTGCAGGAAGACCTGGATAGGCTGGAAGAGTGGGCTAACAAGAACCTTATTAAGTCCAACAGAGACAAAAGGTCTTGCACTTGAAAAATATAATGCAGAATTGCAGCACAGGCTGGAATCTTCCTGGCTGGGGAACAGTTCTGTGGAAAGACACCTGGGAGTCTCGTTGGACAACAAGCTCAATATGAGTGAACAGTGTGCTCCTGCGTCAAAGAAAGCCAAAAAGGATGCTGGGCTGTATTAGCAAGGTCATCACCAGCAGAGACAAAACCATCGTTATCCCACTCTACTCAGCACTTGTCAGACTACACCTGGAATACTGTGTTCGGTTTTTGTCCCTGCTACACAAAAAAGATGTGGACAGACTGGAAGGAGTCCAGAGAAGGGCCACAAAGATGATCAAAGGATTGGGAAGCCTGACATATGAGGAAAGGTTGAGACATCTGAGTTTGTTCAGTGTGTACACATATGCAGGCACGTCGCAAGAAGAGCCAGAGGCCATGAATGCATTGCAAAGAGCAAGTTTTATTTTAACTGCCTCTCTACTGGGGGATCTCTGAAGCCACACCTAAGCTCCCAGGCAGAGGTGACACCAGTGGGGATGCAGGTGCTGGTAAGTTCAGCCCTACTGGAAGATCACCGGGCCTGCTGAGCTTGCCTGTATTTCAAGGCTTCAGGCAGGCACAGCTCTTTCTCACAACAAAGCAGAAATCTCAGACATAGTGATAAGGTGCCTAGAGTTTCTCACAGGTCTATGTTATCTAACACAGAGATTCTATTCATTAGGCACACAAGGTCAATAAAACAATTAGTGTGATGTATGTGCTTTTTCTACAGACAGGTGCAAATTACTTGAGCGTATTTACATTTAATTAATCTCCTTGCCAAATCTTTCGCTATATCCCCATACATTCAGCCTTGAGAAAAGAGGGCTTAGGGGAGACCTTATCACCATGTTCCAGTATTTAAAGGGTGGCTACAAAGGAGATGGAGACTCCCTTTTTACAAGGAGTCATGTGGAAAAGATGAGGGGTAATGAGTAAAAGTTACTCCTGGGGAGATTCAGACTGGACACAAAAGTGAAACTTTTCACAATGAGAACAATCCATCATTGGAATAATGTCCCCAGGGAAGTGGTGGATTCCCCAACATTGGACACTTTAAAGATTTAGCTGGACAGAGTGCCGTGGCATGCTGTCTAGACTGTGCTTTTGCCAAGAAGTGTTGGACCAGATGATCCTTGCAGTCCCTTCCAACCCAGTACACTATGATTCTGTGGAGTCTTAGCTGCAAAATCATGTTTTCATCTGCTTTCTAGAAATTTCTTTTATGGCTGAAAGTTAGTGGCATTTTGGCTATATAGTTTGTTATAAAAATATTTGGACATTAAACCATTTAGAGTTCCTTAAAATCACTAGAAGACAGTTCTGGGAACCCCAGAGATGGGAACAACAAAAATGTCATTGATATATATGGAATGTGTGCAACAGTTTGCAGATGCTAAAGCTAACTCTGTTATTCACTTCAATTTAATATTAGATCTGTATGTATTCCTTAGCTCTCGAGGTGGAAAAAACTGATCAAGTAATATAATTTAACTGCGTACTACTAATACAAAAAGTCTTGTTGATAAAACCCTGAGGCAACACTTTTCATTCTGAGTCAAATATTTCATTACAGTCAAGTATATACATGTACATGGGAGTTGGTGAAAACAAAAATGAAATGAGTAATGACCGGTGAAATTAGTGTTATTCACTGTTATTCACTTAACTTCAATAAATAGATTTGTGTGTATTCCTTAGATCTTGAGATGGACAAAACTGATCAAGTAATAACATTTAATATCAAATTGTGTACTACATATACAAAAAATCTTGTTGATAAACCCCTGAAGCAACACTTTTCATTCTGAGTCACAAATATTGATGTACATGTGAGCTGGTCAAAATAAAAATGAAATTAATAATGATCTAGGAAATTAGTGAAGGTCATTGAGATGAAATACACTACTGAAAATAAACAGTTTATTATGTTTTTTATTTATTTTATCAGTATATTAATTACTGAGTATTATTTTCCCTTATTATTAAGGGAGAGTCATAGTCAGGAAGAGCTTTGTTTAACAATATTCACAGAATCACAGAATGTTAGGAACTGAAAGAGGCCTCAAAAGATCCTCTAGTCCAATACCCCTGCTGGAGCAGGAACACCTAGATGAGGCTACACAGGAAGGTGTCCAGGTGGGATTTGAATGTCTCCAGAGTAGGAGACTCCACAACCCCCCTGGGCAGCCTGTTCCCATGTTCTGTTACCCTCACTGAGAAGAAGTTTCTTCTCAATTTTAAGTGGAACCTCTTGTGTTCCAGTTTGAACCCATTACCCCTTGTCCTACCATTGGTTGTCACTGAGAAGAGCCTGGGTCCATCCTCATGACACTCACCCTTTATATATTTGTAAACATTTATAAGGTCACCCCTCAGTCTCCTCCAAGCTAAAGAGACCCAGCTCCCTCAGCCTTTCCTCATAAGGGAGATGCTCCGCTCCCTCAATCATCTTTGTTAACCTGTGCTGGACTCTCATAAGCAGTTCCCCATGGGCTTACATTGCCTCTGGTGTTAGTTTTATCTGCCATGTATTTGAAAAAGCTCTTTCTGTTGTCCTTGACCCCTCTCACCAGGTTTAATTCTAAGGAGGCCTTAGCTTTCCTAGTTGCCTCCTCTGACAACAGCCTTATATACTTCCCAAGTGGCCAGCCCCTCCTTCCATGATCTGTAAACTCTCCTCTTCCACTTGAGCTTACCCAGCAGTTCACTGTTTAACCAGGCAGGTCTTCTGGCTCCCTTCCTTAACTTCCTACGTGTTGTGATGCTCTGATCTTGCGCAGGGTAGAAGCAGTCCCTGAACACTAACCAACTATCTTGGGCCCCTTTACCTTCAAGCAGCCTTGCCCATGGGATTTCCCCTAGCACTTGCTTGAAAAGGCCAAAGTTTGCACTGCTGAAGTCCAGGGTTGTAATTCTGCTTGCTATTCTGTTCCTGCCACACGAGATCCTGAATTCCACCATTTCATGGTCACTGCAACCAAGGCAGCCCTCAACCTTTACCACTTCAACCAGACCCTCCTTGTTAGTGAGGATGAGGTCCAGCAGTGCACCCCTCCTAGTTGGGTCCTCCACCCTTTGAATCAGAAAGTTATTGTCAGGGCACTGGAGAAACCTCCTACACTGTGGCTGGCTGGCTGAGTATTCCTTCCAGCAAATGTCAGGGAAGTTAAAATCCCCCACCACAACCAGGGCCTGTGATTGTGAGGCTGCTCTCAGCTGTCTGTAGAAGGCCTCATCAACTTCCTCACCCTGGTCTGGTGGCCTGTAATAGACACTCACAACAATATCACCCCTGCCAGCCTGCCCCTTAATTTTCACCCATAGACTCTCAACTCACCCCTCATCTGAGCCTGGACACTACTCAATACGTTGTAGTTGCTCTCTCTTTCTGTTTGAAAATCTTGTTACTTTACTACTGGACTAACTTGTATCTTCTGGCTGAGACAGTGTATATCCTATCAAGAGGGAGGCCATGCTACATAGTCCAGTTCTGTCCCATTTCCAGAGTCTGGTTGCATATAAATAAGCAACGCTCCTGAGCCTTTCTATAGTAACAGTGCAATGTCTGTCCTGAATCTGTTGTTTCTGTGTAAACATTTAATATATTGTACAGATAATCTACACAAAAGAAGGCAAAAACCAAAAGTTTACATTGACAGATGAACGTTATGTAAACAGTTATTGTAAAAAGGTTGGGAAAGCAATTTCAGCATCAGCTTTTGGAAAAACTGTTGCTGATTTATAAATGTGGCAAGAAACTGCAATAATGAAAAAATAAAATTAAGTAATAACTATAAGCAAATCACTTCTTTTTTTTTTTCTTTTTTTTCTTTTTTTTTTTTTTACTTAAAATATTTTGTTATACTCACAATTTGAAGTATCTGGCTATATTCATAATGGTTCTATTTTGCTATGAATTTCTTCCAAATACCAGTTAACTGCATGTTTTTACACTCTGCCAAAAAGAGCAACTTTATTTGGTTCTTTATATATTTTCTTGAGAATTAAGGTGTCTTGCATGTTCCTCATTTAGGTAGCCACCCATATTACTTGCAGGGGTGGCTTCACAGATTAGAGTCAGTGATTGCTCTTTAAAAAGCAGAGCTCTTATCATATGAAACAGTCCTAAAGTTAGCTACAATAGCCTATATTTCAACACATTAAAAAAGTAACAATGTTTTCAGAACTGTTGTATACTTGTATCTTTTGTTTATTTCTAAAGCAGCTGCAGGTGCCCTGAATTGAAAGTAATCATATATACAGTTAAATATGATTAGAAATATAAACAGAAAAATCAAAAATCTGAAAACTAGTGTGACAGGTTGACCCTGTTCAGGGTTCAACTTCATTCCTGATTTCTCTGCCTCCTCTCCCTGAGTGTCACAGCCAGAGGGTGAATGGGGGTTGCAATCTGTTCGCTACACATTGTCTCTGCCACTCCTTCCTCCTCAGTGGAAGGACTCCTCACACTGTTCCCCTGCTCCAGTGTGGGGTCCCACCCATCATAGACAGTCCTCCACGAACTTCTCCAACATCAGTCTTTTCCATGGGCCACAGTTACTTACAAAGTATTCCAGTGTGGGTCCCTTCCATGGGGTGCAGTCCTCCAAGAGCAGACTGCTATAGTGTGGATCCCCCATGGAGTCACAAGCCTTGCCAGCAAAACTCCAGCATGGGCTCCTCTCCCACAAGGCCACAGGTCCTATCAGAAGCCTGTTCCACCACAGGCTCTCCATGGGGTGACAGCCTCCCCAGGACATGGTTGCCTTTTTGGCTGCCAGGGCACACTTTTGACTCATATTCAGCTTGTCTGAAGAATGACAAGTTAGAATTATGTATATTGACAAAAATAGAACTTTATGCATACAAATCTAAAAATATAGAGAGAATTGTGCATAAGACGCCTGAAGAACTATAAAGATAAAATGAATCTTGATTTTCCTGGCAAAAGGCTTTAATCTGTGTTTTACTGATTGTTGAGAATCTATTTCTTTTATACAGAAATATTGTGATGTACAATTGTGATCTTAAATGACTACCTTAGCTTGCGATTTGAAGCAGTTATCTTCAAGAACAATCCTCTACCAGATGTCATTTTCATATGACCTGCAGAGTACATCAGAGCAAAAAATGCATATTTTTTTTAGATTAAGCAATATGCCATGTGTGTTAAAGTAAGCACTACAAAACTGGAGCTGTCAGCTAAATGATTACATACAGACACTTATATGTATACAGTACATCATTAATAAAAAAAAAAAAAATGACTAAGCTTTGTGTAAGGTGTAAGAAATCAGGCAAGGAAAGCAAGAAACCAGCATGACTCAGTTGAGACCTGCTAGTCCAGTAGAGGGTGAAAAGGAAATGCACAAGCAGTGGAAGCAGGGACAGATATCCTGGGCAGAGTCGAGGGATGCCATCTGGTTGTGTAGGGATGGGGTTAGGAAGGTCAGGTTGCAGGTGGAGCTGAACTTGGCAAGGGATTCAAAGAATAACAAAAAGGGCTTCTACAGGTATGTGACCCAGAACAACAAGGTTTAAGAAAGTGTACCCACCCACCTGATGAACACAACTGTCAAACTAGTAACAAGAAACAAGAAGGCTGAAGTACTCAACAAATTTTTGCCTCAGTCTTCACTAGAAACTTCTCTTACCACACTTCTTGAGTGGATGGACCTCAGGCTGAACAAAGTCCCTCCCACTGTAAGAGAAGATCACACTCCTGACCACCTGAGGAACGTGAATATACATGAGTCTATGGGACCTCACAAGACGCATCCCAGAGTCCTGAGGGAATTGGCTGATGCCACTCTCCAGGATATTTGGAAATTAATGGCAGTCAGGTGAAGGGAAATATCACACCTATTTTTAAAAAGGGTAAAAGAGTAGTAAGGAGGACTCTGGGAACTACTGATCTGTCTGCCTCACCTCTATGCCTGGGAAGATGATGGAACAGATCCTCCGAGAAGCTATGCTCAGACACATCGAGGACAGGGAGGTGATTAGAGACAGTCAGCATGTCTTCACCAACTGTAACTTTTGCCTGACAAACCTAGTGACCTTCTATGACGCAGTGACTACAGCAGTGGACAAAGGACAAGCTACAGATGTCATCTGTCTGGACTTCTGTGAAGTCTTTGACACAATTGTCTACAACATCCTCTCTAAATTGGAGAGGTATGAATTCACTGGGTGGACTGTTCTGTGGATAAGTAATAAGTAATGGTCATATCCAGAGGTCAACAGCTCAATGTGTAGATGGAGACTGGTGACAAGCGGTGTCCCGCAGGGGTCCATATAGGGACCAGCTCTGTTTAATATCTTCATCAATGGAAAATCAGGGCTGCATCTTACTGTTAGACCTGTACCAGACACAGGGTATTGAACTATCTTCGTCACACACTGATATGGGGAAAAGCCCTAATTAATACATGGCAAGGAACAATAATGGCAAAAGTATTTGGGCAACAAATTACATGCACACTTAAAATATATTATTTAAATGCAATTATTTTGCAAGCTGAGAATAAAATGCAACATCTTAGGAACAGTTTTGTTGCAAACAGTCCCTCACTCTTTAAAAGAAGGGTTATTCTGACTACAGTTACTACTTATATTTGATCTGAATATTCTTTACCACAATATGCTCAATTAACTAAACCTTAGAGTTTTTAATTGAAACAATGACTTTTGTTCTGCTTACAAATTTAATTTAATAATGAAAAATGTCAAGACTTTTGAAAAAACATCAATTTGACAGATTTCTTAATACTTAACCATCCATATCAATAATTAGTTTCAGTGAATGCACATCACTGAAGAGCAAGCAAGTTGTTTGAAAATTTCCCACCTGTCACTTTTTCAGAGCACAACTAACAGGCTATGTTTGCTGTTTTGTGCAGTTAGGGCTAAGTACAACACCAACTAATTTATAATATTCTAACTTAATGTAATCTAAAAAAAAATCCTACTACGAAGAAGTTCTAAAAATCCTGCTCTGCCACTAAACACTAGTGGCTGTTCCTTGATTAAAAAAAAAAAAAAAAAAAAAAAAAAGATAGAGAACACCATTGCCTCTACAGATACATTTCTACATTTCCAAAATTATTATTGCAGTCAATCATTTTGTCCTTGCTGCTTATAGCAGTCTACTCATTATCAAAATCATTACTAAAGTGGTCCGAGTAACTACCTGTTTCTTTGCACCATATAGAACAAAGATTGTGATTTTTTTTCTCCCTTCCTTCAAATTAAACATGGGGGAGGACGGCAAAGGGGGAGAGGAGAAGGAAAATAAACTATAAAGTTGTCCTCAAATAATTTCATTAAAAAGTTACTTGAGGATTGAGTGTCTTGGTTTATTTTACAACTTCCAATTATGGTAATATGGGAAAAGATATTTTATGTTCCCAAACTGGTGAAATTGCTGGCACAAGGTACAGAGCAGAGCTAACACTAAGAACATGGAAGTCTTTGAATTACACCTCAGTTGCAGATATTCTTGCTCCTTTTTTACTTTTCCAGCATCATGGAAATGAGAATGGTTCATATCAACTTAGTCCATGTTACTTTCTCTGCAAATTTCTCATACAACAGTACAAAGATGAACAATACATATCACATCAAATCCCATCCATTTCCTTATGTTCTTATTATATGTCTCAAAAAAGCTCCACAACAAGATCTAGTACAGGGGTGTCGAACTTATTTCACCAGGGCTCACATGAGCTGAGTGAAAATGAGTTTGACAGCCCTGATCTAGTAGAATGAACGGTGAGAAGAAAATTAATTTTTTTCTGAGGTGGGGAAAGTTGTTTCATTTCCAGTGAAACAACTTATGCAAAATAAAATTTCTGTCTGATGTCCCTAACTCTGAAAACACTAATACAAATTCAGAATTAATCATTCTGCCCTCCTCAAAAGAGGCTCCACTCTATTAGATACCAGCTGAGCAAAGCACTTGGACTTATTCCATTAACAGCGTGTGAGTGTCTACACTGACACTCAATTCATGTCTTTGTCTTGAGACTCTTCAGTTCTTACATAAGCACTAAATTTCCATCCATTTCAATTGAAGTTAACTGCATACTTCAGTGCTTTGAGGAATTAGAGCTCATAAGGTCTTTTTCTCCTTAGTATGATTTTTAATGAATAGCTTCGTTAATTTTATGTCCATAAATTTGGAAGTATGCAAACCCAGTGATTTTTAAAATGTTTTCTAAAAATATTCTGAAGTACCATTTATAATCGGAATTCAGTATGAGAAGAAATTAATCTAAGTGCTTTGAACTGCTGGTGTAATGTCCATTATATAGAAGTTTTAGCTGCTCAGCTACTGTCCGTGATGTAATTCCCTGCAAAAAATGTTGCTTCTTGATCTCCACAACACAATCCCATTGGTTTGTTTCAAATATAGTGATCATAAGGGTTACATCTGTGTAAAATATTAAATCCCTTATTTATAAATGCTGGAAGAGCAAGATTATTTTATAACACTTCAGGACTGTGAATAAGGCCACAAATGACCACAAGCTCATACCCACAGAAACAGTGAATCAGGGCTGTGAAGTGACCATAAAATAAACTGCCAGTTGTAGCCAAAGAGACTGAAGACAGTGCAAGTGCATATAACCATAGTGATGCAACTCTGTGACACATAATTATCAACAATTGTACTCTTAGAGCTGAACAAGCATTTGATAGGTGCTTGATGTCTCGCTTCTGAATTGTTTTGAGCAGCTCATGACTCAATAAGAATCTGTTCAGAAAGGTGTACATCAGTGTATCTGTGTACATATGAGATTTTGTTTTCCAACTGTATTTTTTAAATGCTAAAGGAACTTAAGAAAATATTTAGTGAAATTAGAAAACACATATCACAATAATTTGTAATGATCTTGGAGTATTCTTTTAAATCCAGACAGTTCACAGTTCATTAAAAAGAAAACTTCATGTTGGTGTCTGGTCTCAAAAAGCCACATGGTGGTGGATATAAGAACAAGTGGAGTAGGTGGTAACTACACAAGTCTGCTTTGCTGTTACAAAAAAAAACAAACTTGCAAAACCATGCTCTAAAAAATGTCAGAGGTGGCTGAGCTCCTGATTACATATTCACTAGTATGTGAAACAGGGGGGCACATTTCATTATCTACTTCATAGATATTCATTGCTTTGAAATACACAGTATAAAGTGTTATACTGTTTTCTATGGAGGTAATAAAAGTCAAATGTTCTACTTTCAAACTACTCTAAAAGGGACAGAATCTAAACATTTTAGCTGAGTGTCTGATAAATGTTTGTTCAGCAATACGAGGCACATGTACATTCTTTGTCATAAATATGCAAATAATTGTAGATAGATTCTTTCCATAGTATGAGAATGTGAAGTATTCAAAAACATTCTTTTTCCATTTGATAACAAAAAGTAATGCCTTGAAAATTTTTGTCACCTGAAAATTCTCAGATTTTACTTTCCAAAATGCATTTTAGCTCAGAGTTCTCATATTGCACTTTTAGTTCAGGTTTTCTCTTCCCCTTCCTCACCCCCCACTTCTGATGTTAATATTAAAATCTTACAAAAACCCAGAAAAAAACAAAAACAAAAACAAACACCGGCAAAACCTAAAGCTAGAAAATTCCAGGTCAGATACTTCTACCTTACATAAAATCAACTTAATTATCTCATTAAAATAAATCAGTTACTGAGTGTATGTTCTTCCAAATAAGCATTTTAGTGGAAAAGAAACACTATTTTCTGCTCAGATTAGCAACACTAGGTAGCGTGCAAATCAGAACACATCATATTGGCATTGACTATATGACTATATGACACAGAAGCATATACCTTTCTATGCAGTAGCTTTGTGATCTCTAATCTATATTTTTTACCCTAATAAGACAGCACACATCTCTTTGCAGTGAACAGACACGTAGAGGTTAAAATTTAACACACTTTATGTCAGGAAAGATGACGCTGGCAAAAAAATAAGTAATCGGGTCTCCCTTCTACCTTTACACAACTTCAGACATTTATGTGGAAACTTTAATAATATTTCTATGGTCAAACAGTGAGTTCATATTGATCTACACAAATGTAGAAATATATACCTATATATGTATACTCACTGTTTGTGTTGATTTATAAAAGTACATATATTTAGAAGTCTATTTCAATCCACATCATCCCACAGCTGTGTTCATTGCCCAGATTGCACAAAGTCCTATATAACACAGAAGTGGGAAGAAGCAGCAAGAACCTCTGAGGAGGGCAGTGAAAGTGTTGACTTAAGGAATTTTAATTTGTAGATGAAACTATAGGAAACACAGCTGAAAAAGATTGTGAAATACAAATTAGCAGGCAGCAACCTCTACTCTGTCTGATAGTCTTAAGGGTTCATTGATGCTAACATATACAAAAGAGAAGAAAATACCTCAAATGTTGCCAGTAAATGGTAAACTTATATTTGTCATAAAATATTTTAAATTTAATTTAAACTGACATTAAGTAAAGTATTCTTTATAGTGAGTGGATTAAATCAATTATTCCCCTTCAGAAGTACCTATAAGATTTTCAGACTGGTAGATTTTTACCTCACTTCTACATAGAGATTAAAAATAAGAAGAAAAAAAAATTAAGAGAGGCTTTTCTACTTCTTTTAAACTGTGAATGATATAGTAATCTATTTTTAATTAACTGAATAAATTGAAATCAAGAAAATATTCTCTTTATGTGTGAAGTCGAGGCTATTGTTTCTAAAAGCTGCTTTAGCACTTACAGAGAATATGCGTAGGTAGTGACTTTCACCAAGAGGTTTGTTTGCCTTCAAAATTTCAGAAGCATATATTTAAAAATAAAAGACAATTGATTGTGATCCATTTTGGTTAGAACTACAGGTCATTGATTACTTATTTCTAGCCAGTTATAAATTATCACAGCATTGTGAGCAAAAAGAGGTTTCTTTTTGTGATAGGTTTGTAAATATCAAGGCAGAAGGATGTTTTGCATACCTTCTGAGTAGTGAAAATTACTGTTTGTCATTTTAGACCTCCTTGAACTCCAGGTGATTTGTAACACTGTTTAAGTCAGGCATTAATAAGTTCCTGAGAAATGTAATAAGAACTGCATTTGCTTTCATCAGTTCTACATTTAGTCCAATGTCTCCAGACTGTCTCAATTTCAGAATACTGTTTAGGCATAAGCTTAAGTAAGAGTCAGACAGACCTAGAATTTTGTTTAAATGTAATGAGTCATTGACACGCTCTTCAAAAATTAGGTTAAAGAGATGAAAACAACTGAAAAATCATAATTTTCATTTGTTTGGTTTCTGACTGATTTCCTGCACACTTTGGGAACTTTGCAGTTTTGGAAACATGGTTGGGATCAGGGACCTTTCCATGTTACAGAATGTGCAGATGCCCTGGTTTGTAACATTATAGTATGAACCAAACCAAAACAAGGCAAGAAGAGGCATGTTTGGGAGAGGCAACTACTATGTCATTCAGTTTTATTTTGTTTTGCATTATGTTTACTTATTTGATAATTTTGCTTGTCCATGATATGTTAGCTTTTTCCTGTGCTGCCACCATTAATGAAGATGTCTACAAGAAGAAACTCCAGCGACATGACAGTTTTGCTTGATGTCTATCCCTGCAGGTCCATGGAAAGAATTGGCTTTGGAAGCTGTTTCAGAGATTATTAAAAGTAATTTTGATTCTCTCCAGGAAGTAAATGAGTAAAAGCTGATGACTCCTGGGAGGAAAGCACAAAGTACTAACAGGAAGGAACCAGTAAGGAAAGTCAGCCCTGACAAAGAAGAACATGCACATTAACTGTCATTTTCAAAGAGAAGTTAATTGGGGAAAAAAAAAAAAAAAGTGCATGAATGAGTATAAACACCTGGATTTCAGTTATCTCACCAGTCAGCTTCAAAGATGGACACCCGCATGATGTTCCAGTGAAACAGATGCAGGCGTACAAAATTGATACTAAAAACTGTCACATTACTGTGGAGAATTTGGAGGAAAGATGTGAGTGTGTACAGGTGCTGTTCACTGAGCAGAGGGTTGTTGCTGATGCTACATTGATAACTGACACCCTCTGCAAAAGGCAAAAGATTTCAACCTATCTTCTATCATCTTCCACACCCTGAGCTTATCTAATAAATCATTTGAGATTTACCTGCCTGGAGGTGGTAGTACTGGCAGGACCTGGGAGGACTTTGCCAGTACAGGAACCAGAAGCCACACTGAAGGACTCATCTCATGCCTCTGCACTGGCTTTACCAGATAAGGTGCTGGTAGCAGCACTGGGGGCTGTTGGGGTGGTCCCTGTGAGGAGCAGCTGGAGCTGCCCCGTGCCGGACACAGCTGTTTCCAGCGGCTCCACCAGCCCCAGCACAGGGCACAGCTGAGCCCCTTAGCATTGGGCGGGTGCCGTGGGAAGTAGAAACCCCCTTTGCACAGAACTCAGGGACAGTGCAGCAAACAGAAGTAAAGAGAAAACCTTTCATACTTAAGTAAACAGCTCTGAATAAAGGCTCAGGAAATATTCACACTGAATAAGAAAAAGTAATCTTCCTTTTCAGGAATAATACCACTTTGTGAATAATATTTCGACCTAGATTTTTATGGTGTTTCTTGTCTCTTCATTATATTGGCATAAAGGAACATACTTAAACAACAGAATATGAACAGAAGAGAAATTGATAGCCCTAGTTGAAACAACCATGAAAAATGTTTGCACGATGCCAGTCAGAGTTGACACACCTGTTTGTATATGGGTGTATCTGACCTCCAAACAACCACGCAGTGCTGGCGATGGAGAAGTCAGTAGCTTTGCTCTTGAGTGTGCAACCACTGCCTGACTCAGACAAAATAAATGACTGCTAAGAATCAGGAAAGAACTTTTCCTTATAATGTATACTTTGTAGAGGTGTTGAAAAAGAAAAAAGAGCAGCAGTATGATTTTACAGATTGTGCTTACTTTGTTTTTCCAAAATTTTGCAAAGGACTTCAGAATGTATTGTGAATGAGAGATTTACAAAAAATAAAATCTACCCAAGCAATTGTTTTTTGATCTAGCAATTATATGTGTTAGTACAGAAAACTGTGACTATATTTAGACAATATTTAAAATTAGAATATAATTTCTAATGTTAAGAAGAAATCCCAATTGTGTGAAATCAGAACATGAAAGGATAACACTGAAAAGATGGAGTCACCTGTTATCTAAATAATAATAATAGTAATAGTGATAATAATAATAATCATCATAATAATAACAATAACAAAGCTCAATCTTAATTGAAGACCACAGCAAGATAAATTTTAAAATAAACTAGAAATTAGAGTACATCTACAACACAACCAGTTCCTCTTTGAAATAGTTATTAAAAGCAAATTAGTAATTTTCATCACTAATCTGTCTTCATAAATCATAACTGTTTTCTATTAGAGCATGGTGACTTTATTGACAGAAATTCTCCTACTTAAAATAGCTACTGGAAGGAGATTTTGAATCAAGTTTTTGAACATGTTTAGGTACCACTGGTCAGCCTCGGTAACATAATTGTGTTGATTTGTACACTAGAACACTATTGCATTTCTAGTCATCATGCAAATAAGGACATCACAGTCTGGCACTATATCTACAAGAACCTGTTTCACCACACACAGCTTGATAGAATTGTTTAGGTTAGAAAAGACATTTAAAGTTGTTGAGTGATCATTATGTGACATTTTCTGCAACTTAATCCAGAAGTAATTTATCTCCAGGAACAGCTGTTATATACATATACATATACATATACATATACATATACATATACATATACATATACGTATACGTATACGTATACGTATACGTATACGTATATATGTATATCTCCCAGACATTTACTTTAGTCCTGACTCTAAAAATAAGCAATGCAGCATTTTCAAGACTTCAGCCTTTTCATTCTCATTACACCTTAAGACCCTATTTCTATCTCACATGCAGTTTCGATAGTTGTGATACTTGTTATTCTCCATATAGTTTGCTGTTATTTTAGACTCCGAATAGTTTTATATGTAGATAAAATTGCTAGGTTTCTCTTTCCCATTTCCTCGCCTTGAAATATTCTTATTTCACAGGGACCGTTGCAACCTAACCCTCTTTTAAGAACCAGATCTTGGTGCTACGTCCTTCCTTCTGTGATGGAGGAGGTAGAGGGGGATGGTAGACCAAGAAAGCACTACTCATGTTTCAAACTTCTCATTTTTCCATTACTTCTTACCTCTCCTCTAGAGTGAGAAGCTTCCTCAAAAGAATTCTGCAAATACAATTTTTAAAGTGGTCCTGATGATTGATTTCGGCAATCTAAATTCAAGCCATTAATCCATGGACCAGATCCCTTTTTCTGGTGCAAAGCTGTATTCATTTTACAAGTACTATACGCACTTGAAGGACAAATCTCCAATTTTTCATCTTTAATATTTATTGTGTCTCCCCACAACCTAAATAACAATGCCTGTAGCACACAAATTGTGCTTTAACTGTCTTTTTAACAGTTATCCTACTATATACTTTATTTGTGCTTGCTATCAGGAGTACTGGATACAATAACAATACGATTGCAATTTTTTTGTTGTTGTTGTTTGGCAAGGTTAATATGCACTATCAGTGACTGAGATAAAAAAATTAATTAGAATCTCCATTACCTTGTCATTGAAATAGAATATTTGAAAAGCAGCACAGTGGAAAGAGACTGTACAAATATACATTTTTCCTTTCAAACTTTTGCTTTTTATCTCTGTTTGTGGAAGGTCATGAAGATAACACACTAGGGCTGAGAACAGAATATAGACTGAACGAAAGTGATTAATAATGGGAAGTAAGATTTGACACACATTTCAAATATCTTAAAATTTTTACTAAAAAGCCGCCATTATGGCTAACATTTATTTTAGAACATTTTTTCTTCACCAGTGTTCACAACCAAAATTAGGCCATGGTCCTACATGGACAGTAAATAATGGGTAAGTATCAGAACAAAGCATATTTTTATTCTGCTGCCACCAGAAGTGATCCTGTGTGATAAGACATGCCAGAATTTCATCTCTCCTAAGCAATAGGTTAAGAAATCCCTTTTTACAAAGGCAGTGGGAATTTTAGTTTGAAGTCTTGCAATAAATGTTACTGTTATTCTGCTAAGGCAACATGGACATTACGACCGGTAAAGAATATCAAGTAAACAACTGGAAAAAAAGAACTTTTCCATCAGTTTATATTTCCCTAGTCATATGTAAATAAAAATAAGGTATCCTTCAATTATATGTATGACAAAAAACCAAACCAAACCAAAACCTCACAAAAAAACCCCACAAAACAAACAAATAAACAAATCTGTTTCTGATCCATCTTTTAGCAGAAGTAGCATTATCTTTTTACCTGAGAATCCAGGCTTTCAAAGAAAGAGGACAGAAAGACAAAAACAACAACAAAAAAACCCAACAATCAACCAAAATAAACACCAAACCCCAAAACAATAAACAAACAAAACCTACCAAAAAAACACCAAACAAACACATTTTATAATATGAATTGGTGATGAAAGAAAAAATAAATATAAAACATGCAAAGCATAGATCCATATATATATCCAAAATTAAAAATTATAATTTTCCTGAGTCTTCAGAAGAGCTGATACCATAACTATATTTTGCTTCACTAAATAGTTAGTCATCTACACAGTAACTATTCATACCAGAATATAAATGACTTTATAAAATTCCATGAGTTTTGCTACAGAATTATTGGTCCGTTCCAATAAAGTGCTGCAGAATCTGAAAGCCATTCCCAGGGAGTCTTTGACCTTAACCAAATACTTCAGAATGATTTGGCAGTGCATAAAAATTATACTCAGATGTTAATATCAAAGAAGTGTATCTAAAATATTGTTTATTACATAGTATCTCTACTAAGGCTAAGTCTTTGATATTTCAACTTATTTGTATTTAGCTCTTCATATCAAGCTGGAAAAAAAAACTTGTTGGATTGTTTTGTGCTATTTTCTTGCTTTACTTTTTTTGGTTTAGGATGCTATTCCCAAATTTTATGCTCTGAACGTTTCTGGTTCAGCTCCTAACTCAGGTGACTGTCATAAGAGTATAAAAAGTATGAACTTCCCATGAAATGAAATATTGTTATCAGCTGTAAGATGTTTTACGATCATTTCTGCTTAGTCATGTTATTGTTTTCAGCCTCACTGAATGTCTGCCCTTTGCACATTAAAGAGTAGGCTGGCCATTTGGCACAATTCTGGATGAGTATGATCACCTGTTAAAGATAAAGAACCTCACTTTCTACATATTGATAAGCACAAATACACAGATGTTTTGCTAACAGTTTAAAGGGGAGAAGCAGGGGGAAAGACCAGAATATTTTAGAATATATTCTTTATTAAGGAATTATTGCAATACATCAAGCAGATATAATACAATTATTAGCCCTATTTCCCTAGTATTCTGAATGCATATGTACTTTATTAAAAAGATAAAATATCTTTGTATCTTATAAGAATTTGGGGTTTGAAAATTAGATTTTGGGGGTAGCATTTGATCATTTCATTTGTATAAGCCTGGCTTTCCTCTGAGGTGCAGCTCATGGGTTGAAGAATATTCATTCTTTATCATAAAAATGAAGATGAAATGAATGTGAGGGAGCAAAAGCCACATAATACCACCGAGTGGCAGTTAGGGTCCTGAGGTTATTAGTAGGGGGCTTTTGAAGCTGTCATCAGTATCAGCCTCTTGCTACCAAGATACTTCAAAGGATACTGGGCCTTTCCCCTGCAGTCCTGCCTTGTATTCACAAGCATGGAAGAAAGAGTTGAACAGCCCTGTATTGAACTTTAAGGTCATCGTGTGCAGTTATCACATAGTTCATAGTTTCTAACATTACAATCTGACAGGCAAAATCCAGGCAAGTAAATAGGTAACACCAAGGAAAAAAGTCCCTGAGTCTTAAAACTGTTGGGACTGGGATGACTGGGGAGGTGATATTTTTTCTGCTTAAACAAACAAAATTCTTTCCTCTTCACTTGTTATTTCATAAGCTACATTGTTAGTTTGTCTACATTGAAGATATGGTACTTCATAGCTTTTCAAAGTTTGAAACTTTAAAAAATACATTTAGAGGCAAGAGTACTTTGGGACCATTAATCTAAACACTCAACAAACATGCATTTCTTGTGTATTCTCAATTGCCATCTTTATTTGTGCTGACAGTACACACAGGAACCTCAGTTTTTTTCTGGACCGGTTTGTGAGACCTTACACAACAGGTCACACAGGGAGAGAGGGAACCACAGGCCACATGGAGGAGACAATGCTGTGGCTCATCTCTGCTGTAGGAAAATGTAACTTCTTGCTGGGTTACTTCAAGCGTGCAGCCCAGGGCACAGACCTTTCTATGCCCTGTGATCCCATGGAGGCAGATGTATCAGGTCAGCAGATCCACAGGACAGGCTATGAAGCTGTCTTTGGCATAGATGATCACAGTAACTATAGTGTGCAATCCTCCTTTTCTGTGCAGAAGCACCATGACTGAGGAAGGAGCCTCCCAAGCATAACACGCAAGAGTGACCAGGTCAGAGTCCTCCTGACTCTGCCAATTTTGTACATCTGGCCAGGTCATTTGGAGAGTTCGCTGCTGTCTGCACCTCTGGCTTTGTAAAATGAGAATGACAGCAGCTTTTTCTGCACTCTGCCTCGAGATGTGAATAAAAGCTTAAAGCAGCTCTATTGGTTTATGAGTAAATAAAACATTGCTTCACATGAATGCACATTTTCAAGCGGTAGTTTTCTTGTCTTAACTATGTTATGATAATATCTCACAGCTTTCTGGGCCAATTTAGGAGACTGCCAATGTACAGCATGCAGTTCAGTTCTCCATTTTCAGAGCCCTCCTGAATAGGTGCAGCTACAGCAGGCAATGCTCATACTGGCTTACGTAAGCACCCACAGGTCTGAGTGGCTGCTAGGGAATGTGACATCCAAAATTCACCATCATGTCTCATTTTAATCCATAAAACCATGACTGCAAAACCCATGGTAGAGGTTTAAATTCTTCCCACTTAATTTCAAGGACTTGAGATGTCTAAAATGCTGTCTTTAAGTCAGGAAAGAGAGGCAGGCACCTCCTAAGATTGATTTCAGCTCAATTAAGGTATACATTATGAGGTTTAACCTGCTCCTCTTGGTAGGCTGAACGGTGTACAAAAGCCTGGGCGTATTTCACATTCTTCTTATTAGATGTAACACATAAAAAATTATATTTGTCTATAGATACAGCTACTGTATTAGATTGCTACAGAAGGCATTTACTAATACACTACTAAAATGATCCTAAACTGCTTTAACACTATAATATTTATATATATATATATACAAGAAATACATTTTCTAAAGTGTAAGCATAACTAATACATGAAATTATGCAAAATAGAATAAATTATGCAAATATCATTATTTGAATTTTTGAATTAAGTGTTATGCTCTGGAGTAGGCAGCACACACACTGAATGCTTGATAACAGGAAGAGACTTCATATTTAGATTATATTATAACAATGATCATCTGTGTTGCTCTATTATGACCATCAGAAAATTACTTACTGAACTTCAGCACCTCATTATCTCTGTTCTGGTTTGAAAATCCAGTCATATGGGATCAACTCAAAAATCTCATAATTAGGACTTGACATTAGTTGGACAGCTGGGGCATGAGGTGTGAGCACAACCTAGTTACTCTGACATTCTGATATATAAAATTGGAAAGCCATCCAAGAAACCGCATGAAAGAAACTCCACTACCCTAAGCTGTGCATATTAGAACACTTTGAAGCTCCCAACATAAGCTGATTTGAAATCTCTACTTGTCTGTGATGAAAAAGTAGTATCGTCAGGCTTTTGGATAGGAAGGTGAAATTTTCAAATAAGATCCCTGTGTTATTCTGGGATTACATCTTTCAGATGGTAGCATATCACTTAAACTAAGAGCACAATTAATATGCACAATCTCTTGTCATAAGAAAAAAAAGAGGAAGGGAAATAATATTTGCTTTGTTTACTATATTCAATTAGCCAACTCCTATTACTTGAAAATACAACATAGAGCAGATTAATTTATTCCTTGAGGCAGAAAATACTCTAGCACGTCTTTTAAAAAAATGAGAGTTAAATTTAAATTGGTTTAGAGTTCTAAAGTTTAAACATTAAAATTAAAAATTTAGATTTAAAGTTTAAATCAGAGTTTGACTCATTATCTTTATTTAACCTTACTATTAATTTCTTGTGAAAAGAAAACAGAACTTCACCTTTATATGAAACTAAGAATTTCTGATTGTACTAGACAGCAAAGCCAACATCAGTCAGCATAGTGTTAGTGCTGAAAGAAGGAGAAAGCTTTGGTGACATAAAACTTGAACCTTGCCACCAAAGTCTTGATTTCAAAGACATCTCACCATGTAAAGGAAACACAGGAAGCAGAATTTCTTTCAGAATTACGAGGTTATTCCTCTGGTAACAAGTTAGCCTATTTAATACATCGTCCACTAAATATTTGACCAGACTGTGACAGGCCATCTTTAAAGGGTCTTTCTACACTTTCAAATTCCAGAAGAAAACTACACTTTCCATTCTATCTGAAAGGAATATTTTTAAAAATCACTCCTAAAGTCAAATTTCTTGTGAACGATCACAGAGAGATATGCCCTTTAAAAATGGCATGTCAAGTTCAGGTATTAAGAGGAGTGTCTTATTGATGAAAATTTTAATGGCAGTACTCATCAGGCAGCTGGGAAGCACCTTTCATGGAACCAGATGCTAAATGGCCACTCTAACACAGACAATTTCCCCCATTTACTGAGAAGAAGATACTGAGAATGATTTCTACAGTTAAATAAAGCAATGACCTGGCTGTTAAACAGTAGGAAGTCACTGCACAGGAAAAGAAAGATGGAGTCAAAAATAAAAAACACTAGTTCTTGCCTTCATCTCCTCCCCTGCCACTCCATCCTCTTGTCCTATTCCATATCCTTGCTCCCATCGCCCATGAGGTTCTTGTTGAAGCACCTGAGATGTCATACTTTCATTTTGTAAGTATTTATTAAAGTGAAGCAAATACCTTAAAGACTATCTCTTAAAGTCAGAACCACCAGTATGCCCCAAGGACATCATTACCCCAGCATAACTCATTTTTTTTTTCTTGTGGTCTCTATCAAAAAATCAGTAATAAAGTGTACCCATGAACTCCATTTTCATATACTGTTTATAAAGACTGGATAAAAAATTATACCTTTATATATAAATACAGATATCAATTAATGGAGTGTTTTTTTCTGGAATACAAGCAAAACATTTTCAAATGGAAGAAGAGATGAAGGGAAAGGAAAAGTATGTGGAGTCTGAAAGACTGCTCTTTCTTTCTTTTCAACCATTGCCTCAGCCTTAAGAGCACTATGGAGTATAGAGCAAAAGAAGATTACCCAAAGTATGGACTCAGTTTTGTGAAGGAAATTTAATGACTCGTGGCTGCAGAAGTACCAATTTTTGTTAGGAAGACTGTAAAACACGTATTAACTTTCTAACTGAAATACCAATAAAAACAACTAATTTATTTTTTATTCTTATAATGCCCTTACTAACCTTCTGTGGAGGTTTCTAAGTCTACTAAGTCATGCTAGGTATTTTGATTTCAGCAAACAGTTACATGTAATTGCTGGAGTGAGAAGAGGAAATTGGCAGTTCATAAAAACAGATTCTAAGATGCTCTAGAAATGTCCAGTGTTCCCAGTATCATTCCTGTATGGAATAGAGTCTTCTGGTGAGCACTAATAGCCAGGAAAGCACTCCACATACAGCAAGCACAATATAGTAAGGAACGTACTTATATAGTAAGGCTATACCAGAAAGTTCAGAAGGGCTATGAATTGTCTGCAATTGCAGCATTGTTTTATTGTTAGCGTGCTTTCTGGGACAGTTATGATTTGTTCCATTTATCACTCTCCCAGACTTGTCTAGGCCCTGTTAATAATATGGTACTACAGATAAATGCTAAACTCCCAGAAACACCCTGTGGCAACAGGTTAGTTTTGCTGGTATATTAAAGATAAACCTGGAATTCATAATTATCATGTATTTGTGGTCGTGATTTGGGTAAGCATTCACTGCTTATGAAAAGGAGAGAAGTGTTAATGGAAAGTTCCAGACAGTGAGCATAACTGCAGAGTGGATGGGCCACAGACCCTGCAGTCTTAAAAATGAGATTTGTGGAAATCAAGAAGGGTATAAACCAAGGAGACTTGGGGCTTAACCCTGCCCAGCAACTAAGCACCACACAGCCCCTTACTCATTCCTCTTCAGTGAGAGCGAGGGGAGAATTGGAAGGGTAAATGTGAGAAGAACTCATGGGCTGAGATGAAGACAGTTCAACGAGTAAAGCAAAAGACACACACACAAGCAAAGCAAAACAAGGAATTCATTCACTACTTCTCATCAGCAGGCAGGTGTTCAGCCACCTCCAGGAAAGCCAGACTCCATCACGTGTAACAGTTAATTAGGAAGACAAACACCATCAATCTGAACATCCCTGATTCATTCTTATTCCCCCAGGCTTACATTGCTGAGCATGACATCACATGGTGTAGAATATCCTTTTGGTCAATTAGGGTTGGCTGTTCCATCTGTGTCCCCTCCTAACTCTTGTGCAGTCCCATCCTACTCGCTGATGGGGTATTGTGGGAAGCAGAAAAGGCCTCAATGCTCTGTAATATAAGCACTATGCAGCAGTAACTAAAACGTCCCTTTGTTATCAACACTGTTTTCAGCCCAAATCCAAAACATAGCCCCATAGTAGTAACTACGAAGAAAATTAACTCTATCCCAGCCAAAACCAGCACAAGACTACAAGAAGAATGGCTGTTAGGTAAAAGAGCACCCATGGCCAACTGAAGTGACAGTGAGGAAGTGAAAAGTGCTATAAATTGTTAACACACTCTCCCCAACAAATGTTTTCTTACTTTCTTTTTTTCCTAAAGCTCTTGCTCTCATCACTTGAGTTTTCCAGCCATGTTTCTTTCTTCAACTATAATCCTTGTTGTTCTGTCTTTTCCTGAGCTCTTGCTACCATCTATATTTATCCCATTAGCTCTTTCCTTTTGCTGTAGGTCAGGCAATGATGGGTAAAATACTCTCTTTCTTACTACACTGAGAAATAGCAGATACGATGAAAATAACTAGAAAGAGCTCATTTGGCAGTGTACTTGGTATCATTTAGAGTAGTCCATTCCTCTGAAAAAAATTATAATTCTCCTGCCATACATGAACACAGCTCCTACTGACATGATTTCTTGCTGCACAATTGGTCCCCCAGAGTAGATATTTAACAGTGTAGGCTATATGGTAACTTATGCTGTGCTGGTCTCTGTGTGTAGCAACTGATATTGTCTCTTTTTTTTTTAATTCTATGGGTGTTTTTATTTTATTGGTATTGCTTTTCCAGGACCAGATGGCTTAATATTGCTACTTTAATTATAAAATAGATGTTGCAAGACTTAAGGGATGCTTTTTGCAAACTTTCACATTTGATTTCAGGTAGTATTGCAACGACACAAAATGCCAACAGGATAAGAGGAAGAACTGAGCTGCTTAAGGACAGGCAGAATATTTTCTTTATCTGATACTGGTCTTTATATTAGCTCAACCCAAGGCTAGCAGAGTCAGCTTAACATCTGCCACTTCATTAATTTGTGCAAAAAATTCATAATGAAGTTGAAATACTTCCTCTGCTATGTGGCATTGTGACCAATGAATAGAAAGGCTAATAGGAACTTCTAATAAAATGTTGATAACTTTTTGTAATAGTATCGACTTATCTCCATAGCTTGCATTTAGTATAGGTAGGAAAAGAACACATTAAAACCAAATAAATTTTAGATCAGTAATAATTTGGAGAATTTGATTTCTGTAAAACTATAACTTATTCTGAAAGCTTGTATAAAACCTATCTGTAAATGTGTTTCTTTCTGCTATAGTCTTCTCAGCTACAATCATAAAGGTGAATAAATTTAAATATCAGTAAAATAATAAGTTTAGAAAACATTGTTCTCTGGAAGAAGAAATTCTGAGAGAGTAACAGAAAAGGTATTATGACTTTGTCTTGCTAGCTGTTAGGAAGTTCTGTATATCTTCTGTTATGAATGCACTGGATGCTTTGAGAGGCAGAAATTGACCCTCAAAACAATACAAGGAGGATGCATACTAATCACATTATTAATAAAGGCTACTAAGAGGATACATCTACAGAGATATTTAGAAATGTAACATGTTGACTAATCTAAGCTCCTCTCTGCTCCAAAAGGGTTGCCACCAAAACAAATAGGTGCCTATAACAGGTACCTATAACTACTTAAATTTTTTTCTCCCAAGGATGGGGGTGGAGGGAAGACCAGAGAACTTGAACATTTTAGAGAAAAACAGAGGGAACACCACTTTCTTTTTGGCAATATGTGCAAAGGAAATTATCTACAACGGTGATAATGTTTTCAAATAAAATGTTTTCAAAGATGACGGAATTACCTCTTTTTCATGATCTAAATATCCAAGTATAAATTTAGAGTTTTGGTTTTGCTTTGTTTGTTTTGGTTTTTGTTGTTGTCTTTGTTGTTTATAGTTGTTTGTTTGTGGTTTTTGTTTGTTTGTGGTTTTCTTGTTGTTAGTTTGTGTTTGTTTGTTGTTTTGGTTTGTTTTTTTTTTTTTTTGTGGTTTGTTTGTTTTGTTTTTTTTTTTTTTTTTAGTCCAAACTTACAAGCTCTTGCATGTGTGACTTTGTTGATTTATAACATTGTCACTCTTGGTGTCTGCCCTTCCTCTCCGTCAGAAATTTACCCCAGCAGTGTTGGTGGAGTCAATTCATGCTGGCTCTTCAACTGCTGCAGTTTGCAGACAACATATTCACCAGAGCCACACTCTTTGTTTGCTTTAGCTACTACTGTGCATAGTCAACTGCAACAGAAGTAAATGTGTTGCAGCACAACCAAATGTGAACCTTAAAACTCATTCCTGAGCAGTTTCTGCTGTTTTACTGTTGCATGAGCTAACGCATTAGCATGTTTGATTTTCCTGCTACAAATAAGGTGCACAATGGCAGGTCAGGCCAACATCATAAAGTCTGCAACATTGCAAAGCACCTTGGCTAAATCCCTCATAGGAGATGAGGCTAGAGGTCCAGTTGTCTTATCGACAAGCTGTGTGTGTTCATCTCTGTGTTTCAAACTGTTCCTCATTTTTAAAACCTTTATTCTTTTTCTTCCTCAGCTATTGTAATTCAAAATCTAACAACCAGAAAAACTAATTTATTTAGAAATAATTTATTCCTGTTTCTTTCTGCTACAGCAGTTCCTCAGTACAAAGACTTTGGAATCAGATCTTTTATTGATTGTTGATAAATGAGCTTAAACTGAACTCAGTGTGATCTGCTGATATTCACGTTAACTCAAAGATATTTGCAGTACTAAAATATTCAGTACTAAAATATACTGTGAACTGAATGAATTAGTATACAATCTTCATATATAATATCCCATGAAGTGTCTTAAAAAAAAAAAAAGTCAATTTTTCTTTTAAGAGCCAAATCTTTGACTTCTAGCTGCAGTATTTATTTAGTGATATGCATTTTCTCATATTGTCAATTTGTCTTTGTTTTTATTTATTTATTTAATTATACTACTCAATAACTGCAATTATGAGTCCCTAATATTTAATTGCTTATATTTTCTGTGATTTTTTTATTACTAATTTCAGAAAAAGCTGTTAGCTGTTTCAATTCACTGTGTGAACTTCACTAATCAAACACTTGAAGTGTCTCCTCCCTTCCCTCTCCTTTCTTTTTTTTTCCTTACTGCATGTGGAAAATCCATTCCTGTTACCCTCAGTCCTTTCCAGTAGTGATTGCGTTATTCTCTGTTTCCTTGAGTACCATATTTTCTGTATTTTCCAGCTTGGCTCTTTTTGTCTTCTACAAGTCTTTTAGCAGAATAATTGAAATGGCTCAGAACTTTCCTATTTTTCTCTGTGCTAACATACATTCTAGAAATGATACACTTTTGAAAGTCTTCTCAAGATAAAGAATTTTCCTTGTCACCCAAACACAGAGAGGCATGCCTGTGAATTAAAAAGACAAAAAGCCTATTTCTTCTGTATTATAGGGCTACAAATTATTTCATTGGAATCCTAACCAAATCTAAGGTAATAATTTTCTCAACTCCACCAGGTTATCCTTTATTTAGAATGTGGATAGGGGGAGGGTGAAAGAGTAGGAATATATGACATTCATAGTTATAGATTACTTTTCTAGTCTCCTGATATTTAAACCCATTTCTGAAAAACAAACAAACAAAAAAACCACAAACCAGCCATATTTTCAATTGGCTTTGTCATTCTTGTTCAGATAGGCAACAACTTCTGTCCTACTGTCACAACGAAATACTAATGAATGAAAAGCTGCATCTCACTAGGAAATAAAAGTTTAGAGGTGATAACAATACGTTAAACAATGAAATTACAGATGACTGATTATATATAAATGCCAATTAATTAAAAACTAATTTTACATAACATTTAAGTTTTGTTATACATTTTCCACATGGTTCAATGGCTTTCTTGGATCAAGCAGTAACCAGTTTTTTATTACTTACTTTCTTTCTCACAAGAAAAAAAAAAAAAAGGAAAAAAAATATTTCAAAGGCTGGTAACTCTTTAAACATGTTAGTATTTTATATGGGTAATTGTAAGTATGGTTTTATTTCATGTTATTTCCTCCAGTAATCTAAATAACGATAGACTTCAATGACTTACAAAGCAGTTCTGTGCACAAAATGCCAAGACAAATGGCATGACAAATTAAGTAGTTGAATCTCATAATGAAGGAACTTGGTTTCTACTGTCTAATAAATCAAAGTAAATCCAATGTCAATGGGATGATCCAAAATTTATAACAGAATAAAGCAGAAACTGGTTTTCTTCTTTTTCTCAAATACTGACTGAAGTATAGGGCATTTCTAGAAGTTTAATGACTGACTGGACTTAATGGCCCTTCAACCCAGTTCATGCCTTCAGCTTCTCTCACTGGTTATTAATCCCCAGGAAACTGTCTGTGCTTCAGTCACAACTGCTTGTGCAATGAAGTTCTTTGAATGGTTTGAGCTGATTTTAAACTCAAGAGATTATGACTTAATTTAAAGTATTGGAGACTATACAGTGTTTTTCTTCACTTGTAAAAATGTGCAGTGGAAGAACTTGAAGTTTTATTTGCCCAAGGTGGCGTCAAAAATACTACAGAAAAACACACACACTCCAAGCAGGCTGGCACAGGGCTCTACTAGCCCTCATCCACTTTGCTCATAGTTTCTGCTTGTCAGAGGTATCTCCTGCCATCACTGGCATATGCAGTCTGGCTTCAACAGGCTAAATTGTATTGTGTGGGTTAAATGATACCCCCTACAGAGTCTTCACTTAAGTCACTATTACAAATCAAAGAACTCAAAATTCTAAAGCTTAGATAGCAAAACTTTATAGAAAAGGAACTAACAGTGTTTTTCTGATATCAAATAATACCATGCAAAGCACACAAACAACATTGCACTTCTGAATTTCCTACAATTGCAACCATATGTACATTTCTCAAAAAAAAAGTGAAATGAAGGTGTAACATCAGCACTGAATCCTCTAAAAAAATAAAAACATAATGGGCAAAGACAAGGAGTTTCAACTAAAATCTGATATGTGCTCTACAGCTGATACAAAAGCATTACCTTTCTGTTGTGTCTATAGTCTCCTATGACACAGGTCTTCAGGTTGTCAGTCTTCATATGTAAAGCGCACACAAAAAAGCTTGACCTGAAAATTATGAAATTAGAAAATAAATTGATTATATCTATCAAAAAGCCAACTATCTTTCTTCCTTTACATTCCAGAATCAGCTTTACAAATACAATAATATGTTTGTTATTTCCTCCAACTATAACACCATCAAAAAGGTAAGAAGCAAAATTCTCAGTTAACTATCTGATGCCAGGAGTTTGCTTGCACTGTAGAGAAACCAAGGGGTGTACTAGGAATAGTAGAAACTGTAGAGATACATAATGGGAGTCTCTGAAAGGAAAGATACAAGGATTATGAGATCTTAAATTGTAGTGGTATTGTAGTGGTGAAAGTAACCTTGGGAATGCTCTGCAGAGATAGAAACAGCTCTACTAGGCAAGGAAGACCAATCCAGAAGATTGTGACTCTTCTTGCTCTCATATTTGGAAGTCCTGTGTCTCACAAATTGGTATCTCCTACTGTCTTGACTGAAACAGTGGCAACAGTAGAGATGAATTCATGGAGGGACATTATGAGGCCAGCAATAAATACAACTTGGTTATATTTGTACAGGTATGCTGAAGATCCTACATGAAACCCAAGAAAAGCAAAGTATGTTTCGCAGTTTCCTTTGACAAGACGTTTGTCCATTTGCACAACCAAATGTCAAGGGATTGAAACTGAGAAGAGTTAACTAGAAGAAGTTTACTGATGTTTGACATGCAGATGTCAAAGCTGTCTTTGACTTTTCTCAGTATTCCTCTCAGTGCTGATGAGACAGTCTAAATAACCAAGGCACTTTAGAATGAGCCCTCTTGCTCTGTGCCCATTCTCTGTCCAGGGCTGGCTCAGTTCAAAATGCAAATAATTTTGTCTCCAGCCTTGTACTAAAATGCTGCGGGGCTTCTGCCATCTGCACATGATTACGTGCTCATAAACTTGCAGCCCCTGACATGAGTCTCTCACTAAGACACTGAAATGTGCAGATTCATACCAAGAAGACTCAGCACTGCATTGAAGTATCAGATGTATTTCCACTGAAGGAACAGCCTTCTCATTTCCCTTAACTTCTCTTTACTATTGAACTGTGCTAGCTTGCCACTGTGGACAAGGTAACCTTTTATTGAGGGTACACTTAGGAGGGTTTTCTCTCTTCATATTTACAAGGGTTTATTACCCTTAAACTCAAAACTTCACTGCTGTGTTTTTGTGGATTTTTTTGTTTGTTTATTTTGTTGTTGTTGTTGGTTGGCTGGTTTTTTTTGTGTTTTTTGTTTGTTTGTTTGGTTGGTTGGTTGGTTTTGGTTTGTTTATTTCACAGAATCACAGAATCACATAATGTTAGGGATTGGAAGGGACCTCAAAAGATCATCTGGTCCAATCCCCCTGCCAGAGCAGGAACACCTAGATGAGGTTACACAGGAAGGCGTCCAGGTGGGTTTTGAATGTCTCCAGAGGACGAAACTCCACAACCTCCCTGGGCAGCCTGTTCCAGTGTTCTGTCACCCTCACTGTGAAGAATTTTCTTCTCAAATTTAAGTGTAACCTTTTGTGTTCCAGTTTGTACCCATTACCCCTTGTCCTATCATTGGTTCTCACCGAGAAGAGGCTGGCTCCATTCTCGTGACACTCACTCAACATTAATAATGTCACCCCTCAGTCTCCTCTTCTCCAAGCTAAAGAGGCCAAGGTCCCTCAGCCTTTTTTCACCTGCTTCTACCTCTGTGAAACTTATGTCACTCTAGGAATTTTCAGGTAGGATTTCATGGGGCATTCTCACTTTTCATCATGAGCAGATTTTGCTACTACAGCTCCCCACTCAAACTCTAACAATTTAAGCCATAGGATTCACAGTGATTTCATTTGCTATATTTTTGTGCCCATGTTTCAGCTTTTGTTGATCAAAGTGTTCTGCGTATCAGGTACATTTGATACACTTTTTGTATGCTTTCGTTTTGTAACAATACTTATGACCTTTACACATGAAAATGTAAATCTCTTCCAAACTCAAAAGACTTTGGACATGGCATAAAGAAGAAAAAAGATCTTATTTTAATCTTCACATATAATTTTCACCTTCCTCCTTAGAGGAATTAGAAGTGACATTTGTTGGATGTTCTGACTATATAGGTTCTATGCGTAGTAAATAACATTTCTATATAAAATGGCCCAAACCAATTCTGAATAATAAACAAGTATGCAAAAAAATTGTTTATTTTTTAACTTCAGACATTTAACTTGACCTTATTTCCTCCAGTGGGAATTTCACCCTTGACTTCTCAATTTTTCTTTCTTCACAGTCCAGAAATAAGAAAAGGTTTATGTTCAAAAGATAAACTGAATAATTTGGAATAGTCTTCAAATGGCAAGTATGCTAATAACTTAGTGAGATAGACAAGATTAGTATTAGGAAGTCTAATGAATAAAAGCTAGAAAAATAAGAAGTAATGAAAAGACAAAATTATTAACTTTCGATTTTTTTTTTTTTTTTTCAAAATAGAATAGTCTAGGGAGAGAAAAATAGATGAACCGTGTAGGAAAATCACCAAAGTTGGGTTTTTTTTGCAAGAGAGAGATAGCAAGTATTTTCTGGCACCATTGGCTGTATGAGCCAGTTATGTGTATCTTCAGACAACAAAACAATGTAATTAATATTAGCAGGGTAATGTAGAAGTTGTTTACACTTATCCAGAAAGAATGCTGATTGTTTTCACCCTGCATCTACCATGCAAGTATCATTTGAAGGAACAAGAAAGAACATGCAGCAGAGAACATTGGCATCAAAACTCATTTAAAAAGAACATTATCTTAATTAAAATAGAATAGAAACATCAGAAACAAATTTTAGCTAGTGAGGGAGAAATATCTAAGTGAGAAGGAGAGGACTAAGTTGATCAGAATTCAGAGGCTGCTCCATGGGGCACAGTCTGCAGTATTGCATTACTTTATATTGTGGCAAGATCAAAGCCTTTGGTCCTGATCTAAAAAAGCCGTTCATATACATATGTCCACATGTTTAAGCACATGGATAGTTAAACAGGAACATGTGCCTGCTTACTTCTAAGCTTAAATCTAAATGTTTTCCTTGACTGGAGTTCAGTTTTGTGCAAGTAACAAGCTTTTATTGCCTTTGAAAGCACCACACATATTAATACATAGGGTACTGGACTGGAACTTACGAGATCAGAAACCTCTGCTGTGCTCTGCAGACTCATCAAGCTCAACTCAAAGCATCTGTTTTCCTGCCTGTTCGTCTCAAACTGCAGACTTTTGGGGCAAGGAGTGTTTCACAACTTGTGTTTATTTATCCATTAGCTGGCTTAAGGGGGCTCTGAGCTCACTGTGGATCTCTGTATGAGTAAAATAATAAAAGAATGGGGGTACTGTGTAGATACTAATTACCCCCAAATTAGGCTTATGAAATTTAAGGCAAAACTTAAGTCACTGTGTTTTGTTTTCAGATGTGCCAGGCAAACATAGCTTGACTAAAGATGATAGAATTCATGAGCACTCAAGCTTTTCTGTGGATTTGTCTCCTTTTTGCCTTGAAGTCTTCAAGATTTCCTTTCTATTCTGCCAGTATCAGATTCATTTATAATAAGGTTGATAACTTATAAATAAAATATGAAAACCTGTAAAGCTAATACTTACATAGCATTTAATTTTTTTTTTTTTTTTTTTTTTTAACAGACCTACTCTTTAAACAAGTATTAATTTGTAAGGACCTTAGGGTTTTTATGAAATACATTCGTGTGTAATGCATGAAGAGTATATTAATTCATCAGATGAGCATTCTATTGCTTGTCCTCTTTAAAGCCTTAGACATATTCATGTAACAAGTTTCTTTCTTAACTATTAATTTATGGATACTAATGACTATTCTTAACCACCTAGTGCACAGGACCATGATCTTTTAAAATGGTTACTTTCTGTAAAACCTGTTCATTTGAGAGGGCTCCACACTGACAAAGTATATTATGAATAATACTTGACTCATGATACTCCCAGAGAGCCAGCTTTGTACTCCTACTTCACTGCACAGACTAACGTGACTAAAAGAAATTACATGATTTCAGCAGTGCATGTAGTTCTTGTCAGACTACAGACCTGTGGACAGCAAGGCTGTGCTGGGCATCTCCAAGCATCATCTGCTGTTTTTTAGCTGACCTTTTTGCAGAGTAGCTGGGAAACAACATGTATGGGTCAACCCCTTCTGTCCATTACACCATAGCTTGACAAATCACAACCCAGATGCAGCAAGACAGTAATTTGCTGTGCATTATCACCCTGAGAGATGTGTGCCTCTCATTAGGTCCTGATGTATTATAAGCATCAGAAATGCTCTAAGAAATTGTTTGTTATAGTATTAGCAAGACCATGATCCACAACAACAGCAGACACTTTGAAATAACAAAGCTTTTTAAATGAATAGGTGTTGTAGAGTTTTGAGGAAAAGAGAACTGCCACTTCACTACAAACTTTTACTACTGAGAATGTTGTGCAAACTGAGTAACTAGCACATTCTGCAACAAACCTAATAAACAAAAAGTCAGACTTTAATACAGATAAATTAGAATAAGTGAAATATTTCAGAGCTGAAAGCATGACTTCATTCATGTTTCAAGGCTGAAGTAGGTATTCACTTCTACTCCGTGGATACGTTGGTCATATTGAATATCCTAAGAAAATCAATTACAGAATGAGATGGAAAGATTACAATCTACAGCATATATTATAAACACTGAGTTTTTTGAAGTTTGCTTTGTTTTCCTCCAATATTTTTAATATGCAAACACTGCTTTCCCTGTTTAACCTCATTTTGTGTCTCATAGAGACTTCAATTTCCTATTCCTAGCCTCAAAAAAAAAAAAAATTATCAAGAGAACTCATTATCACCATTTTTTTAACTGGGTAGATCAAGAACAAGTTAATTATGTGGAACAGATAACAACTAAAAAGAGGTCTGCTTGTAGTCTAAAAGCTGTGGGTTGCTCAACTTATTTTGAATTTCCAAAGCTAAATGAACTGAAGTTTAATCCAATAAACTTAACAGTTTAAAGATTTTTTTTTTTGCTTCCAGGGAATGAAAGAACTCAGGATAGCTGCAATCTGTTTAGGGTGGCCGTAATTAATACCAAATGTTTTCTTTTGTTTGGATCTCTTTGACCACTAAGGTGAACAGAATTTGAAAAAAAAAAAATGTTGGCTGAAACAAATTTGGCCAGTCACAGTTAAATATGCTGAAATAAAAAAAAATATATTCACTCCTCTAGGAGGAGGATCCGAATGAAGGATGTGAATTTCTGCCTTATTCATGCCTGTGTAGTAGTCAGGTAAAAGATAGTCATACTTTGGCTTCATTGCAGATGCACTGACGATTACTATTCTGTTAATTGGACCATGGAATTCCTGTGCCTGGCATATACATTGTCTTTGATTCATGCTCCACTCACTCTACCTAATGATACTCAAAGTGAATGGGAACTCACCAACTGAATCGGACAGAAAATGACTGTCATGAAATTTGACCTACTGTCATACAGGAAACTGCTGAGGGCAGAAAGAGTTTAACTAGAACAGGATACATTATCTTTTGACAACTCCTCACACTTCATTCTCAAAAAAATAACCACTATTAAAGGTGAAATATTAAGTTACTTTTTGGTTTTGATAATGAATTTTGGAAAACAAAAAAAAAAAGGTTGAAGTCTAAAATCAGTATTTGCCAAGGGGCATCATCTACATGCCCTTTATGAATGAATCATATTTACATCCATAAATACCTCACAGACCTGCCATAATCCAGAGATGAACCAAGTATTCCACTCTGATTTTCAGTCATTAGTGTCCTTCATCTCATTTTCCCTTAACAGCCTGCATGATAGCAGGACTGGGACTACAGGTGTCAGATGCAGTTGATGGAAGGCAAGCGATTCAGAGAAACTCAGCAGTCAAAATGCCCTGCTAGAGAGAAAATTTTCCTCTGGTCTGTGCCCTGGTTCTCCTCCACCTGTTGGTCTGGGTGTCTATGTAATATGAATCAGGGCAAAACCAGGTCCTGCTCTGTTGTGGGGAGCCTAAGTAGGACGTGTGGGAGTGTATGTGGAGTCTGTGCTGTATTTATTGTAATAACAGCTCTGAAGTGTTGAAGACAAAAGTTTTTCAGACTCTGTTCAGGATACTACCTTTAATCATGAGTTTCAGTTGAGTTTATGAGGACCTTGCTATCTGAGACCAGTTCTGAGAACCTTGATATATGTTGCTTACAGGAAAACACATAACATACCATCCTTACTGGATTATCTGAATTACTGGATAATCTGATGCTTCAAAAGAAGGAGTGGGGAGGAAGAGAAGGAGGATTTAGGGAAGTTTCCATAGTAGGAAAGAGTCTAACCTGACAGATCGGATGACCAGCTTAAATTTTCAGCTATGAAATTTCGTTACTATTGCTTACATGCACAAAATTCAATGTTACTACAGATCATAATTTTATTCATCACCTTTATAAATTCATCCACTCTTCTACATTCAAGTTTATAATGTTCTCTGACAGTACATTCCAAAGACTGAGTACATACTCTCTGAAGAAACAATTCATTTAACTTGATAGAAGTTTATCTGCTTTTTCTTTTTCTCTAGTGATCCATAATTCTTGTTTGTACCTTTTTAAACACTTTCATAGATTTTTAGAAAATTCCAATATAAGGATATACTGAAAAGGTATTCCAGGTAGAGATGCTTTCTCTAATAAAATGCTTTACATTGACTTAGGTTATACTGCTGTCCTGAATAACTTCAACTTCAAGCACATATTTACATGCACTAGGGCTTTTCAACACTAATAACTGTATCTGTTCCTGTTTTCTTCAGCTAAAAAACATGACACAATTCCAAATTGGTACCCAAATAAAATTTAGTTATTGTCAAGGTAAAGTGAATTATATGAAATCTGATATTGTAGACCTTGTCCTCTGTAAAAACTAGGAATATTTATCCAAGAAATTAAGAAGATTTAGTCTCTTTATTTTTTTGTATGTGGTCATGGCAGTAGACTGCACTCAGAAGCAAAAATAAAAAAGTATTACCATTTCAGATCCAACACATAACCAAAGACATGGAACTTCTGTCATTAATTATTTCTTTTGTTAGCAGATCTTTGATGTTTAAAACTCACACATAAGTGGAGATGCTTTCATTTCTCTGAGTTTTCTGATGCTGTATTACATGCATATCACATTTTTAAAACATATTTCTGATTTAAAAGTATTTTTCCTTCAGGTTGGTTTGGTTTTGTTTTTTAAACCCAGCTATAATTTACACCAATGAAAAAGCTGTCATCTTTATCAAAAATCTCCAAACATTGGTTCACAGGGGCTTATCTACCACTATTTTACCTGGGAAAAGGTATAGTGATCATTAGTGCGGCAAGTGACTATGTTCACCATTTTTGCACTCATCTGACCTCTTATGAATATATTCATTAAGGTTTTCTTGAGGTGCGGAAATGACCTTAAAACCCTTGAGACTGTAAAGAAGGTATGTATTTATCTATTTATTTATAGCACTGGACATATGGGGAACCATTTCACCCGATACATGTGTAAAATTACAGTAGCTGTGAGCTTGGTTAAATGCAGTAAAGTGTTACATATGCATGAAAGTTTTAGGGACACCTATACATATTCATAACCTGTCCCCAAGAAGGCGGTTCTTATTACAAGGAGTTCCAGGGGAACATTTCCATAATCTCCACCTCCAGCTCCTCCTGGTTGCAGCTGCGCAGTGACCATGAACCCGGGTCCTCTTCTCTGTACATGATCACCTTTGGTCCAGTGTGATGAGTTGGTTAGGACTCATACTGCTAAGTTGGTTAAAACTGGCGTATCTCCTGTCCTGTGCCCAAGTTTCTGTTATATAGTTCACTCAAAGATGCACCGAGAAGGCACCCAAAGATTTTTATCTTTGCAAGGCATCAGCAAACTCCTGTTTCTCGTATAATAAGTTACACAAAGCTAAGCAAGGCTATGTGGGTTAAAGGGCTAGTTCTCTGTTGGCTCTTTAGTGATGTGGGATAGAGTTAGCTCTCTAAGTGTCAAGGATTAGTTCTTTAAGTGTTAATTAGTTAATTGTCAATTCCCTGTGTCATTCTGAAATCTCATTACATTGATTTATAGATGAGAGACTGCCTTTCATTACCAAGATTTGCTCTCAGAACTAGTACACACCCAGCATACTTCAGCCCGCAAAGAGATATTCTGAGTGCTTACACATGTGAGGAGTATATCCTCAAAGCTGGACCTTTCTAATGCCATTTTCTAATTTCAGAACATAAATCTCCTCTGTAAACGGCCTGCTGCACCATGATACCGGCCTCCTTCTATGTGGAAATATCAGCTATTGTTAAAATGAGAAAGGTAGATGGGACAATGAAGAGGCTTGGATAAAATTAGGTTCTAAAAATGGGGAATCAGCCCTCTAGAAGAAGGGAAATTGCAGGGATTTATATTTCAATAAAACATTTCATGAAATATTTCAAAGTAAAACTCACCAGACAAAGGAACTGTAGAAATCAGTTGGAACAAAGCTGTAATACTATGGAATTCAAAGAGAGTAGAAAGTAAAGGCAAAATCATGTTCAGTTTGGAGTAAGGGAACCAAATACTCTTTGAGAAATATAATGTAATTAAATACACCTGTGTAAATAAACACTAGTACTTTTTTTTTTTTTTTTTTTTTTGAGAATGAGGTTTAACAAAGGAAAAACTGAGGTAAGCAGTTTACTTCTAATTTCAACAGTATAAACTGTATCTACTTACCCCTGTCTAAAACACCATTCATGTGAAGCTCTGCAACATCTCTTGTTGCTCTGACAACTATATGTTTCTTAGCTTACAGAAGGATAAAAGCAGTTACAATGGGATGACATTCAGAAGACCTTATTTTAATTCCAAGTGTTCTTACCAATTTTGTGTCTTAGGTAAAGAACATAATCCTTCTGTGATCCTGTATTGTGCTTATAAAGGTATTTTCTTTGCACTGTGAATTCTTTGTAACAGAAAATATCCCTTACTAAGTTTATATATCTACAGTACTACATTCATGGCGTTATCTATAGTACTACATTCATGGCATGACTACTATAAAATTAAAGCTCAGTGACAGAAGAAGTGTTTATGGTTTAGCAATTAGGACAAGCAGAAAAAGTGGACTAAATTAAGATGTCAAAATGTAGACAGAATATGAGAAACAGACTGTTGCTAATAAGAATGATAGCTGTGGATAAATCTTGCTTATGTAGTGAGGGCTTAATTGTAGCATTTCTCTGAACAACAGGGGAAACCAGACTTGAGCTGAGGATGGCCTGAATGACCAAAAGCTTGCATAAGGTGCAACAGATGCATCAGTACACTAATTACATCCCACTAATAAAACAGGAAGTTTTCTCATATTATTCAGCTAGGAAGGTAACCACAGCCATTAAAATATATTTTTTCAAAGATATTGAAAGTAAATTAAAATTGACTTAGAACAGAAATTCAATGGGTCAGTCTTTTAAGTTAAATCTCTGAACTGGCAGAGACAGAATTGGAAAGTATACAAACTCGAGCAAATCTTGCTCTTACTTGCTATCCTTATTCCTCTTATCTGCTTACAGCCTTTTCACAGCTTCTTCACATCCCAGACAAATCAAAGCATTCCTTCTCATCTCATCTGCTCTTTTGGCTGTACCTCAATAACTTTCTTCTGATTCCCCTACAGGTGATAAGCTGCTTATAGTGAGGCTCACGGCAAACTCATTTTATTGTATCGTGGCCAGCTGTTCCATTTAAAATATGTGCTCTTTGAGGCTTCTCCAAATTAGACATTCCATAATGTATCATTCTCTGCTGTAATGGCTACTGACAATGTGCAAGTTTAGAAGACAATAAATGCTATAACCTAGTACTCAGTGAGCAACTAATTTAAACTTCATGAAGGTAGAATGCTGAGCAAAAGAGAGAGAATGATGGTCTCCTTCATGTTGAAGTTCCACAACAAATTTACTAAGGTTTGATTTATGAAGCTTCCATGCATCAGGACACCTGGAAATCTTTTCAGTCTTTGGTATATATACCTCATTGTCTGAAATACTTAAAAATAAATTGAAAGCACCTGAGGCAACAATACTGAAAGCTGCTTAAAGACCATAAGCAGAAGTTGATATAAAGTAATTGCATGTAAAAAAACCAAACCAAACAACAACAACAAAACAACAACAAGGAGAGGTTTGAAGAAAAGTGTTAAAGGCTTTCCAACTGGTTACTCCTAAAATAAATTTATAAATATTATACAGCAGTCCATGGCACAGAAAATCACTATATTATAAACCTTCAAGGATCTACAAACTGAAAAGAGGCTGAGAAATCATCAAAACAGACGCAGACCCCAAGTGGAATTTGATCACTACAATCCACAACATTGACCTCAAACAATCATTCTTTACTCTATAAAGTTTCAAACAAATTTCAACACAGAATAAAAAATCATGAAGTGCTGATAATCTTTTCCCCCACTTTTTATCTATTATCAGATAATAAATCATCTGTAGTTAATAAAATTATTTTCTTTTTCCAGTGTGACTCAAACCAAGTTAAACCAGAACAGAAAGAAAATTAAGAGTGATAATCACCCTTTGAATGCTTTGTCTGTTAGCACCAATTTTGCTTAGTCAACCAGGACTGATATAAAGTGAGTCTTGCAGTAACACATAGCTGTACAGCATCAGTTACACAACCGGGAAAAGATCTGTTTACTTGCTGCCAAGGTCTATTTGCCTTTGAAGGACTTTTCTCATTTGGGCAAGGTGAAAAGGCTCTGGCATCTGCTTATGATGCATATTCTGCCATCAAGAAGAAGAATTTTTGGCTGAATTTTTTTCCAAAACCACCTAAGAGATTTGGATGCCCAGTTCCTATTAAAATTGAATCTATTAGGGAGCTTTGAAAGTCACAGCTTAGCAACAAAACCAAAGAGCTGTCAATACGCAAAGGCACTTGCAAGTATGAGCCATATGTTGTCTCTGTAAGACACCCTAAAATTCATCAGCCATCTTGGTTTCTATTGTATTATATTACAAAAATAAAAGTTTAGACTTTGTGTGGGTTTCTTAAAAGTGAGGCTTCATTGAATTCAGATGATCACTATCCAGAGACCATTACAATAATTGGAGTTATTCAAGCACAAATGACTTTTTTATTGTAGCTTCTTTTGCTCCATAGCTCCCTCTCTCAAATCCATTTAGTACAGAGTACTAAAAGACAACGAGTTTAAGCACATCTCTGCAGAATGCTAGTGCAGAGCAAAACATATATTCATGTATATTCTGTTGAGTGATATACTTTACTCTTTTATATATAGATATAATATTGTTCCGAGTATTTATTCAACACAAGTGGAGTCAGGGAAAAATATTTTTTCCAAAATCCAATCCTGAAATTTAGTCTGGAGTGTTAATTCTTATTCAAGAAAAGTGTACATGAGATGAATTGAAATATTAAGGGGTTTTATGTGATTGCATCCTCCTCATGTGTTCAAGAAAGAGCTTTCCCCTGCCTTCCAGCAAAATTCTAATCTTGAGAGACAGAACATCCTAAAACCAAAGATAATAAAAGCAGGACATACACCATCCTTGTGATTTTAGATTTTTTACATGCAGGCAGATATTGGGAAAGTAAGAAGAGGTATATATTTTGGTTACAACTATTCATATAGAAACTGTTAAAAAATGCTATTATGATATAAGTTAAAGACTATGATTTTATTGATCCCTTATTGCCGTAAAATAAGTACTCCCTAGCAACTCCCTGCTCCTCCAGTTGTCTCTCTGATTTTCTCCACATTTTAAGTTTCACAATTAATGTTGCACATACACAGGTAGATAAGATTAGGAAGATGATTTTCCTCTGGTCAGGCTATTCCATAATTTTTTATTATGGGTTTTCTTTCCCTGAAGCAGCTGGTATTGACTGTTAATAGAAATAACACATTGGATTAGCAGATCAGTGGTTTGACCTGTGATGACAATTCCAAATGTCCTTCGCTGTCCTGAGCACAAATGTTTAATCAAAATGGATGTAAATTAGGTGAGATGTTTGGAAATTGAAGCACATTATACAAATTGCATACAGTAATGCATTTTTGCTAAATGTCATCTCAAGAGTAAAGGTAGACACACTTCAAAATCCACATTTTCTCAGTGATATTTTATAGAAAAAACTCCTGTCCTGCTTCACATCCAACTCCACCAGGATGTTCATCACTTCTTGCCAGAACAGTTCCCTTTTCCAGATCTCCCACAATAACTATCTGTAAAGGCCTGGAGAAATTGCAGGAGCTATGTTTTTGCAGGAGGATGACTGGGATGGAAACAGCATGAAAATGGTCACGGTACAATAAATAATTCTGAAGAATCAGAAGTATATTTCTGCTCTTCTAGAGATGTCCATTAACACTGAATCGTGAGCTTTGAAAGAACAATCAGGCTACAACAGGGTTTCTTGGTGAAACTACTCAAAGTATTAGGTTATGTCATGCTAACTGCAAACCCAAGTAACTTCTACCAGTTTTCACATTTCAAAAATATTAGTACAGACATATAACAGTTAAAAAAAAAAAAATCCTAAAAAATACACCTCCTATGGAAGATGTTAAGATAAAAAGGCTTGCACATTTTATCCAAAATAAGAATGTCGGTTGTATTCTCTTAATTATGCTCACTTCTATAAAGGAATCCAACAGAGTATTCAGACTAACTAAAGTTCAGCTGTACTGAAACCATAACAAGGCCCAAAGTCATACAATAGTTTATAGATAACTTTAAGAATACAATTTCTTAACAGGTACTTCATCATGGCATTGGTAAGGCTGTGGTCATAGTTTAATTAGGTTTGTTATTGACAGTGGAAGCACTAGTTAAGTGCTGAAAACCTTGCAGCTTCACACACACACCTTAGTTTCTGTTTCTTAGTTCACTATGGTGGAGTGAACCTGACACACTGGCTCCTCAGCTTCAGCTCAGATACCATTTTTTTTCCTGTGGGCTTGATTGCTTTTTTTGCCTGTAGTAGTATTTCAAGTGCTGAATTTTACATTGGTATATTCCTGTCTTTACAAATTTTTACTGTGGAGCTAAAAGAAGAAGCATAGGTGTATCATTTGCTGTATCGCTTGGTCTCACTGTCTAGAATTAAATGCTTCATTCTGTTGACCTTAGAGCTTAATCACATTTTCAGTATTTTCAACAAGATTGTTTCTGTGATATGCAGGAGATGAAGAAGGAGGTCTTTGTCCTTACATCACTACACCCTTTTCATCATATTTAGCTTAGAAAATGAAACTGTATGCTTAATAATACTGATAGGGTTTGGGAGATTTAGTTGGGGAAAAAACCCAAAAGTTCACATTTGAAATTCGAACATCTGAATTTGATTAATGGAAAAATAGATAATTTGTTTTGGTACTCTAAGCATGTTCAAAGCAGGTGTCTAAGGTCTAGTAAGAAAGAAGTTTTTCCTCCAGTAAATCTAGAGGTGATAGCAGCTTACCAGATGTGCTTGGACGGTATCTGAGGGTGAAAACAGGAGATAAATTAAAAGGACCAGTTTTTAGTCAAGAACCTGTTTTGGTTTGTGCAAGATGGTTTATTAATATTATGTTTGAGTGAGATTCCACTTACAAATGTAGAAAACTATAGTATGTTTGTAATAGTCTACAGAAGTGTAGGCCAATGACCACAGAAGATGTCTAGAGAGAGATGTCATGCTGCCTGAGTTAAAGCAACGTTTTCCAGCTCTGGGATGACAGAGTTTGATTTAAACTGGAGTAAAACAAACCAACAGTGACAAAAGATGTCTCATCACATAAAGGGAGAACAACAGGAGTGGCTGAAGGAGCACCTGTGCTTTAGAAGGTAGTGGGTTTTTTTGTTTGTGAGTTTGTATTTTATTTTTTTTCTCAGTACCATGTGCAGTTTTCCAAGTGTTGGAAAATAAAAAATGCTAACAAAGCTGCTGGAGACGACAGCAACGAGTGACAAAGTGCAGACAGTGGAGCAATTCAAGTCTAGTGGAAGCAACTAGTGTAGGAAAAGGCTGTAAAACATACTTTTCAGGATGGCTGATGAGAGGGAAAGGCTGCTGCAAGTTTAGCAAGTGAGGATATCTGGTAGGTGGGAGGAGTGTAGGAGAGTGAGAAGCAACTGACAGAATCAGATCACATCAATTTGAGTGCAGCTTATACCAGACCTATCGATCCAATAAGGACTTAACTATTTACAGTATTAAACTGATAATTAAATTTACTGTGAGATTGCAGGAGAAATAGACCTAGATGACTTAGAGGTTGCCTTACTAAAGAAAAAGCCCATAAAAATACAGTGTTATGCTTTCACAGTTAGTCATTGTTACTGTTTCTTTGTGTTCTAACATTTATGATCCTTAAATAAAAATAGTTTAAGTAATAAAATCCATATGTACGTGTGTGAAATAACAGTTTATTAAGCCCCAGAAAGTTTGGATTGATTTTCCTAGCTTATCAGGTGTTTTGAGCTAATGCCTTCCTAGAAACCTGCTTGACTTTAAATTCAGCTCTTGTTGCTGCCCATTGAGATTTTTTCAAAAGATTACATGGCAGAGTTCTGCTAATAGCTATTAAAGAGTATAAGGAGACACATAAATAAAAAAGCACAGACTAGAACTCGTCTTTTGCCCTTCCATCAGCATCATTTTCAAAACCAGGAGTTCCTTTTTAATTGTACAGTCCAGCGCCATCCTGAGATGACTTATCTGAGACTACACTAGGTCTCGAGTCTAAGGTGGTTTGAAGCTGCATCTGTATGGCATTGAGAAGTGGTACCAATTAGCTAGGATGCAACGTACCGTTGAGGTAACTATTAATTTTCCCAGATACAATTTGATATGCCTGTTTGAACTATTCTGAGAAAATACACCTGGGTTTCTGTGCTAGCTTAGGCAATTTTAACGTTACTTTGTGCTGTAGATAATGTTTTCTTGCATTTATGTAATTGTATCTTATGCTGACATTAGCAAGCAATGTGGAAAAAGAGCAGAGCAGTAAATCCAGGCAGATGCTGCTGAGGTCATGAAGTTTGCACCATCTGTATTACAGGAAGTTTTGCTCTACAGACACAGTTACATTCTGTGATCCCAGCATTTATGAGCTGAGTGCATGACTTGTGCTTCATGAGTATGTCTTCAGCTTCATATGAAAGGAATTCAGTTTAGCTGCTCCAGGGACAATCAAGAGATTTACTTCCAAATCACACTTACTCTAAGACATAAAGTGCTCACGTAGATTCATCTTAACACACTAGAGCACTGCTGGGTTAGTCTCCCAAGTTAGGTTTGTGTTTGCAGATATATTTTTAGTACTATGAGCAATGCTACCTGTTTGGAAAATAAAATCAGCTGGTTTATGTTGTTGAGAAGGCTTGTCTGACCTTCTCTAGAAAAAAAAAAAAAAAAAAAAAAAGACACCTTTTAAATAATGTAAAAAACTAAAACTTTTTACAGTTCCAAATTTAAACAGAAAAAAAATGTGGTAACAATCAGATCCATTAATAAATACTGGTTCATTCATACAAGTAGGTTTCTGTGGTAAAAGTTGCTACAATCATTTGTTTAATATCACCGTAATACCCCTAACCTAGACTTAATTCCAAAAGCCAGTAACAGGCTGACTGAGTCTATTAGAGGATTTCCTACCATTTACAATAAAGCAAATGAGACTCTCAAAGCCACAACAAAAAATCTTACTGATTTAAATTTGTCTGTTGTCCCCTTTCTTTACTTGATTCCATTAAAAAAAAAAAACATTGCATCCATGATATTTTTCATCTTCCTCTACATTCTTACTACCTTCTTTAATGACAAATAATTCTTATTTGCCTCAAGATGAGACATTCAAGAAAAGCTTTACCAAATGCATCCTTTACCATCATGTGCTTAGGGTAGATTAAATCTTGCATTGTTTCTTTTACCACAATTAGTTCATCCAGCTATGTTCTGATATTTCTGACACACTTTATCAGAGCTGAAATTGCTTAGAAAGGACAAAGTCATTTTAAGATAAAACTCTTCTATTAAAAAAAAAAAAAAAAAAAAAAAAAGAAAAGGTTTTGGGAGCTTTAATTAGAAATAACTATATCACCATAATACATTTGTAGAATAGTGAATTACAAGAATCAAAAAGTCTTAATCTTTTCTTTCAATTGTTTTTACCCCAAAATGAGCTGGAATAGTTTGTTTTCTGAGAAAAAATGAAAATGTCATGATTGGTCACTGTTGCATGAAGAGGATTAATTTAGCAGAAGTTAAGCCTCCTTGTGATGCAGCTGGGCTGAACCCCTGAGTGACACCCAATCACACCAAATAACCTGAAGCTGGCACTATAAGTTGGATCGTATTCAACAGCTGGTGCAAATGTTGAATTTTCACAATTGGATTCACTGACAGTGTGAGGCATTCATGACCATTGAATTTACATGTTTGCACAGATTAGTATAATATATACTATGAGTGCATTCATTGAGAAATTCTCATAACTAGATCCTCAAAGAGTGATGTCATTTATAAATACACTGTCTGCAAAAACACACTTTATTTGCAAAATACACTTCAGTTCTGAGAAACACGTGTTAGTGGCAAGAAATAAGTATTAGTACCCAATATATATAAATTCTAAGATGACTACATAGTGCTGTTAATGTGATTACAAATACAAGCTTGAAGTCTAAGTGTCCTGGGAAAACTTGGTATACCCAAGTATGTAAATCTTACCCAAAAGCATCCCTTTGGGCGGAGGAGATAGGCTCAACCCGTCAACTGGTTCCAGAAGTCTGTTATGCTGTTTCCTTGTCTTCTAAGTGACGGTGTCTTCCCCTACTCTTCCTCTGTTTTTAGGGTATTTTATACCATTTTCTAAGTTTAGGTGGAGCTTGAGTGACTCTAGTCATACATAACTTTGTTACTGATTGGTGTAAAAGCTCTTGCTTCAATTTTTAAGGTAAAAACTTCACTACGCATGCTCAAAAGCATGCTGGAGGTGGGTATCTTTTGTGATGGAGGTGTGTTTTGCTATTATAATGAGATTAAAATGAGAAAAGTTCATTCCACCACACAAATTTCTGGCTCAGTAACTAGCACTTTTAATGGAACTGAACATTTATTCTTTTTAATTGACAGCAGCTATATTTTATCTTCTAAAATTGTCAGCAGCTATGCCACCTGGTTCTTGTATCTGCCTTGTTACACAGGGCCTGGCTGCAGTAACTTCATACCACTTCACTTCCCCGCTTGTCTTCATTGGTACTACACTGGGCTCCCCCATGTACTACCATCCAAGAATGCATGTCACATGTTGAGGGTAAAATCATATACAGCAGATTTCTTCCCTGCTGTGTAGCTGCCTTATATGCTGAAATTGTGGATATAACTTTATTCTCAATAAGTGCATCCTTGATAATTAGTTTCAATAATTTGCCCCCCTAAGTAATTATTCCACAGTCACATTTGAGAAAAATTCAGGTAAACATTTCTTGGGAATAGCAGTGGTATCATTGATCCCACTGTCAGAGGCAGAGACAAGGTGATTTCTCCAAGTCTCTGATTTCCTACAATACTCCAAAAACTTTAAGAACTGAAGGAGAGTGCACTGAGTCTAGCTGTAATGGAGTGATCTTCCTTCATAGCAGCCTGTATGGTGCTGTGCTTTGCATTTGTGACTAAACAGTGTTGATAACAGACCAGTGTTTTAGCTATTGCTGAACAGTGAGTGCACAGAGTCAAGCTTCTCTTTTTCCCACTCTGCCCTGCAGTAGAGCAAGCTGGGTGGGTAGGCAAGAGTTCAGGAGAGGACACAGTCAGGATATCTGACTCCAATGTATCAAAAGGATATTCAATATTATATAACATTAAGACAAGCAATAATGTTTTAGGGAAACAAGGAGGGAGAGAGGATGTTCATAATTATGGTATTTGTCTTCCCAAGCAACTGCTACACATGTTGAGATCCTGCTTCCCAGGGAGTGGCTGGACATCTGCCTGCTGATGGGAAGCTGTGAATGAATTCCTTATTTTGCTTTGCTTGTGTGCACAGCTTTCCTTCACCTATTAAACTCTCTTTATGTTGACCCATGAGTTTTCAACTTTTTCCATTCTGATTTCTTCCCCTGTTCTGCTGTGGGGCTGTGAGTGGGCAGCTAAGTGGGTACTTAGCCATTGGCTGGGATCAACTCACCACAGGGGAAGAAAACTGTATTTTGCTGAAAATCTTAGGCTTCCAAACTGTCTCTCAGTTATATGAATTCCTGTATAAAATCTTCGTACTACTTAATACTAGAAAGAAACAAATACTTACAGGGGATGCAAGAAGCTTGTGGTCTCATACTACAACCTGGCCTGAGGGAAAATTAAGCAGATGGCAACAATAGCTGTTTATGAGTCAGCAAGTAAAAGGAGTTTTAAATACTATATCAGAGATAGCAGAAGAGAGGCTGTCACACCATTTGAGGTGTTTGCTTAAAGAAGAAGTTAATTTAAACAGAAAGAAAATACACTAGATTAAAGAGGCACCCCTGACAAAGCACACTACCATCCTATGAGGAGCCCTCTGGGAACAATCATGCCTACACTCATAGGCACAGAGATCTTCAGTAGAAGGCCTCAAGGGAAGGATCAACACTAGCTTTAGATAAACACCATGACAGACAAAACAGACTGAGGGTTACTTTTGCTTTGAATTAAAATACCAAGTATGACTACACAGAAAATGTGAAGGAAAGCACTAGTTTTTGGTACTTCGCCTTTATTAAAGAAAAAAAAAAAGGCAATAAACAAAAAACAAGACCCCAAAAGTAAATTAACAGGCAAGACTGAATGTCAAGAACAAAAACATACTAGATCAAAGCTAGTTTTAAAATATTGTGAAATGGAGTCAGAGGACAAAATATTTTGAAAACATGATTTCACTATTAAGTTCCTCAAGTTATTCTCTTGAGTATAGAGTCAGCTCATTGCTACAGATAGAAATCGCTTCCTCTTCTGACCCTCTTGTAGTCTTACCTGTAGAATCACTTGACAATGCAGATACATAATGTATCGGTGAGCTTAGAAGCTGCACAAAATAACACCTACATAACTTGTTTTATAGATGAGGGAATACACGTAATTAAAAAAAACCCTGGATAGGTTGGGTTGAAGAATATTTTACAAAGTTACCTATTGCTTTTACTTTTCCCTACCCAGAAAAGAATGCTTCCCCCCATTCACACAAGTTGGCATCTTCAGTGAGCAATAAGTTGTACACAATGTGAATTAAGTGCTCAGAAGTCAGGCACATTTTCCTTTTTGAATTCAAACCTGCAAGAAATCAGGATGGCAAATCTCTTTAGCTACACATATTACTATATTTACCCAGTCAGTGATGACAGTTCAGCATGGGCATATCTGCCTATTTAAATACAATCGCTTGACTGGGACCACAGTATATTAAATAGAACTCCTATTTGATGCATAAGAACTCCCTGATCTTCAGGCTGTTTCTACAAACGTCTGCACAAAATCCCTGTTTTAGAGTATCAATTTTGATAGGTCTAGTTCTATAGACAGAAAGACCCCTGCCACATTTATATTTTTGAGCAGCCTAATGTATTCCCCTAGTTCATCACTCTTTTTTTGAAATTCAGTGCAATAGTTACACTTACTTTTATTAGTGAATCAATTTAATTTAAACTTAAATCAAATTAATCCATATTGATTCAAGGTTATTATAATATAATTTATTCTCTAAGTTTTGCCTAGAAAGTCACTATCTCCTGTAAATTTTCAGCAGTATTTATCTTTCTAATGGGATTAAAGATAGCCAAAGTAAAGGTTGCAAAACCCAATTCAATATTAAGTTTTCATAGGCAGATAATTCTGATTAACAGTGAAGCAACCCATACTATGTTTGACATCTTTGATATGAAGCATGAGTCAAACTGGAATTCTTATGACTTTCTCCACATTCTTCTTACAGGAAGATTCTATTTCCCAAATATACTGTATTGATGCACAGTCTGCACCAAAGAAAAGACAAAAGCAACTGATCCTGAAAGGCACTGTTAGCAGCATTAACTCGCTATCATAAATTTTGAAAGATGAATTAAAAAAAAAAAAATATATATATATATATAAATTCTGTGTAATCTCAAGCTTTCTTATTTCTGGCAGTCTTGTGTGGCATCCAGTTTAATGCCAAATTCATATATGACCTAATATAAACTAGAGTTTGGAAATAAAAGCAAAGACATAAAATGAATATATACCAGTTGTAGCAGGATGCAAACCCGCCTCTCTCCCCTCCCTCCTTCATCATGGAAGGAGTAGACACATCTCCTTCTCTCTCTGCTTTTTGAGGCTAAAAGCTTCTTTTGTTTGACCCCAGAGCACCCTGGCCAGGGCCATTAGGATAAGGGAGTGCAGAGGCGCCAGGGAGCCGCTGGACGCCCATGACCAGTGTGTGGGCTGTTTGGAGGCTTCAGGGGCACCCCCACAGCCAGGATGGGTGTGCAGAGAAGCTTCTGGAATGCCTACAGTCAGATCTGATCAGCCTATAAAAAAAGGAACTCTCATCGAGACTCCGCCTTTGGTCACGAATCGCTTGGAGCACGAGCCAGATGCTGCCGCCGAGAGCCACCCGTCCCTGGGATGGAGACTCCACTTGCCTTGCCGCCACGTGTGTGAGTAAAATTTCTCCTTGAAGGATTGCGAGTGTATTTATTTCTCGTGCACATATGCACACGTACTTTCTGTGCTTAATATGAGCATGTGTAAAATTAATCCTCGCATAATCGCGGGTGTATTTTCCTCCCGTGCTTCCACATAAGCACGTGTAACTTTCTGTGCGCATTTGCACTTTCTGTGCTTAACACAAGCACGTGTAAAATTAACCCTCGCAGGATTGCAAGCGTATCTACTTTCCATGCACATTTGCACGTGTACTTTCCATGCTCAATATGAGCACGTATATAAATAAACCCCCGCATAATAGCAGGTGTATTTTCCTCCCGTGCTTCCACATAAGCACATGTAACTTCCGTACACATTTGCACATGTATTAACCCTTGCAGGATTGCTAGCGTATTATAAATTTACCCTGGCAGAATCACGAGTATTTACTTTCCGTACTCAATATGAGGTCTTGGGAAGGATGGTGAAAGACTTAGGGGTGACGATGTGGGATGGAATAGGAAAATTCAGTCTCTAAATGGTTGGCTCCAGGACTGGTGCTACAGGCAGGGCTTTGGATTTTTTGATAATGGTTGGTTTTATAAGACTCCAGTCTGGACAGTGTTACACGGGAAAGGTTTATCTCGCAGGGGCAAAAGGATGCTGGGGCAGGTATTAGCTGGGCTCATTTGGAGAGCTTTAAACTAGGCTCGAAGGGGGATGGGGTTGTAGCTGGGCTTGTCCCAGTGGGGCAGCATTCTAAAACTGATGAGGACCGGGTGGCCTCCTATGCCCCTAGGGAGAAATTGGTGTGCTCTGCTCGCTCCCTGGAACGCCTGTACACCAATGTGCGCAGCATGGGGAATAAGCAAGAGGAGTTAGAATCTTATGTTCGGTCGGGAGATTATGATCTGGTGGCAATTACAGAAACATGGTGGGACAGTTCACATGACTGGAATATGGTCATGAATGGCTATGCACTTTTCAGAAAAGACACGCCAACCAGGCATGGTGGTGGAGTTTCTCTCTATGTGAGAGAGCAACTACAATGTACTAAATTCTGCCCAGGAGCAGATGATGAGCGAGTTGAGAGTGTATGGGTCAGAATAAAGGGGCAGGCTGGCAGGGGTGACACTGTTGTGGGCGTCTACTACAGGCCACCAGATCAGGCTGAGGAAGTTGATGAGGCCTTCTATGGGCAGCTGAGAGTGGCCTCACAGTCACAGGCCCTGGTTGTTGTGGGTGATTTTAACTTCCCTGATGTTTGCTGGAAGGACCATTCAGCCAGCCAGCCACAGTCCAGGAGGTTCCTCCAGTGCATTGACGATAACTTCCTCATGCAGGTGGTGGAGGAGCCAACTAGGAGAGGTGCACTGCTGGATCTCATCCTCACTAACAAGGAGGGTCTGGTCGAAGCAGTAAAGGTTGAGGGATGCCTGGGTTGCAGTGACCACGAGATGGTGGAGTTCAGCATCTTGTGTGGCAGGAACAGAATAGCAAGTAGAATTGCAAGCCTGGACTTTAGCAGGGCTAACTTTGGCCTTTTCAAGCAAGTGCTGGGGGAAATCCCATGGGCAAGACTGCTTGAAGGAAAAGGGGCCCAAGATAGCTGGATTGCATTCAGAGATTGCTTCTTCCACGCTCAGGATCAGAGCATCCCCACACATAGGAAGTCAAGGAAGGGAGCCAGGAGGCCTGCGTGGTTGAACAGGGATCTGTTGGGTATGCTCAAGCAGAAGAGGAGAGTTTACAGGTCATGGAAGCAGGGGCTGGCCACTTGGGAAGAATATAAGGCTGCTGTTAGAGGGTGTAGGAAGGCAGCTAGAATAGCCAAGGCCTCCTTAGAATTACAGCTGGCAAGAGGGGTCAAGGACAGCAGAAAGAACTTTTTCAAATACATAGCAGATCAAACTAATATCAGAGACAACGTAGGCCCACTGATGAATGGGGTGGGTGCCCTGGTGGCAGAAGATACAGAGAAGGCAGAATTACTGAATGCCTTCTTTGTCTCTGTCTACTCTGCTGGAGGCTGTCCTGGGGAGCCCTCTACCCCTGAGACCCCAGATGAAGCCAGGTCAATGGAGGAGTTTGCTTTAGTCGATGAGGACTGGGTTAGGGAGCAATTAAATAGTCTGGACATTCATAAATCCATGGGTCCAGATGGGATGCATCCGCGGGTGCTGAGGGAGCTGGCTGAAGTCATTGCTAGACCACTCTCCATCATCTTTGCCAAGTCTTGGGAAATGGGAGAGGTGCCCGAGGATTGGAGGAAAGCAAATGTCACTCCAGTCTTCAAAAAGGGCAAGAAGGAGGACCCGGGTAATTATAGACCGGTCAGCCTCACCTCTGTCCCTGGGAAAGTAATGGAACAGCTTATCCTTGCTGCCATCTCAAGGCATATCAAGGATAAGAGGGTTATTAGGGGCAGTCAGCATGGCTTTACCAAGAGTAAGTCATGCTTGACCAACCTCATAGCCTTTTATGAGAATGTCACAAGGTGGATGGATGATGGCAGAGCGGTGGATGTGGTCTACCTTGACTTCAGTAAAGCCTTTGACACAGTCTCCCACAGCATCCTCACAGCTAAGTTGAAGAGGTGTGGTCTAGACAATAGAGTGGTGAGGTGGGTTGCCAACTGGCTTAAGGAGAGAAGCCAGAGAGTGGTAGTCAATGGTGCAGAGTCTAGTTGGAGGCCGGTATCTAGTGGAGTGCCTCAGGGGTCAGAACTGGGGCCAATATTATTCAATATATTCATTAATGATTTAGACGAGGGAATAGAGTGTACTATCAGCAAGTTTGCTTATGACACTAAGCTGGGAGGAGTGGATGACACACCAGAAGGCTATGCTGCCATCCAGTGAGATCTGGACAGGCTGGAGAGTTGGGCGGGGAATAATCTGATGAAATTTAACAAGGGTAAGTGTAGAGTCCTGCATCTGGGCAGGAACAACCCCAGGTTCCAGTATAGGTTGGGAAATTGCATATTAGAGAACAGTGTAGGGGAGAGGGACCTGGGGGTCCTGGTGGACAACAGGATAACCATGAGACAGTACTGTGCCCTTGTGGCCAGGAAGGCCAATGGCATCCTGGGGTGTATTACAGGGGGGTGGTTAGTAGATTGAGAGAGGTCTTCCTTCCCCTCTACTCCGCCCTGGTGAGACCACATCTGGAATATTGTGTCCAGTTCTGGGCCCCTCAGTTCAAGAAGGCCAGGGAACTGCTGGAGAGGGTCCAGCATAGAGCAACAAAGATGATTAAGGGAGTGGAGCACCTCCCTTATGAAGAAAGGCTGAGGGAGCTGGGTCTCTTTAGTTTGGAGAAGAGGAGACTGAGGGGTGATCTAATTAATGCTTATAAATATATAAAGGGTGAGTGCCACGAGGATGGAGCCAGGCTCTTCTCAGTGGCAAACAATGATAGAACAAGGGGTAATGGGATCAAGCTGGAACACAAGAGGTTCCACTTAAAATTGAGAAGAAACTTCTTCTCAGTGAGGGTGACAGAGCACTGGAACAGGCTGCCCAGGGAGGTTGTTGAGTCTCCTTTCTCTAGAGACATTCAAAACCCGCCTGGACATGTTCCTGTGAGACCTCACCTAGGTTTTCCTGCTCCAGCAGGGGGATTGGACTAGATCATCTTTTGAGTGAAGCCATGTGTATGGACACTGTGGACCTCCTGTTTTATTAGTTGCTGCCCCTTAATAATTTTCCTCAACTGATATCCGAACCTGTATTCAAGTCACTTTTGGAGTGCTAAAACCCTGTTTCTCACCAGTTTAATAAAAGTTGTTTTGGACCCTGTTGTCCCTTAAACTAACCTCAGGATGCGTCCATGACACCAGTTTCTGAATCATGTTTGACCACAATCAGTCCAGATTAAAAGTGGTAGAATAATAAAGATTAATTTCATTGTAACAAGGCTTGCTTCCCTCTTGCAGTGATGAAATCAGACAAAGAGAAAATAACATACTTGATTATGACCTTAATTGTTCAGTCTTGATGTCTTGTTATTGAAAAACAATAAATATTTTCCTGTGGAAGTGAAAATCTTAGAAGACTTTTTCTGAAAACCAAGGGACTTATTTACTTTTGCAGAAAAAAACAAACAAACCAAACCAAACCAAACCAAATTAAAACAAAACAAAACCCAAAACAACAAGTGTCAAATGACTTTTGAATGAATGATTTTGCATCCACTGATATCATCGACAAATTTGGCCCAAGTTTTAAGAGACTCACTGATGACATTTTCTTTGGACAACAATACTCTACAATGAACATCTGCAATCATTTGTCAGTGTCTGCATAATTGTAAAGGAGTTCCACAGGAACAATTTATATGTGAACAAGACAACGATGCATGTTTACAGTCTATCAAATCCAGTTTAATTTTTAAAGTTTCTAAGGTGTTAATAGATTAAAACCTGTGGCATCTTCTTATGTAATAATGGATGTTGCAATCAAATAATTTTCATCTCTAGAACACACAATTATTAATCCTTTTTAAGTACGATAAGAGTAATCATGCTACAAAGTGTGACTATTACATTGTTCTTGTAGAACAACATGTTTAGTGGTGTAATGAGGATGTGATAAATGTGGTGCAACAGAGGGAAGAATATCTTCTATAGAACACTTTCGACTGAAACTGTGGAACAATTTTCAGAGTTTGAAAGGAACTGGTACAAGACCAGCAGCAAAAATATCATGTAAATAGTTACAAGGGTCTGTCCCTTTTCACACCACCTAAAGCTGAGGTATTTTTTTCTCCAGAAAAAAAGAACAAATTTACTTCCTAAATTCACAAGACAAATCTTGATACTGAATGTACAGAACTGGAGGATACAACTCATGTATGCTGAAGTCAGTACAAATTTATGCACATGGAGCAAAGCACCAAAATCAGTAAAATTTTGCTATGCTAGACAATAAGAACAAAATCTTCCCCCTAAGCAAGTTCCAATGTATAAATGCATTTTCAGCAAGCGTTACGCATGATTGAGATCCACATGGCTTTCAACTTTCTAACAGAGACATTTACATTTTTTCATAAATGCAAGCATACTATAAGAATAATTCATAAAGTCTGAATTTCACAGAATAACAGAATGTCCGGGATTGGAAGGGACCTTGAAAGATCATCTAGTCCAATCCGCCCACTAGACAGTTTTGTTTTATGCAATCTTTTTTATCCTGATTTAGAACATTTTTTTGTGATCTATGAGTCTTGTAAGACTGAACTACACTATAGCCATTTTTTTTTAAATTTAACAACATATTTAAGAAAACTGTACAAGAGGTATTTTGTCAATGAAAAGATACCAGGACACATTTTGAAGATGAAAGACGTGCCAGTATTTCTGGGCAGAATCTGCTTAGTTCTCTAATTTTCCTAATAGCCTCATACTGAAAAAAAACAAAACATAACAAAACAAAACAGAACAAAACAAACAAACAAAACCCCACCAAAACAGAAACCTCTTTGTATCTAAAGGGCAATATATATTACTGAAAATAATTTGTATTGAATTCACGGTAACATAGAAATTATTTGGGACACTAGCTCTGTAACAAAATTATATGTATAAAATTTATCAAAAGCAGCCAAAAGTTGATAATATAGAAGCTTGGTCTTTGTCTGAGAATAGAAAACAAATCAATAATAGTAACACAGCTTGATCTGAAGTCTTATGTTCCACCCTTTCCGACAGCGTCCATGGAAACTATTGTGATAGTCTTGAGTTCAAGTCTCACTTTCATTCCATTTGTTTCATGAGCAGTTAAATGTAAAAGGGAAATACCTGGTAAAGTGATATCTCAAAAAAAAAAAGAAAAAAGTATCTACATATACACACACACACACACACACACACACACATACACACATATGTGTAAATCAAACACTTTGATCTGGAGGTATTGACAAATTTTTACTAACACAAGACATTCAGTGATCAACTTACTTTAATTAACCAGGAGGAACAGAAACCAGAACTGTGTATTAATTAACCAAAACACGGTGAGTCAGAAATGAATTCAAATATAAAATAGAAAACTACTAATTTTATGTAAACCTGAGTTTACTGCTCCATCAAACACTTAAAACATTTTCAGATGACTGCTGCAGCAGAAGAGAAGATGAAAGTCTTCCTTCTTTTCAACACACCCATGGTATAGAGAACTTCAGCACACTATTTACAAGCCTGATTCAGAATGTGATTTTTAAACTGAAGTTTCAAACTTCATTGATTTTTACTATTGAATTTTGTCACAAAATAAGTTGTGACCTGGAAGGGAGCCATAGAAAGTTGTACTGAGGAGCCAATGAACTGACAGCGAAGGACAAATTATGTTTATGGATTCCCACTGGACTATGAACAAAATGGCTCATGACCCACACAGATTTCTTCTACTTAGAGATGTAAAGTACATCAGCCTCAAAGGGCATACAGACATGGAAAATCACTAAATCCCATGGGAATAAATGCAAATCATGATACAGATATATGAGGTGTCAAGGACCATTGGAGACAGCATTTCAATCACTTTGGCACTTATGTACCTTGAATCAATATAGCACATGACATTATTAGTCAGGCAAGCGTATGACAATTCAATAGAACAACAAAATGGCAAGGAAAAATACTAGAGGGTAGCAGTAGCTCAGGAGATTGCAGATTGTTGAATTTCCAATTATTTGAAAATTAGCAAAAGCATCTTTTCCTTCTAGTGGATTATTACATTTGCAAAAATAATTGCAGAGATATCTCTCAATATTCTTAACCACACACCAAAAATACATAATATAGATAGAAGTTTAGTTTCTGTAATAGTAACCTAAGGCATATAACCTGATTCATAGAAACGTTAAATAAAGCTCATAAGCAACATAAATCAACTTATAAATATGACAATATTTTTAGAAGATATTTAACCACCCCAAGAAAAAACAACAACAAAAATCAAAACAAAACAAATGAACAAAAAAACCCACAAAAACCAAACCAAAACAAAAACAAAAAAAACAAAAACAAAACAAACAAACAAAAAAAACAAACAACAAACCCTATATAAAGCCATCTATCATGGAAAGATTGTGTTTTAGAACCAGCCTCCCATACGTAAATAGACCTGACAAGCTTTTAGCAAGAATTTCTTATTATGTACTCTAACCAAGACTGCAATCTTTTCAATATATTTGTGCTAGTGAATCCTGCTTACAAACACACAGAAAAGACTCCACACAAGTTTTATTTGATCTTCTATTGATTTAATTATTTCAGTATGATTTTAGACTTATCTTTTTTTCATGGGTACTGTGGCACTCGAATTATTAAATTATAACTGACATTAATTAAACGGTAGTATGTCTATTGGTGAAGGCTCTGATTGTGATCAGGAAGTGCGTATGTGTACTTGTGATAAATGTGTTTTTTCTGTATCTCATTTTAGCTACCTGCAGCATGTTAGAAGACCTTCATCTTCATATAGAGTTTCAGACTATACTCAGTGGGCTACAGGTACAATTCAGTGTGATTCCCATGTACCATTTCACTACAGGTAATTGAGTCACAGGTCGCAACTAGTCAACTTTAAAAGTGACAAATAACTGTTAAATTATTTTGCTCTACATAGAAAGCTACCAGTCCTTTGTTTATATTAATTTTTTATTCATATTCCCAAGTCAGAAGAGCTTTTTCTCACTAAGAATTTTTTGTTCCTATCCTATGGCAGCTAAACAGGTATTCAAACAACTCACAGAAATATTTCTTCTTGCAGTATTGGGCTAATAGTATTCTCCCCTTCAGAGATTTATATCACACAGAACAGAATGTTCTTAGAAGCATAAGAAACTTCAGCTATAGCATATGTTATTGTTTATATTCATAAAATTACATATGCACTTCAGGGTTCTGATAACTTGAATTCCAAAAGTCAAGTTTCCTTTTAGGCAAAGGGAACCCAAGTGTTATAAGTCTTTAACTTAAAAAATATTGCTTTGTAAAGGCAACATGCACACAGGTGGTTGAAAAAGCTACTAGAAATTATCAGAAAAGTTGCAGGTGGTGGAAATACTTGATTCACCCTAAGCAGATTTCTGTATATATCCAACTTCTGATCCACTGTTAGATTAGTACGACTAATAGCATTGCGTAGTTGAACTTCCTTCATAATCCAACAGTCTCTTCCTATACCCTCAATACCCTAAATTTCTATCAGTGAATACCAAAGTTTTCCAAGTTGGCTACACTAAACTGTATTAGCCAGGATGAAAGGACCTACAGAGCACCAAATTGTCCATAAATTTTCTGTAGAAAACAACAAAAAAAATAATGTAGAGGTAATACAGTAAGTTGCTTCCTTTGTATATAGTAGACTGTATGAGCATGAACAGCTTAAAAGCTCTTCCAAAAAGAGTTCAAAGAGACAACCACCACTTGCATATGATTGCATATTATTTTGGTGATCTGGCAACTGTTATAGGATGGAGTAATTTCAAGTTAGGGCAGTTCTTAAAGTATTCAGGTCATGTTTCTCATCCAAACTACCTATGGTCCCATGAAAGCACTGTGATAATGGGGAATCACAAACGGAGAGTCCCTGCTTCTGGCTCCCCTCCTTTCATCTCCCTCTCGCTTACAAATCTGAAAGTGCAGTAGTGATCATCAAGTCTAGCAGTTTCATATTTCTGAGGTCGTCTCCACCAGTAAAATTTGAATTACTATTGTTGAAAATGATTCAACTGGGAAAGAATTAAACTATCAGAAATACATGAAAAATAGCTTATTTAAATATATTTTTAAGTTTAAAGTATTTTCTTACAATGCTTTCTCCTTATTTTGATGAATTATTCTCAATTCTGTGAGCAATATGTTGTTTTAAATAGTAAAATATAGTCCTTACATAGATGAAACTATAAGAAGTCTGGGATTTTGTTTGTTTGTTTGTTTTGTAAGATGAATAAATGTGTATGTGCTGATGATGAGGGTACACACTGTAAGAAAGTGACCCTGATACGTAATTGACCTGATACCAATAGGTCAATATGGAATTAAGTAACTGGGAAAAACAATTATTTTATGTTAAATTAACAAGTTCCATTGCCTAACTTTCGTCCTGTGACTTTCAACTATAGATGTATATATGTACATCTGAAGATGGACTAGGTGTCTGAAAACTATTTTCTAAGCAAATTGCAAGCCCTAATTAAGTCTCGCAAAACCCTTGTGCGACAGAAGGTGAGTTAGGTTTCAGGTCCATATCTTCTGAGGCCTAGGCCCAGACTTAATACATTAGACCACACTGCTGCCTGGACAAAACAATTAACCTACCTGCTTCTGCATTTTCCCTTGGCAATCCTATAAACATGCACCATGCTGGCCTCTTTTGAAAGCTAAAATACCCCAAGGAATCAGTCAAGTCATTCATCTATCATTTAATTCAATCTGTGCAACACATTAGTCATAGTTTGCATAACCACAGTTGTAGTTTTGAACTCCCATTTCCCTTGTCTGGAAAACTTGTCAAAAGTCTACTGAGAAAAAAGGTTACTTCAACATTTATTCTTTAGACATCAGGTAGGAATGGCATCACATTTTGTAAAAAAATTAAATACTCAACAGTACAATTAAGGTTACTTATTTTTTTTCTTGGTAGAAGAGACTTGAAGAAGTGTTTTGAATATTTAGAGAAAATTATTGGTTCTGTCTACAAAAGGGATCCATTACACATCACAGTTCCTTTTTTTTTGGTGGAAAGATACCTTGCATTCGTGCTTTGGGGATCTGTGTAAAAGGTTCAGTGTAAATCATCTGTGCACATAAAATGGCTTTTGCCACTGTACCTCTAGCTGAACGACACACAGAGACAAATTTCCACGACTGAATTTTCCTGCATGCAGAAGAATGTAAGGAAAAAACTCCACAGATTATGTCTCGCTGTTGGAAAGAGTGCCTCTCAGTAAAAATGCTTTTCAACCATATTTTATATCCTAAAAATGCCTTACTAGAATATTTATGACATAGACTAATCTCTAAGAGTCAGATATTCGTCCTTACCTTCACATTTCTCTTCTTGTATTTTGATTTTCATGCATTCATTTATTTATACTAATGTCTGGAAGCACACTGTGACATTTTTTCCAGTGTTAAATGGTTTGCCTTATCTATACAGAGCACAATGAAACTCGTTGAAGTGGTTTTTAAAGTTAAGACAAGTTTTGTCCTTGACAGCACATGTAGAATTTTCATCAGCTGAAGGCACCAGTGGATTCTTTAACTGTACACATCACAAAAGTGATTAAAATGCCATATCATTTTCAAGAAAAGCATGTAATCCTGTTGTCACAAATCTCTGTGCTTCCTTATACCATATTTCCACATCATGTCTTGTCATCACAATTATCTGATCACATATTGGATTAGACTGTGAGGTATTTTGGTAAACAAAGGATGTTGGAGGGAACTTGTTCACTGTATCGCTTTAATTACAAAATTATTCTCGTTAATAAAATTTTTGTTTGAATACTAGGCTATTCTGCTTTCTCTATTAGTTGTAAAAAGAAAATGACACTTAATATGTACATATTATAGATACATTTATAATTTTTATTGGGCTATATTTTTAAAGGTATATATCCTGAAACTTTAGGTTTCACAATTAGCTTTTCCTAGAAAAAATACAATTTTAACACATTTGTTGATATACAGATTTAAGACAAAGTTATTTGTATCATAAAATACTGCAAAATTATTCTGCACTGATAAATTAAAAGTAAAAAAAAATATTAAAAAATCAGGACTTTTAAAGGTTTAATGGCATTTTACCCAACTTCTCTGATCTGGATTTTACAAATAATAAGCAATTTACCAAAAAAAAAAAAAAAAAAAAAAAAAAAAAAAAAAAATCAGTGTTGTGTAAATTTACAAAATAATGAAAATTATTTGAAAATAAAGCTTCCTGCCTCGAAGCCTGCTATGAAAAAAAAAAAAGTTTAAAGAATTCAGCAGTCTGAAGAGACTTGTAAATGGCATAAAAACATTGAGAAGGATTAAAGATACTTCTCTAGAAGCTAAGAAGTTATGTATGGTACTTGGAGATATAAGTAAAGCTAAGAATGAGAGCAAGTCATTCAGAGTGTTTCTGCCTTCTGGCACAACTTGAAAATCATGACACAGCTACAGAGCAGAAAGGTAGTTCTGTGCATATGGCACTGAATCAGCTTGCTGACGGTGCAAGCTGAATTTCTTGCTCTCTGGTTGTCTTTCCATGTGACCTTTATGAGGTACTTTATATATTAATAACTGTTTGAGGGTCTCACAGTTTAATTCATGCATACTATGGTGGGAAAATCTCTATATGATAATCTGTGTTAAAGAAAAAGCACAAGTATGGAACTTGGGAAAGAAAGGATTCTCAGTAGGCAAGAAAATCTGTGAAAAGTTCTGTACATATTAAAGTGAACATAACCACTATGTACAAAAATTCAAGCTTTTGTCACCTGCTTTGATAATAATTTAAAGTGTAACAGCTTCTTTCCTACTAGCTACAGTGAGGAAGCCCCAAACACTGATTCATCTGGTAGCAATCTTGGTTCTACATGCTCTGAAAGCCACTAGGCATTTGCATTTCTAGCACCACAGCTGTAATGCACTTTGAAGTACATTCAGTCACAAACTTCATGCCTAAATTCACTTCTGAGTACATGAAAAGGAGCCAGGAAGCACGGAATTCTAGGTCATTCACATGTCAGGGTTTCTTACAGTAAGACTTCTAAGCCTGAAGCACTGGTAACCTTTTTTCAAGTGAATATTCGCTAATGGATTAGTCAACATACAATATTAGAAAATCAGATTTTCTGACCTAATTTCCAGTGGGAAAGCAGGCAGAAAACAGTCACAGAAGCTAAATCTATCTGGTTCTGTGAAACATTTCAATCCTGTGCAAGAAGCACTTTTTGCTGAAATCTTGCTTTACCACAAACTTCCCAACCAGGTCTGTCTTCTAAAACCCATAGCTTTTTATTTCTATCACTGTTTAAATTAATTTCAAAATTATAACAACTACAGCACATAAATACAAAACAACAATTTCCCCCTCTTATAAAAAACAGTAGTCATTTTTACACAATCCTTTGTTTTTCCTTCTTTTCACCTTTGGCAGCAGCAGGAAGGTAAAAACAAGCTGAGTAAGAAGTGGCAATGCTAGAGAACATGTGTCAGGCTATTTGAAGGTGCACAGATGGTGATCAGGATGAGGATCTCTATAAAGCAGATTGAACATCTCAGTTCATTGCTGTAACTACCGTCAAAAATGGATCTTTAGATCTCTCCTAGAAAAGTATGATTCATAAGGTAAGACTGACACAGGCTGTAAATTTTTTTGGTGACTATTCTTTCAGCTTCCTTTTAGATCTGTGAATCACAAAAGCCTAGAAAATTTGAGATGAAAGAAGTTATCTCAACAAGTCAGTACTTTTCTTCTGCTCTGATGCAGAATCAACTGTATTGCAAAAGTGCTTGTGAGATATTTGTCTAACATCTGTATAACCTCTACAAGGACAAGATTCCCAGCTCCCTAGCCAATCTGTTACAGTGTTTGTCTATTCTTACCATTAAAAAGCTATCATTAATGTCAGGTCTGAATCTCTTTTTCTGCAGTTACCCAGAGGATGTGAACAGTTCTTTCCCTTCCTTTTTACGTAGGTTTTTTGTTGTTAAAAGCTTTTACTTGGCCCAGCTCTTAATCTACTTTCCTCTAGCCTAAGCATAACTGTTACAAACTTCTGTATTATTGTATGCTATACAGCTATTACCACTGTGCACATTTAAAAGAGGCAGAATCTCCTCAGTTATTATCTTATAAGAGAAAAGCAATCCAAGTTGGTCTTAGCAAGCTTTGTAAACTAAACTGCTAAAACCACTAATTATTTGAGGATGTTAGCTACAGTACTACAGTTATAAAATGATATAGAAGAACTCATCTTTGAGGCCATGTCTAGGTAGAGAGCTGCAAACGTCTGTGCACCTGCTTCACTTGAACTCGGAGATGACTGGAAGCTGGTCAAACATACTGCTAATGTCTTATCTGGAGCTCTGGCTCAGCACAACACACTGCCTTTATTGCACCACTTCAGGTTGCAAACAGTTTGTCTCATAGCAGGAACAAAATAGCTGCATGACTATCTGCATCTGTCCATAAAGATATATAAAGATGTTTTAGGGTAGTATCTACATCTTTATAAGCTGCAGTCAGTGGAATGAGCCTCAGTCTTGCCTGGGGTCACAAGATTCTATTTTAATACAAACAGCCAAGCATGAACAAGTTATTAGAATACAAATAGCCATACACATACTCGTAGATAGCCTGTGCACAGGTACATACTTGTACGTAGGTTCTGCTTACACCTTGTATATTATACAACTGTATGTCCAGTATTGTATCCATAATGAAATCAAATTAGGAGGGAGACAGGTGAGTCATTACATTGAGTCAGACACTATTTTACCTTCAAGGTATGTTTTTTCAGATATTGTCACAGGAATGACTCCTTAATGCAGATTAATAGTGAAATAGGGCTCCAACATGATGAAAGAAAAAGCCACCTTAAAAAGTACATTTGAAATCCTTGTTGTTTGTATTGCTATGCTAGTGAGCGTCACTCTCGATGAAAAAAAAACAAAACCAAAACCATTTTACTTTTTTAAAAAAAAAAAAAAAGCCTTTGAAACATCATTATATGAAGCACGTTATATGAAGGTAGGAACTCTACTGATTTCTGAGTTGTCCAGTATGTTGAAATCCAAACATTTTGGAATAGCAGTGCAGTATAAATAAGTATGATACAGACAAAAAAACATATCCATATCCAAATTTGGAAATATAATGGGTCCCATTAACTCTCACGTAGTTAGAAATGTTCAGTCTTTCTGTAAATGTGATGCTATTTCACGTGCAGAAGGATCTTCAGAAAACAGGTTTTAATTTTCCTGTCTCTCAGTCTTTTGACACCAGATGGCAGTGTGATACACAACCATTACACTTACCTCAGTAATTCTGAGTTAAGATGAAGAAAATCTTCATTAATCAGCTTGGTTACTAAAGCTATGTGATTAAAAGGCTTACTAACCCTCTTGCTCACTTTCAGTCTTCCAAGCAAACAGCTGTCATATTCTCAGAGACTCCCTTAGTCTTTTTGCTGTCAACATTCAAAGTACAATTCAGCATTAGCATCAATTTAGTTCAGCCCTTTTACTCTCGTGAGCCTTTATCTGAAAACACTCACTCACTGATCAAGAAAGGGAGAGATGGCAGATTTGGGAAAGGTAGATCCAGTTTACTTACTGTGGAACTACAATTCACAGCTGCAAATGAGTACCTTGAAGTGACCGATCATCCTCACTTGTTGCCTTCCAGTTCATGAGCTATTCTTCTCATAGTTTTAAAGCACTGTGGAAAGGTCTGAGCTGATCATCAAGTGAAGGAAACAGCACAGGCCTCTAACTCTGAGTAAAGGTAATACTAATATTTTCTTTGCCACTCTCTGATTTTTACGTCCCTAGTAGTTCATCAAAATGATGCAACCTTCTTCAGTATGTCTTGTGGATCCTTCTCTGACCCTTTTCCACCTGTGTTTTGTTAAACATTAACCAAGTATTCTATAAAAACAGTTATTTTGCATGCCAGAAGGAGAAGAAAGATTTTCTGAATGTTACAGCAACATTTAAATTAATTTTTGTGTGTGTCTCCAGAAAAGTATGTCATTGAGTCCAACTGTTATCCTAACACCACCAAGTCCACCACTGAACCATGTCCCTAAGCATCACATTTCCACATTCTTTAAATACCTCCAGGGGTGGTGAATCAACCACTTTCTGGATAGCCTGTTCCAATGGCTGAAATGGGACTTTCAAATAATGATGCCAGTATATGAATGGCTTTAAGGACAGTAAAAACATTTTCAATCAGAAATTATATTTTTAGCTGCCAAAGAAGCTCTCGTGAAGTATCAGAAAATCTATGTTGCAAGAAGAACCGAAAACAGAGTCAACAGTTTCCAAATTTGTGCTGGGCAGGCTGCAATTTTCTAAGTTCTAGTGGTGCCATAAGAAGGTTTTAAGGGCTTCTACTGCCTAAATAGAGCTTTTAAAATATCAAATGTATAGTTTACCTTCTAGTTTATGGCCAAGATGTGAATATTCTTCTAAAAATAGGAAGTTCTCTGGGTTACAAAAAGAGGAGTTATTCAAAAAGCAATCTATTTCTGAGCTATAAACAATTAATTTCAAATTTTAAAAACTAATTTGAAATTTAAAAATTCTGGTATAATTAATCTCTGATAATTGCAGACTGTGGTAGAGGACAAATATGAATTTTCTTTAGAAAACAGGTACCCGTAGATGAGAAGATTTATGACCCAAACCTCAGTACACACTGAAGTGCCAAGCACTGTCAGCTAACCATGTTAAAAGATGGTATACGAAACAGAATACACCTTTTACTCTAATGTCTTTGAGCAGCATGTGGGGCCAACTCCTGAATAAAAGATTAGCACAGCTCAAATGAAATCAGTTTATACCAGTTCACACTAACCAATGTTACAGGCATGGTCTCGGAAATTATAGCTCAGAATTTGCAGTGAAGTCTAGAGCAATGTGTCCATTAGTGGCAAGGGAAGACAGCAAGAAAGGGAAATGAGTAGGTGCTACTAGGCGCTGGATGCTGCGTGCACCATAAAGTCAAAAAAATTTCACATTTCTCGAGTTCCAAAATAAACTCACTACCTCAGGACTTCACAGTCTTCTCAACAAACCAGATAAACCCACAGTATTATTGCAGCTAAATGCAAATGGTCCATGCCCAATAATCATTAATTTCTCCTATACTAGCTGAAGCTGGTATAAGACTATGCTGTTAACTGCTTTCTAAAGGGATTCTCCTCACCAGGGAGAAGTTTCATGGTGATTCTAACAAGTTTTAATGCAGTTATAAGCCGACATAGAGTCAGAAGAAAGATTTCACAGAGTAAAAAATTAGTATCATGTTGTCTCTTACTTTCAGTTTTATAGAGATAAAAATTTTTTTTTGGGGAATCTTCATTATGAGAGTCTGATATAAACCAGCAAAAAAATGGTTTATGTGTTCCTCTCTAGGTTTTCTAACACTTTAAGCCTTTATTTTTTATTTTTTTTTTTAAAGTGAAATTCAATGTGATACTGGATTCTGGTCATCAATTAAATTCTACTGAAATGCATTTATATCAACCTACTTGGAAAAAAAAACCCAAATATTATTTAGGGTTTCTTTACTGATTGGTTTTGTGGTTTTTTTTTTTAGTCGGTTGGTTTTCTCTTTTTTTGTACTTTTTTGTTGCTGTTGTTTTGAGTTTGACTCCAATGGAACTTACAGATTTTCTTCAAAACAAGATTCTCGCATACCAGATGTTTGTAAATCTAAAACAGGTGTGTATTAATATAATTTACACCACTGTGAAATATGGGGATAGTGGAGGAGAAAGGAAGATGCAAGAGAAAAAAATTTTCCCCTCCCCCTCAATCCGCGGATAGAAACACAAATCCTGTTTTTTTTCTATGTCTTTCCAGTTACACAAAAAAAAAGAGTCTAAACAATGTTTCTTTCACTAACATATATAAATGCTACTGCTCTTCACTGACTTCTTCTATCTATTTTTTATGCTGAACTTTTTGTCCTTATAGCAATTTACTGTTCTACATCAGCTTCTAACTCTGTGGAATAGCTGGTAAAGAAACAAAAAGTTCATTCATGTTTACACAAGAGAGGTCCTGTCTGAAATCCAGTTTCTCATACCACTTCTGTATTAAGAGTCATAAAATTAATTTCAACCTGTTTTTAACATTTCAGATGACAAAAACAAAGTAGTAATTTTTGAATGCCAGAGGAACTGGGGATTTTAGTAGAAAATTCAAAGTAGTTTTTCAAGATCTTTGTTTTTATAAATTGTTATTATATAGTTTAACAAAAGTTCCTAAGACTATATTATTGTCAGAATTTTTCTGGATAAGGGAAGAAGATTAAAACAAACAAACAAACAAAAACAACAAACCACACACAAAAAAACCCACAAAAACTGAATAAATAAGCACAAAACTAATTCTTAAACTTTTAAGGATTGTTTAACAATATATTCTGTTTACTTCTACATTTTACATATAAGAAATCCTTTGGTAGTATTTTTTAACTACTTGCCATTTCAAATTATTTATGTGTATCTATTAGGCCATATTTTTTAGCATCAGAAGAGGACCTGTTATGTTTGAGATCAAATTTGATTTTAGGAAGGGTGAAACTATATCATGTGAACTGACACATACATCTTCTGTTAGTGTGACTGGTTTTTGACTAGTGGTACTTTAGTAAGTACCAGTTTAGTGGTACTTTAGTAAAGTCTTAGACACCATTTCCCACAGCATCCTTCTGGTGAAACTGGCTGCTCATGGCTTGGACAAGCATACTCTTCACTGGATAAAAACCTGGCTGGATGTTTGGGCCCAAAGTGTTGTGGTGAATGGAGTCAAATCCAGTTTGTGGCTAGTCATGAGTTGTGTTCCTCAGGACTCAGTATTGGGGCCAGTTCTTTCTAATATCTTGAACAATGATCTGAATGGGTGCATTCAGTGCACACTCAGTAAGTTTGTAGACGACACCAAGTTGGGTACGAGTGGGTAGTAAGTACCCTCTGCTTGAGGGTTAGAAGGCTCTACAGAGGGATCTGGACAGGCTGGATTGATGGGCTGAGGCCAATTGCATGAGTCTCAAGACAGCCAATTGCTGAGTCCCGCATTTGGGTCATGACAAGCCCATGCAACACTAAAGGTTCAGGGAAGAATGACAGGAAAGATGCTTGGTAGAAAGGGACCTGGGGATGTTGATCAAAAGTTGGCTGAACATGAACCAGCAGGGTGCCCAGGTGGCCAAGAAGGTCAACAGCATCCTGGCTTGTATGAGAAATAGTGTGGCCAGCAGGACTAGGGAAGTAATCATCCCTCTGTACTTGGCACTGGTGAGGCCCTGCCTCAAATACTGTGTTCAGTTTTGCGTCTCTCACTGCATGAAAGACATTAGGGTGCTGGAGAGATTTCAGAGAAGGACAATGAAGCTGGTGAAGGGTCTGAAGCCCAAGTGGTATGAGGAGTGGTTGAGGGAAGCAGGGCTGTTTAGCCTGGAGAAAAGGAGGTTGAGGGGAGATCTTATCACTCTATAACTACCTGAAAGGAGGTTGTAACATGGAGAGTGTTGGTCTCTTCTTCCAAGTAGCATGCAATAGAAGAGTAAATGGTCTCAGGTTGTGCCAGGAGAGGTTTAAATTGGATATTAGGCAAAATTTCTTCAGTGAAAGTACTGTCAGGCATTGGAACAGGCTGCCCTGGGAATTGGTGAGTCATCATCCCTGGAGGTATTTAAAAGACACCTAGATGAGCTTCTTAGGGTTGTGGTTTAGTGTCCATGTTAGATTTATGGTTGGATCTTAAAGGCCTTTTCAAAACAAAATGATACTGTGGTATGTCAATGTTAAGTAGGTTAGTCTTATCAGAAACTAGACAGGCAGTGTGTAATGAAAAAATGTTTATTTTTTTATGGTTTGCACTGGTACTTCCTGGCCAGGAGCAACACCTGGTTTTGTTCTTGCTGAACTTCAAGAGGTTTCTGCTGGCCTATTCCTCCAGCCTGTCTAGGTTCCTCTGAGTGGCAGCACCACTCTTGAGAGTACTAGCTGTTCTCCCCTCAGTTTGGTGTAATCTGAAAACTCAAGAAGAGTGCTCTCCATCACCTCCATCAGTCCACTGAAAAATATATTAAACTGGAGAAGTTCCAGAGCAGACATATCTGGCACTCAGCTTGACACCAGACTACAGTTAGACTACAGCCTACTAAGTACACCCTTCTGAGCTTGATCATCCACCCAGTTCCAATTTTTCACCTGTCCATAGCATTCTAACATGGATACAAGCGTCTAGTGACGATGTCAAAAGCATTGCTAAAGTCCAAATAAACGACAGACACCATCTTCTCTTACCTACAAATTAATCAATCAGGTTGGTCAGGCATGACTTACCCTTTGATAAATGCACAGTGCTTGTTTCCAATCATCTTCTCTTACCTGTGCTCAGAAATGGGCTCCAAGAGGACTTGCTCCAGACACTGAAGTGGAACAACCAGCCTGTGGCTCTATGGATTGATTGTTTTGACTTTTTGAGGATGAGTGTGACATTCACCTTCCTCCAGATGTTGGTGGCCTCTCCTAACAAAGACAATAGACAGCAGCTTTGGAAGGATGTTGGCCATCTGTCTCAGCACCTTAGATGAAGCCCGTTGGGACTTGTGTGGGTCAAATCCTTGCAGTTAATCCTTGACTCGATCCTCACCTAATATTGGTCGTTATTCTCCTCCCTGAACCCAGCCTCTTAAGTACAGAGGCTTGAGAGACCTTGTTGGTGAAGATGCAAAAATGACACCTTGTGTCTCAGTCTTATCTGTGTCTGCTGTCACCAAGTTACCCACAACACTCCTCAATGGGCCTGCTTTTTCATTGTTCAGCTGTTCTTCCACATAAGTATGCAACCTGATCTCCTTTTATGATCAGGTGACTCACTTGGTGGATGAGGGGAAAGCCGTGGATGTGGTCTATCTGGACTTCAGCAAAGCCTTTGAAACTGTCTCCCATAATATACTCCTGCAAAAGCTGGTAGCCTATGGCTTGGACAAGTGTACTCTATGCTGGGTTAAGAACTGTCTGGAGGGCCGGGCCCAGAGAGTGCTGGTGAATGGGGCTGCATCTAGCTGGCGGCCAGTCACTAGTGGTGTTCCCCAGGGGTCAGTGTTGGGTCCAGTCCTGTTTAACATCTTTATTGACAATTTAGATGAGGGGATTGAGACCATCATCAGCAAATTTGCTGATGACACCAAGTTGGGAGGGAGTGTCAACCTGCTACAAGGCAGGAGGGCTCTGCAGAGGGATCTGGATAGACTGGAAAAATGTTCTGATTCCAATGGGATGAAGTTCAATAAGGCCAAGTGCCGGGTGCTGCACTTTGGTCACAACAACCCCCTGCAACGCTACAGGCTGGGCGCAGAGTGGCTGGAGAGCAGTCAGACAGAAAGGGACCTGGGGGTACTAATTGACAGGAAGCTCAACATGAGCCATCAGTGTGCCCAGGTGGCCAAGAAGGCCAATGGTATCCTGTCCTGTATCAAAAATAGCGTGGTCAGCAGGACAAGGGAAGTGATCCTTCCCCTGTACTCTGCATTGGTGAGGCCATACCTGGAGTATTGTGTTCAGTTCTGGGCCCCTCAGTTCAGGAAAGACATTGAAGTGCTGGAGCGAGTCTAGAGAAGAGCAACAAGACTGGTGAAGGGACTTGAGCATAAGACCTATGGGGAGAGGCTGAGGGAGCTGGGGTTGTTTAGTCTAGAGAAGAGGAGGCTTAGAGGTGACCTCATCACTCTCTATAACTACCTGAAGGGAAGATATAGCCAAGTGGGGATTGGTCTCTTCTCCCAGGCAGTTAGCAATAGGACAAGGGGGCATGGGCTTAAACTCTGCCAGGGGAAATTTAGGCTGCATATTAGAAAGAAATTCTTTCCAGAGAGAGTGGTCAGGCATTGGAATGGCCCGCCCAGGGAGGTGGTGGACTTGCCATCCCTGAAGATTTTTAAACTGACATTGGACATGGCACTTAGTGCCATGATCTAGTAAACGGACTAGAGTTGGACCAAGGGTTGGACTCGATGATCTCTGAGGTCTTTTCCAACCCAGTCAATTCTGTGATTCTGTGATTCTGTAATTTGTAAGTTATGTTAGTTGAGTCTGGGATGTGGGGGCGTGGAGGAGGGTTGTTTGGGGAGAAATATGAGTGGGCTGTTTTTTTTGGTGTGTGGGTTTTTTTTGTTTGTTTTTGTTTTTGTTTCTGTTTTTTTTTTTTCCACATTTTACTCTTTTTAAAGCTACATCTTGAAGACTTAGGTCTTGTTGTACTAACAAGGGCCGCCTGCTTCTCAGATTTGCTATACAAAGGAAATGGAGAAATAAAAAAAACCCACATTAAATTAGAACCCAAAACGAGCAAGAAAAGTAAAAGAGACAAGACAAAAACCTGAAGACTACGTAACAAAAGGAGAAAGAAGTACTGAAAGAGTGAACACATCAAGCTATTTTGCAAGAGCATAGTGGGAGAAGATCATAAAGCTGCAATCATCCACCAGTCTTTGATAAAAGAAGAGACAAGAAAAAAATGGAGAGGTCAGGAAATGACTGATGGTAAGGCACAATTACTTCAGTGTCGACCTGAGTCTAATAATGCTGTCCTGCTATGCTGTTTGAAAATGGCTGACAACAACAGCAGTGCCTGTCAATCTGTTCCTTGGCTCAGGTTTTTGTGGTTTTGTTTTGTTTTTGTTTTGTTTTTGTTTGTTTGTTTGTTTTTTTGTTTTTTTTTCCTCAAAATGTAAATATGAAGAACTACAGAAGAGACATAAAATAAAATGAGCAGCCACCAGCCCTGGGTATCATCAAATGATAAAAAATGAACTTCCTAGAAAGGGAACACTGGTAAAAAGGCACTATATCATCAAGAAAAATATGTAGGAAAAGAGAAATACAGACTAAAAAATAATGAAGATGAACAATCCTCTCAGTATACGCAGTGCAGGTATTTCAATGTTAGGATTAACACCAGGCCTAATCTCCAGATTTCTCAGTCATCATTTACCAGACACCAGGACATATGTATATATATTTATTTAAAATTGCCCTGCACTCCAACAGTTCTAGACTCTTAAGGTGAAAAGATTCTTCCCCATGGCTCTGTCACCACAACATCAACTCATAGATCCAGATGTAGAGCTGGTAGTATTCTGGGAGATTTCTTTTTTTCTACTCTTCCATTCATTTATCCCCCTTATCAACCAGAGGATGTGATATCTCTCCTGTGACTGTATAGTAGAACAGTTCTGTCACCAATGGATAATCAGCTTAAGAATTTTTTTTTTTAAGAGAATTTATTAATTTTGACACGATGAATTGGGACTGCAAACCTGTGCTGACACTAACCAGAATGTGTTGACATTACAGCTCACAGCTAATGTATTCTCTCTGAGTATACGGTTCATGATGTACCATGATAAAAAGGGGAACTACCCAAATCTTTGGTATAACGCCTCTGGCACCTGCGTTTCCAACGAGTACTCAATAGAGGACAAGAAGAAGGTAAGACTGTTTAAAATAATAATAAAAAAAATCTAAATGGACAATATCTAAATGATACATCCTGCTTCTCATACTGGATGAAACTATGGATGTAATCTTAGTAACTAAATCCTCCACTTCAGAACAGAAATTTTGATCAGGATCACTTGCTCTTAGCTCTTAATAACTTACCTCCTTTTACTTTCTTTGTATAATCCTCCTTTATAAAATCCTCCTGCTATACGCTTACTCAAGAGGAGAAATTTCCCTTTGTGTTTCTAGTGACCTGCCTTAATAGCAAAGTTGACTCAAACATAAAACTCTAATAATTCTAGTTGATGAAAATATTAACATTACACTGAGGATGTGAAATCCAGTAAGTGTAACCAATTAATGAAGTGTTTTATATTAAACCATTTTGTTATACTTCATAATAACATATATGAAAAGAAACACATTGTCTCTTAAAATAAGAGCCTAAGAGTTTGTGGAGATTTCTTAGAGAGCGATGTTTAGTAAAAGGCTCTTTTGCATGAAACAGTAGTGTCAAACAATAAGAATTAATGAAAGTTTTAATTACATAGCATACTATCAAAACGGTTGTTCTTGTGGCACTGCACTGTACAATACATTAGTCAGAATATGGTTTAAGTCAAGCATTTAGAAATTTTATTTGAAACTTCATCCAAAGAAAAATAAATCTTTAAGAGCTAACAGTGTTAGAAGCCTAACTAAGAACATTTATCATCTTACTGTAACTTTTCATCCTAGCTGCCATTTCATTTTATCACTTAGTCCTTCTGATGACGACTTTGTAATTTCTTTTATATTTCATCCTAAACTGGTGTAAAATGGAAAGAGAATCATTAATATCCACTGAATGGCGCAATGTCCAGCTGGAGACCAGTGACAAGTGGTATCCCTCAATGGTCTGTACTGGGACCAGTATTATTTAATATCTTTGTCAGGAACATGGACAATGGGATAGAGAACAAAGAAGTAGAATCTAATATGCATAAAAGCCATAGATCATTGTCCTGGTTTTGTTAAAAACAAGACTAGTTTCTCTTTTAGTGGATTTTCCTTTGAGCTAAGTTCTTCTAAGTAATTGCACTTTTCTGAATTTGTCTGCATGTTTTTCGCAGACAGAAGCAATGGTGTGCAAGGTCACTAATAGAAACACACGTCCCTTAAGTGAGAGGGGTGTATTTGCAAGGAGGGACAAACAGAACAGGTGACCAAAATTGACCAACTAAGTATTCCATCCCATTCATGTCATACACCCTATAGAAGAGGGAGATCACAAGGGTCTCACTCTCTTCAACCATGGCCGGCATCTGAAGAGGACCCTGCCTGTCGTCCCTGTAATCTGAGGCCTGGTTCCAGACCCTGCATCCCTGAACCCAGTTCTGGTTTACTGTGGAGTCCAGCTCAGGACTTCTGAGTGCTTGCACTGCAGCTACTGGATCAGAGCCAGCTCGCTGCAGCCGAGGCTGATCTGCTTCGGAAATTTAAGATTAGTTTTGTATATTTTGTATAATTTTCTCTATTTTATTAGTAGCATTAGAAAAGCATTTTTAACTTTTTTCTAACTTTCAAGTCTCCTCCTCTTTTCCTCCTACTGCCTTTACTTGGTGGGGACAGCTGGGGAAGGGCCGGGGGGGATGGCCACAGTTTATTGTCGCCCTGCAATAAAAGTTGACAATCATATATAGTAAAATTAGATGTAACATGGAGTTGCAGAGCAATGAAGAAAGAGAAAAGTGTAAAAGCATGTTAGGAAATGTAAAAATGACGTCAGGTGGATCTCAGGGGTCGAAGAAGATACCGGCAACATCAACATCATATCTCTCCTGATAAAGGACTCAGGATGTTGATGACTTACGTTTCTAACCCCTCCAACTGTGTGCTCCCAGAGAAAGGAAGGGACAGTGAGTATTACTGCAAGAAATAAGACAGAAACTAAGAAAGTGTACGTGCTACTCTTGAAATTGTATTATTACTATTATTTGCTACTTTTCTGTTTAAATGTACTGTAACCTTGCCTGTAAACAAGATTTTTTACCTAACAAGCTCTGAGCTTCCTAAGAGCTCTGGGGCTCAATTCTTAATGCTTCCATCATGTAATTCAGTAGAGACTTCTGTCATCAGAGTAAGGCTCACAGGCAGACTGTCCAAAACTGTTAAATGAATCTGCCCTCAAGCATTAAAAGCTGCCAGAAAACTTTGGTGATCATTACAAAGCTCTCTTGCATTCCAAAACCATTTCGCTTGCCTTCTTCAGAACAGAGAAATATGTTTTACACCTAAGAATAGAACCAGATCGTTGACAACCTAGCAAAGGGAAGGAGTGCCTTTATTCATAATTCTTTATTTGAGAAGAAGGTAAGAGAAGGAATAAACTACATAGCAATGTTGTCACACACAGAGCATGTGAGGGATACCCTGCAATCCTGCAATCACAAGAATGGTAAAGGAAAAATAGAGCCAGAGTATTTCAGACACTTCTGATGGTGGTGAGACAAGCTAAAATCGGATAGGTGCTTAACAGCTGCAAATCTGGGTTGGGATTATATTAGCTTTTGGCTCTTATGCCTGAAAACCATACAAGTATTTCCCATTACTTTACCCTTTGTGTCAGAAACTTAAATTTAGGAGTGCAGATGACAAACACCTATTCAGGTAGTAAAGAATTAGAGACAGACAATTATTTATGGCTTTCGTCCAGACTTAGATGTCTCTATATACAGCATAAATTAAGTTTTTTTCATTTTTCTATAATCCTTGACTTTGTATACCTCTCAGATGAGATTATTCATGTCTCAAAGTTAAGCAGGCGACTAAGTTCTCCATGGGACAGGAGCCCAAGTTTGCAATCAATCTCAATGATCAGTCCTGGACTTCAGAAACCAGGGGCATATAGATGCAAGAAGAGAGAGTCCAAGAACTGACTTACAGAAAGTTGCTTTATAGTTAAGGGAAGGAATTTGGATAGTTATTATGTAAGATTCAGTGTTATTTCATTCAAACAATTATTACTTATTGTTTATTTTCTGCCTTTAATTAAAACTGGTTACAAAGGGAAAACATTTGTATTTATAGTATGCCATCGTAACAACAGAATGAGGCATATGTCACAATTGCTTAAAAAAGAGTAAAATTGCTGGGGAAAGTGAGTGTGTGGCAGAAAGTAAAGAAAGGTCCTAAGATGAGCTGCCTAGTAAGACTATCAGCCTGAATTTTTTCTCACAATAACTCCAAATTGAGTAACTTAATCCTCTCAGTTTTCTGGCTTTTTGTTCATTTTCATATGCATCATAAACTGTTTGCAGGCAGCTAAACATGACACACAGCTGTTAACTAGCTACATCCCTGCAGTGGGATGGGGGAGAGAATGAACAGCAACAAAAAAGTAAACTTTGTGGGTTACAATAAAGACAATTTAGTAGGTCAGAAAGGGAAGATAATATTAATAATAATATAAAAACCAAGCACAAAGAAATTACTTACTACCTATCAACTGATACTGAACCAATTCCCAAACAGCAGTCCCCTAGCTAGCTTTTACCTAGATTATATATTGAGCATGACATCTTATAGTATGCAATAACTCTTTGGCCAGTTTGGGTCAGCTGTCTTGGCTGTGCCTCCTACTAGCTTCTCATGCATCTCCAGCCTCCCTGATGAAAAGTCCTTGACTTGGTTTAAACATTGCTTAGAAACAACCAAAACCTCGGGGTATTATCAACATTCTTCTCATACTAAATCCAAAACACTACATTGTACAGCTGCTAGGAAAAAAATATTCTCTCCCCATCAAAACCAGGATGGCTGTCATCACCAAGGCCAAATTAAGCAAATGTTTTTTGAGCCCTTTATAACTTATGCCACATATTAAAGTAGGTATTTTTTTTTTGTGAGTGCTTAATGGAGAAAAGAAAATCCAGTTAGCCAATTTATTTAAAACTATAGAGCACACCTTTGTTCATGTCTTAATAGCAGTTGGCTGTCTGCATGCTGCAGGTGTCATCTGTGCTTGGAGCTGGCTCTCACATGCTGTCAGGAACATGCTCATGAGCCAAACACAGTTAGTTGCCAACTTGGCACTCACTCAGAAAGCCAAGACTCTCTGTTCTCCGTGTTTCTCACAGTGACAGTTGCACAGCACTCCAATCACAGCGGTCTGGCACAAGAAGAAAACAACATTTTGGCTGCTAGAGGCCAAAGTGCTTTGTGCAAACTAACACTGATGCCAGCTGTCAAAAGAAAAAAGCTTTTCTTCAGCCCAGGTAGAAGCTAACCATGCATATAAATTCATTGTTTTATCAGTCAGTCTTGTCCTAATCCACGAAACACAGGCCCTTATACAAATCAAATAATGTAGTTTTCTTTCTGGATTATGCCAGGCATTTATTGAATTAGTATAAAAGCTGATATAAAAAATTAATAATAATGGTAATTATAATAAGAATAAAAGGGTAATGTTAGGTACCTTGAACTGGTACATTGATAAGCTAGTAATGACTTCTTAGTAGGACATACACAAGTTATGGGGCAATGCTAAGCACCAGTGTAGTGGAACTCTGTAGTGTGTCTGCAAGGATGCGCTGCCTTTCTATGCACCCTATGTTATCTAACTCAGTGAAATTTTGTTCTTGGTTTCAATAGGATTAATATAGGATCCAAACCAGCCTCCACCGATGTTAGCAGCAAATTTTACGCATTCTCATGGTTGAAAAAGTTTGGTTTGTTTTGGGGTTGACTTTTTTGTTTGTTTGTTTTTGCTTTGTTGTTGTTGTTGTTTGGTTGTTTATGTGTGTGTGTGTGCTTTTTTTTCTTTTTTTCTGTTTTGAGGACCAAGGAATGAGACCATTACAAAAAATCTTCAGTCTTGAAGCCAAGTCTAGTACCTTTTACTCTAGGATCAGGTATTTAGTAACACCCATATTTATATTCACAAGTACAACCCCACTACTGTCTAACTCTGGGAACACCCACAGCCTGTGTGCGCTTAAATTTTGACCTTAATTCACACTTCTGCTTCAAGGGGTCAATCTCCCCACCCCAGCCTCCGCTCCAGTTTTTCTATGAAGTATGTTAGACTCCAGAATTTAGGCTGTCATGGGTTAATAACTCTCTACACAATAAACTTGTGCTAAGCCAAAAAGGAATTCAAGATGCATTACAGCAAAAGCTGTGTTCTAACTGTATGCTGTGATGGGAGGAGGAGACATGAAGCTACTTAAATTTGGAGAGAACAATTAATGATTCGATGGACTGAGAGGCTTAGAGAGACAAAGTGATCCTGATATCCAGTCTCGTGATAGGACATTCACCAGGAAACTGAGTTGCAGTCTTTGCTCTAATAAATTTTCAGATGTTATACATTAAACAGCCCTTGGCTAATATATTAAGTAGTTAAGCAAGAAGTGAACACTTTCTCATGAATGCTGTAATCATAGGCTTCAAATTCATGATCCTTTTCACATTTTTTTATCCAGCCCAATGACATTAAATCATTTAAAATATGAAAATGGCATGACAATACCTTCTGAAGAGTCAACATTTTGGTTTCCTTTCATAATATCTTTCTGCTAGCCAACAGGACCCTTACTAGTGACAAAAGTTACCTCATATTTGGGAAGTATGTCATGCTTATATATGACAAGTCTACAGCAGCACAATGGTGCGTTGCTCTGCAGGCTTTCTGGAAGTCCATAACTCTGTGCATAGAAGACACTCAAATAACAGCCTGGGACAGTCTGCCATAGTGGATTTAGTTGTCCACAGAGTTTTTCTGCTCACTAAGAATTAGTTTTTCCATGAGTCAAAAAGAAATGATTAAAGAAAATATGTATAAAACAGTTACAATAATGTACTAAGAGAAGCATTTCATCAATATTTAAATATAAAATTTAAAGCCTTCAGTTTTCTAATCTAGCATCTGATATGCTTGTGAAGTTTTACTACTAGCTCTAAAAGTCATACTGAGCTGGAATGTCCCAAATAGTTCTAAATATTTCCTGCTCTCATAGTGGGAGACAACTACCTCATAGAGCCATTCCGTGTGTTATGCCCCTGCTTTATCCCAAAAAGCAATGACATACCGTAACTCGCTTGCCCTTCACAAGAGACAGGGAAAAGTAGAATTGTTACTGGGCAGCGAGGGAACACATGGCAGTGGAGAGGATTGTATTATTTTCTTTTTCCTGTCCTCTACTCCTCAAGAACTCTTGGTTAACATTTCATTTTGTATGTTTATTAGACTCCTCCTTGCATCTGGCCTGAGGCTGTTTTCCTCCACATACAGGCCACATAAAATGTAGTATAACTTTGCAAATTAGATGCCATGAGAAATATTTACACACTTTTTTTCAAGATTTGTCATGTTTAGCTTCTGAGGAGCTTTTCATGAAGACCAAAAAAAAGCCCTGATGGAGAAGGGGTGTGTCAAGCTTAACCACTTTGCTAGATCTAGAAAAATCTCTGTGGCCCAGAAGGTGGTTTCAACAGAAGGAAGGGAAGGTGTTCTTATCTATTCTTTGAGGTTAAATGATCTGTAGGAGTAAGTGATACAGATTTTTTTTATATGCTTACACAGGGGAGGATAATAAGTAGTTACACATTACCATAATCAAATGCCCAAATACTCAAACTATTTAATAAAAACAGTCAAAGTGGCAGCATTACTTCCTTTAGAAAACATGAAGACAAGCAAACTTTAAGAGTTAATTTCAGGACCAGATATAGTCTCTGATTCCCTGGAAGACAGCAGCAGTCCCTTAAGACTAGGAACGAGCACTACCTGGCAGAAAGGAATAGAATTTAAGAAATTTATTTCCACAAGATTTGTCATTGACCATGTTCACCAATCACAGCACTTGCATTCATATATCCCACTATGAACCAAAATATTTCTCACACTTATCTAAAACAAATCTACAGCTTAGAAGGTACTGCAAAAGTTCGTAATGCTCAACTTATTTTGTGAATTTATCCCCAGGTAGTTGATGTTGTGAGACAGCAAACCAGGGGGCATGAGCTGTTCCTTGGAATATTTCTTTCATGATTTTTTCATCTCTCAATGCCATCAAAAGTTCATTTTCATGCCAATGTAAGAAAAACTCAACTAATCCAAGAGTGACTGCACAGAAGGGCAGAGATCTGTCATATCCAAAATCTAATAAGTTTTCATGCATTCAGGTCTCCAGCTTTGCAGTGATTTGGACAACAGCTCATTCATCCAAATTGTAGTCAGTGATCTGTATCGGTGATTTGCAACTCTGCTGGGCTGGAGAGCTCTAATCAGTAAATTGCCAAAAATATGCGGCTGATTCCACTCACACCACTTGTTTCTTTTCATATGTAAAGCCTTTGACACAGTCTCCCACAGCATCCTCACAGCTAAGTTGAGGAGGTGTGGTCTAGACAATAGAGTAGTGAGGTGGGTTGCAAACTGGCTTAAGGAGAGAAGCCAGAGAGTTGTGGTCAATGGTGCAGAGTCTAGTTGGAGGCCAGTATCTAGTGGAGTGCCTCAGGGGTCAGAACTGGGGTCAATATTATTCAATATATTCATTAATGATTTAGATGAGGGAATAGAGTGCACTATCAGCAAGTTTGCTGATGACACTAAGCTGGGAGGAGTGGCTGACATGCCAGAAGGCTGTGCTGCCATCCAGCGGGACCTGGACAGGCTGGAGAGTTGGGCGGGGAATAACCTAACGAAATTTAACAAGGGAAAGTGTAGAGTCCTGCATCTGGGCAGGAACAACTCCAGGTTCCAGTATAGGTTGGGAAATTACATATTAGAGAGCAGTGTAGGGGAAAGGGACCTGGGGGTCCTGGTGGACAACAGGATGACCATGAGCCAGCACTGTGCCCTTGTGGCCAGGAAGGCCAATGGCATCCTGGGGTGTATTAGAAGGGGGGTGGATCGAGAGAGGTCCTCCTTCCCCTCTACTCCGCCCTGGTTAGACCCCATCTGGAATATCGTGTCCAGTTCGGGGCCCCTCAGTTCAAGAAGGACAGGGAACTGCTGGAGAGGGTCCAGCGTAGGGCAACAAAGGTGATTAAGGAAGTAGAGCATCTCCCTTATGAGGAAAGACTGAGGGAGCTGGGTCTCTTTAGTTTGGAGAAAAGGAGACTGAGGGGTGACCTTACTAATGTTTATAAATATACAAAGGGTGAGTGTCACGAGGATGGAGCCAGGCTCTTCTCGGTGGCAAACAATGATAGGACAAGGGGTAATGGGATCAAGCTGGAACACAAGAGGTTCCACTTAAACTTGAGACGAAACTTCTTCTCAGTGAGGGTAACAGAGCACTAAACAGGCTGCCCAGGGCGGTTGTGGAGTCTCCTACTCTGGAGATACTCAAAACCCCCCTGGACACGTTCCTGTGTAGCCTCACCTCGGTGTTCCTGCTCCGGCAGGGGTATTGGACTAGATGATCTTTCGAGGTCCCTTCCAATCCCTAGCATTCTATGATTCTATGTGGAACATCTTTAGCTGTTTTTCTATTGAGCTACAAAACCCTGTCCACAGAGTAATCTGAACAACAATTTTGTACTTCTGAATTCCTTGCAAGGTGGTCATTTCAAACTCATTTCTCTGCAGGTTTTCTCTGTATTCAACAAATAATTTTTCTTTGTATTTGTTGTAGATCTATTATGGGTGTAGGTCCTAATACATTAAAAGTATGCAGTACTTATTACTGGGAATGTATTATGGGCAAAACAATATTTTGTTTTCTGGCTTGGTTGACTTACACATTATTTAGAAGAATAGTCAAGACTAAATATTGAAACTTTTTTGTATGCATAGCAGTATATGTTTTCTTAAAAAATGCAGCCTTTCTTAAAAATGCTCAAAAACAGCAGGTACAAAGGGTAAATAAAGCAAAAGCCTCTGTTAAAAAAAAAAATACAAAACAAAACAAAACAAAAACAACACCAGCCAGACAAACCCCACAGCAACAAAATCAGCTGTTTGAAATTTGAGCAAACTTTCATGAAGAATTTTTACATCAGCATTCAGCTAGCTATCTTCAGTGGCTTTAGGAAACCAGATTTAGCCTTATAGCTTTGTATTCCAATTTGAATAACACCAGGAGACAGAATAAACCTATCATCATTGTCTTCAAGGACACTGTCTTTTAACATAGTTCTCTATCAAACAATCTGTCTAGATCTGCTGTTCTAAATGTAATTTAATTAGAATTCTGCTGCATTATCATAATCTAAAAGAGAGAAAGGAAAAGAAAGCAGGTGCAAATAATTACAAACACAAATTGATAGAAGGAATTGCTGAGCAGAACCCTCCTCTCTCCGAAACATACGCATAGCAAACCTACGCACTTACTAATGTTGGAAAGAAGAAAGAAGATTATGATAATGACATGGCCTGTAGTCTTTGTTAATGGGAACATCTATCAGCTGATCCATATTAGAAATATTTCACTTACCCATGCAGTGAGTTATTCGTAAGTATGTTTAAACAGCAGACTGAGCACAGTAAGGAATAGCTACATAGCATCTGCTACCCCCCTGTATTGCATTTTGATGATGTTAAAAACCAGAAAAACATTCAGTGTGACCACAGGATGTCTTTTCAAGCCTATTATTATTATTTCAATGAACATCTATGAGTTAATTCACTGAATGAATGCAAGTTACCTTTTTTGACAAGGACTTTTCAGCACAGAACTACATTCAAGCAACACTTTTCTTGTATTTTTCGTACTTTATCAAAGTATTAATACATCATATGAAAGGATAACCAGAGCACCCATGTTTAAGATTAAACATGTACTTAAGTTAGTATCACAAGATTGCCTTGGACAGAAGCTATTTAGCTCTTCAGTGACACTGGTGCTTTCTAAAGCATAGATCTTTTTGCATGTATTCACAGTGATTGAGCTACTTAGGAACTGCCCAGTTTAGAAGAATAACTTCCACAGCCAGATGGTTCTTATGTCTGGGATTTCCAAATTCACAGCAAATGTTGATAAAAGTGCAGCAGCTGCAGCATGCTCAAACAAACTGAGCCATCAATTGGAATCAGCATATTGCACATCAAAATATCCCCGGAAAGAAAAGTAATTTTGCAAGTTCTCTGTAGAGAAGGTTTTCAGGTGGCAAAGGTAGAAACCTGAAAAGAAAAAAAATTACAACATGTCATGGAGACACCCCAAAATCAAAATTTGGACAACCAGGTCCGAACCAGACTTTTATCCTGTCCAGGGAAGTCTGCCAAAACAACCGATAAAAAACGGGGTTTATACAATTAGTTAGCACTCCGATAACGTAAAATATAGGTTCAGATATCAGTTGAGGAAATTATTAGGGTACAGCAAATAAGAATAATGGAGATCCACAGCATGCACACCCACACTCACAAGAAACAATGTCAGAGCCGTCCGACTCCAGGATACTACACTCACTTGCCTAGCAAGGAAACACACTTGCCTGAGTCCGGAAAGGAAAATACACTTGCCTTTCTCAGGCAAGGAATTATTGCTACACTCACTTATTCCAGCGAGGAAAATACACTTGCTTATTCCAGCGAGGAAAATACACTTGCCTGATTTTGGCAAGGACCTACACTCGCTTGTGCAGTGAGGAATTATTCAAAGATATATCTAATAAGTTATCACTCACCCACATGTGTAGGTGAGGCGGTCCCAGTCCCTGGCTGCAGCAGACCTGTGGCTCCGAGGGGACCGGACAAAAGGGATCCTCGGTGGGAACCCCATTTGTATAGTCTTGTCAGATCTGGCTGTGGGCATTCCAGAAGCTTCTCAGCTTCTCTGCGCCCCTGCCTCCCACTCTGGCTATGGGCACCCAGAAACTTCCCAACTTCTCAGTGCCTCTACTCCTCTCCTGGCTAATGGACACGAAGGTGAAACAAAAGGAGCTATTTACTACCCCACTGAAGGAGAGGGGGGATGTGTGTGAGAGAGGGGGATGTGCATGCACCTTCCACATTGAAGGAAAAGGGTGGGGGGGAATGTTCAACTGCCACACAGCATTTCTAATAAAAGCAGAACTAATGATAAGAACTTACTGCTTTGGAGGAGGAAATTAAGACACTTGTTGCACAAGTCTACACCTTTATATCCAAGTTTCTCAAAAGTCTAGTTCTACCTAAGAGTAGAAGTGTTCAAACTGACGTTTGGCAGAGACAGTTCCTAGAAAGCCAGAAAGTGTCTGGAGACAGAACAATACATGCAGGAAATCAGCAGATAACTTCATAGAACATTCAGTCTCTGGATTCAAAGATCAGATATTGATGTGGTACCCAACTGGCTGTGTGTTTAACTAGAGGACATAATATTAAAATTGCTTAAAAGTGGTTTGAGCAAGAGTATTAAATAATTATGAGACTACACTGAGACATTAAGGTAAAACCAGAAAATTTAAAAGCCATTTCACAAATGTTTTGAGAAGTCTTGACTTCTCCTGGGTCAAGCAGAGTATTATGACTTGCTCATGAAAAACAGCCAAATCTGATATTTTGCTTACTGCACCTCATACACAAAATGGTCCTCAGGAAGATAAACTGAAATAACTATATGTGTTAATATTCATTAAACTTCGATCGAAGAGCTACCATAACATAATTTGACAGCTGACCCAGCTGCCATCTTATTAACTACTGTGGAGCTTCAAAGAACAAAGTAAGTGTTTCACCTGTATAACAGTGCTCCGGGATGCCAATGGACTTCGAAGATCTATTTCCTCATGATAGGCTGCAGAAGAAGGAAGTTTTTATTTAAAAATCTTTCTGTGATGGACCTTTATAACACATTATCATTATAGGATAACTACTTAAGTCAGTTCAAGGATTTCTGGAAGTATATAGATTGAAGATTGCCAAGTATATTGATCTTCCAAAAATAGCACAACACTGCAGCTCAGAAAAATCCTACTGAAATCTCCTTTCCGAATTTAGCATTTACTTAGCTTTGCAAGCCTTAGGATTTTTAAACTCATATACCACTAAGCTGTTCCCCTAATGTTCTTCATCTCCTAATTTTCAAAAATATATTTTATGCTGCAGACTTACTTATTTTAATACCTTTACCTTCACTGATTGCTGAAGATTCTTTCTCTTCTTTCCTTCCCACTCATGGCTATGACACAACCCCTTTTTTTTTTTCTATGACATTCTCACAAAACTTCTGGCTTTACTCCTCATTTCCTTCTGAATTGTTAGTGTTCTTGTGCATCTGCATGTAATGTTGATGCTGTTAGGTGCTAAGCCCTAAAGATCTCAGAAGGTGTCATCTGCACAGACTATGATCAGTCCCTTTGCCTTTGTAGCTCCTATCTGCAACTGTACAGCATATGGAGCATCCTCACAAATTAAAATGTGTGTTCTTTCTCCAGCACAACATAACAACTTTAAAATTTCAGGTAGAATTTACCTGGAAAAGCTATTCCAAATGTTTTCAACCCAGGTCCATAAGTAGGAACTGAGACAAGCAGCCCAAATGAGATGATTAAGATCAAGACTGCTAAACAGAAACATGAAAATAAAAATGGAGATTGGGAGCTCCTATGTGTAGGAAAGGAGCCAGGAATTAGTCAAAAATGAGCACTGGGGAGACAAGTAATGGGCAGAAAGTTTGTCCACAACAGTGTGTATGCTCATCCAGAGTCCAGAAACCCAACACCTGAAACCTTAGCATACCTATGCATTCATCAAATATCTGTGAGATCTGTTGGAGAAATATGTTATCACATCTTCTGTGACCCTGCTCAGACGTTAAGTCTCTGACCCACTACAATGCATGACAAATAACTGGGTCCAGAAGTATAGATCTTGTATTTCAGATACAGAAATTGTCCTTTAAAATAAACCTATAAAACAAATTGCAAGCATTGCTAGTTGATTACAAGTACCTGACAAATGTCTTCAACATACTGTTACAGAGTAACTGCTCTGTGCCAGCACAGACAACAGACAGGCCCATTCTCCTGATTTTTCTTACTGGATTTACAACTCTACAGACTCTGGGGTTTTTGGTACTTGAGTAGTCCTTCAGTAACTTTTTGAAATGACTGGTAAGTGCTACAATGACTGAGAGCTAGTTGGTCTCCAGAGATAAATTGGAAAGGGTGGAATGAAAAGCAGAGAAAATTCACAAGAAAAAGCAACCTGTAACAATTAAAGAATTAAAATACTCGAAGTAAATTTGCCATAGAAGACCTAAGTACCAGAGTACCCATAGTGTTAAAATGGTTGCAACCAAGGGGACAGCAAGTTTTGAAAATCTTAATCAGGACAGACCCAGTCCTGGGAGCGTAGCAGGCCAAATGCAAGCTGAGGTAAGTCTTAAAACTTACGTTTTGACAAAAAAACTGTATAAATAATTACATAAGAATTATATATATACATGTGATTATGTACATACCCTGTTCCACCTAAAGCCCATCCATGATATAATAATCTCCATGGTTTCTTCACTAGTATACAACGTTAGCAGAAATCTATATAAGAGGTGTAGAGGCTCTAATCTAATGGATAAATTATAGCTAGTGTCATAGAAAGGCAATACATCCTTGGAAACTACATATCTAAATAAGTGGATGAATACCCAGACTGAGAAGTTAAATACTCAAAGTTTGTATGAGGAAGCAGTTACATATATTGCTTATATGTTATAGAACAATCTGTATTTGAAGCATAACACAACAACTTTTGCCACAGGCAAATTTCCTTGGCACTTTCAAGTGCTAACACAGCAATTTTAATACTTCTAATACAAAATATGTATTTTCTGTGTGTGGTACTACTGCGTATAGGAAACTACTTTACTTTTAAGCTTAAAAAAAGTCCTGAAGAATGTTTTATATAAAAAAAATGCCTTTACTTTCACAGTTTATAGAAGGCAACACAGAAATATTTTTTTCTGAATGAATGATAATGTTTTGTAAGGCATATAGATGGTTCTCCTTTGCACTTTCTCTTTATGCATTCAAAAAGGTGAAAATTTCAGTCCATTTGAATTCCATGCTCAGATACAGCTTATTAAATCTTTTCCCCATGCCAGTGGCATTTTTTTTTTAGGCTTTGAAGCTGCTTTTTGAAGGCCACTGTCTTCCAAATGAATAGAAGATCAAAGACAAAAAAGATAGGTGTAGATCATTGTACTAGAAAATGAAATGTAAATGTACTGCTAATATTGATTGTATGGTGAGAAAAAAAATCTGGCAGCAGTCAAAGCTATTAATAAATACTATGGTTATCTTTAAACTTGCTAACAAAGCACATTAATCCATGAAATGCTGCAATCACAAACTTACATACTGAAGTTTTGAAAATGAAGTAGTTTGAATTAAAATACTTGAGATGGAATTCCTTTATTAAATATTACTGAGTAATCCCATATGGCTAACATTTATGTAGGAAAAGTAAAGTAGTGAAATATCAAAATAACATATATTGAAGAGTACTCTGGAAGGTTTTTATGCCTCACGTGCTCTTTCTTCATAGTTGCAAAACTTTTGACTTCCTCAGTTTTCTTTTCAGTGTGCACAACTTTAATCTGCAGTTATGCATCCCTGAAGTTCCTACTCTTATTTAGGAAAACATAACCAATTCATCCTTCTTTTTATTATAGAAAGACAGAGGAAACTGAGGTCTGGAAGAAAGATATATCAGGGCTAGAAGAGCATCTGAAACTCAGGAAAACCTGTGGTCAATTACTTTCTGTAGCACAAGATTCATGTGTAAATCTTGGTCATCTCAGTATATTTATACGTCTTTTCCTCCATTGTTCCTTCCTTATGCATGATAATACACGCATAACACTGAGATGATTTTCACTGCCACTGTAGTTATGCTACAGTAGTTATGCCACAACGTATTTACCTTAGAGAGGTAATCAGATTTTATCTTCTTGACAGACAAACAACATCCTACTTCTAGCTCCTATGTGTACAGCCATTTTATTAAGATACTTTCTTCAGTATGGCTTTGCAACAAGAAGATAATGTTTTAACAAACAAACAAACACCAAAAAAACCCACATCACCAAAACCAACCCACAGATTTCATAATTAAAGAACAAATGGGATGTCTTCTCTGGGATTATCTCTATGTGTTGTTTATGCCTTGATTGTTTGTGGCACTTTGACAAAACTGTGCATTAATCTGACATAAAACATGAGAAAATGGATTGCTTGGCAGCTGTAATAAAGGTGTATGGGAAGGAAGGAAATCAAATCTATGGCTTCAATTAATTTTCATTTGCTCATTTAACTGAAGGAAAAGCTGATATCATCTTCTTGGCTCCCCAAAGCAAAAATTAGGCTGAGTACAACCTGAAAGAGAGAAGCAGCTCCTATATCTTTCCTATGTGGCCTACAAAACAAATGACATGATCTGTTTTAATTGATGCCTGGGACTATTTTACCTTTTTACTTGTTACATTTTTTGTAATTATGACTAATGATTTTTAATTTGCTGATGATGATATGGAAGAATTTTAAAATTTTGAGACATAAGGTTGTCTAGCAACCTCTTTAAGTTCTCTGACATTTATCTTCATAAGCACGTTTTTTAATCTGGAGTTTTTTAACAGTTTAATTCCACAAGCTATTTTATTCTAATAGGTTTATATGGCACAAGGACTATTAAATTCTCTAGGAATCCAAGTTCTAAAATATGAACAATTTCATTGAAAATTATCCAATATTTTATCAGATTAAAAAAAAAAAGTAATCTGAGGAAAAAAAAGAATTGTAATGTTGTGATGTGTGCTTTGAAGAAGAAGTCAAGACAGATTTTGCTAACACACAGCTCATGTTAAGGGCTGATGTATGCTGGGAGCAGTGCCACTAGGTCAAAGCGAGGGTAACATGTAGCCAGGACACAGTGATAAGGAGGGACTAAAGGTCATTATGCAGCCAATATCATCTGCAGCTTGCTGTTTCCTGCAGCTGTAATCCCTGCACATTGATTGTCTGGCAGTTTCTTCAGAATCTTCTAACAAATGGAAAAGGGAGAGACCAAACTTCCAAGCTGGAAGGTACAAATAATCAGCTTACCCAAAAAGTTTTTGAAGCAGATCCAACAGCATCTGGAAGGCCGAGGCACTCGTGTTTCCCATTGTGATAGAGGGGACACCCATACTATGATGGGGGAGGAAAGATGAGTACTCCCATCATCAGACAGGGGTTATAACTATTTTGCTCACAAGTGCATTAGTTGCAAATTGCATGTCAAAGAACTTGTGTATTAGAAACCTCATGAATTAAGTGATAAATTAGTGTATTCGCATGTCAAACTACTCTGTACAAAGGGAACTGAGCTCTTGGATGTCATGTTTGTTTTCTTTCCTAATGAGTTCACAAAATAAATTTACAGAGCACATTATCCTATAAAGTTGAGAGATCCCAATGTACCACGACACAGGACATTACCTGTGATCAGCTACAACACATAACTGGAGTTGACTCTCTCAAAAAACACTTACAGTTAAACTGAAAATGTAAAGTGTAAAACTTTGCTTGCAACACATTTTCAAAGGTGTTGCAGTTTGATTGGAAACCATCTTCCTCCAGTATAGCTTTTCAAAAAATTAATTAATAATACAATTTTCTAAAAATTAAATAGAGAAATACTGTCAGATGGAACACATCGACAAAGGCTGTACACAAAAGGAATATAAAAATTCATTGAAAATCAGCCCATGAATATATTATTAAACAACCTGAAATGTAGCACAGGAATAAGAAGTGACATAGTAGGGGATATGGTTCCTAATGTGACTGTTATTTTCTACACTGAGAGTATTTAGCATACAAATATACCTTAGTGTTTTAATTTTGTATAACATGTAGGATTTGCTTATTGAGAATAAATATTAAAGCATTCAGGAATAAAACATAATGCTCTTAATAATGTACAGATGAAGTAGTTCAATCAAATAATCCCTTAACACTGATATTTCTTCTTATTAAAACATCTCAAAAGATGCATTAATCTTGTGTAAATCAAAACAACATATGTGTGCCCTCTTTTGTTTAATTAGATTAATATGCCAATTATTTTTCTCCTTGTTGATTATTAATGAATAATCATTCATAGGAAGGAATGGATTATACAAAGAACTATAAATTGAGTGTGATTTCGGATCTGTTTCTTAGTCATGATTTTTAAATATGTTTGTCGAAAAGCAGGCTGACTCCTGCCTCTTTCTGTAATAGGACAAACAATTCACCTGAAATGTGCAAATTCAGTGAATTTTCACAGTCAGATATGTACTTAAGAAAAAGTAATTTAAATTGCCTTAGACTCTTACTGACTTCTTGTTGAACACTCCCTCATTAACTTTATCATTTAGGTTTATAGGACAGTAATTACCAGGAGTGCATTTTTTCCCTTTGGCATAATATTGACCTAATATTAAAAGCTAATAAAGTCTTCTACAAAATAATTTAAAAAAATATTTAGATTAGTATTGCACAGTCTTAATCTCTCCACCTACTCCACTTCTCCAAGGGGGATTTTTCTTTTTCTAATAAGAAGCTATTATTACTTTCTAGTAGCTTTGGGTGCCCGTACTTCAACACACATGAATAAAATTCATGCTCCTTCACCCCTAGCAGCCCACCCTATCCAGTGACAATGACAACTTCCTGTATGATGATGTTGATAAATGGCTGGTGCATTCATGTCATCACAGTGTCCTTTGCCTGTCACACAGAATCAGAATCACAGAATGTTAGGGATAGGAAGGGACCTCGAAAGATCATCTAGTCCAATCCCCCCATGGGAGCAGGAATACCTAGATGAGGTTACACAGGAAGGTGTCCAGGTGGGTTTTGAATGTCTACAGAGTAGGACACTCCACAAACTCCCTGGGCAGCCTGTTCCAGTGTGCTGTTACCCTCACTGAGAAGAAGTTTCTTCTCAAATTTAAGTGGAACTTCTTGTGTTCCCGTTTGAACCCACTGACCCTTGTCCTATCATTGGTTGTCACTGAGAAGACCCTGGCTCCGTCCTCGTGGCACTCACCCTTTATATATCTGTAAACATTAATAAGGTCACCCCTCACACACCTTGCTGCCGTGGCACCAGACTCCACCACCTTGACCCAGGCTATTCCCATTGCTGCTGTGCATTAGGGGTACACAGTTCTCTATTTCAGTCATAATTTCTTGCTCTCTCAACTAAGTGACTGACAGGTAAAAAAGAGCACAGGGTGGTAAACTGACCACAAAGGATTAATGGACAAAAGCAGACCATTGGTAGAGTAATTTGACGCTAGAAGAGAAAGAGCAGGAGGTAGGGAAATCAAGACAGAACAAAAGAGACAGAAGTATGTTTTAAATATGGGATGAAGGAGGAGGTGAACTTGTGCCCAGATAGTTACTTCTCTGTGCCCACAGAGAACCATATGTAATACGCCTCCTTGTTACTCCAGGATTTTGGACCGACGCATAGATTCTCTTGATGCTAACTCAGATTCACAATGGTTTCCTACAAATCTAAAGTAAAATTAGCCTAGAAAAGAGACTGAAAGATGACTAGAAAACTACCTGACTCTCTCAAAAAATGTTCACTACATTCATTGTAGAAAGTGTTGATGCAAACTTTTTTTCTCCAGTAATACTGAAAAACTGCACACAGTTCCTACTCTAATGAATATCAATTAGATTATCCAGAAGTATCACTTCACTCATGATTACACATGATTAGACTCTAACACATATTAGTTTTTTTTTTTCTGCATTGAAAACTATTTCTAGTGAAGGATGGATATTACAGAAAACAATTGCCTCATGTACTGATGAACCAACATGGAAACTAGCTGAAGTTTTTCAGAGCATTTTACATTTCCAGAGCTAGGCTGCAAATTGAGTGGAAAGGTATTTAATCCTACAAGGGAAAAGCAAAAATTAGGGCAAGAGATGATTCCCAAACCAGATGTACTTTTACTTATAAATAACCTATATTCTTTTAGCCTGTTTTGCAGGAGCTTTTTGAGTTGAGCTATTTCCCACAGTGAAATAAAATTGTTTCTATTATTAAGACTGATAGCAAGTTGACTTCCTAGTATTGTATTAAAGCTCCATCCTGGACATAGACAGATATTTTGCTTGGGCTGAAAAGTTGTGTATGTGACACAGTTGATTTCTATGGTTTGAGCTGAACAAAGAGTACCTTATACCATTTATTTTATAGCTTTAGTTCATTTGGTCTTGTAGCCAATATTATGTATCAAACACAAAGATGACGTGCACAACACATTGCCAATACTGAATTGTGTATAATTTGCAACAATTTGGAAAGAATATGGATAGAAGTCAGAAACAGGTGTGCCTACGTTAACTTCAGCCACAGAAGCTGTTAGCTAAGAGTAGCTAAAACAGTGAAAGTACCCTTATTAACCTTGGAAGTTCATCTCCTGATAACCTCTCTGTTTTGTCATTTTCTCACAGCTCAGAAAAACAAAACAAAACAAAACAAAACAAAACAAAACAAAACAAAAACCAACCAAACAAAAAAAACCAAACAACAACAACCACCCTAAACAAACCCATAAACTTCACCGTTGAAGATAACAGCAACTCAGAGGTGGCAGAATTTAGTTGCAAACCATTTAATTGATGCAGCCATTGGATCCCAGCAGAGAACACTGAGAACAGATGCCCTATCACGGGATGAGATGCTTAATTATTATATAATGTTTCAACTCTCTGATTATTTATTTCATGCACATAGTAGTAGTAGTATTACTGAAAGGCTAACCATTCAGATTGAATAAAGGCTGAAAAGTATGAAGAGATGCTGTGCTGGGACATCTCATTTGAAGACAATTGAGACTATTCAGTGATAATGATGCTCAGTTGAATCAATTATTTGTACAATATGGTGAACATGAGAACTTCCCTCTTGTATTTCTTTCCTACACATATTATAAAGCACATGACAATATAAACTCCAAGTATATCTGAAAGGAATAAGCTTCAGTAACCATGCATTTATCTGTTACTGAAATGTAGAAGTATGCTGTGGACTCATGTTCAATTTTTCTTTCAAATACAATTAATCAAGTCAAATATAACAGGACAGATTTATTTTATAGTTTGGAAGTATCTCTTGGATACTCGATCATTATGAGTTAAAATAACATTAAAGAGCAATAAGTAAGAGCAGGAAGAGCAAGAATGGAAGGAAGGAAAAAGTTTAAATTCAAATAGTGATGTGAAATCACTGAAGCTGTTGCATAAACAAAAGTTCAGTGTATTCTCAAAGATTCATATGACCTTTGTACTGAGTAATAATATGATTTTTCATACTTCAAAAACCCATGAGATCTGAGTCTTAGTTGCCTCTCCCACAGATGGAATAACTGCCCAATCTCAAAGACAACACTGGAAGAACCTAACCTCTGTTTATTAAAAACAAAACAAAAACAAAAACAAACAAACAAACAAAAGACAACTATGTTTGGAATAGACAATTACTTCTTGTTTATTTGTTTAAACTAGATTATCTCTGGGGCTATGAAAGGATGCATTAGCAGTTACTTGCCTGTTAGGCACTTTATAAACACTAAGGATTTTCTGCATAACACCTAAGGGTTTCAGTTATTAAATTTATCTTAATTTGTATTGGAAGTGATATTCTGAGAACTTCCTAGAGGATTACATTAGTCCAGATCCCATGTTTACCCTATGACTGAAATTGAATTTGAAGGAAAATGAACAGTAATATTCTGGGCACACAGGAGTCTAGAAATCATGAATTGAATGGATAACAGAAAAATGGATGTAGAAATAAAACAAGCTGAAAGTCTGGGTGAAGACTACAACAGAGGTGAAGAGGAAATTGTGGTGTACATGTGTGTGGCTGAGGGCTGACAACAGCTTCTGCTTGACAGTTTTATACTAGATATTCAGAAGCTGAAATAAGCTCCTTCCTGTGGGCTTGACACATGACCGAAATTGTTAACTTGCGTGTTACCAGGAAAGTTGACAGAGCACAAAGTTGAAAGAAGTGCTCCTGAAGAATCTACCTTTGTGAAAAAAATGAAAATTCATACTTTTTGGAATGTCTTTATTCCTAGAAATGAAGATTTTTAAAAAATACAAACAAACAAACAAAAAACACCCCACCGCAAACTGAAGAAAGGTATGCATGGGTAATTCAACACCTTTCTGATCCATGCCACTTCCATACCGCCCCCCCAAAAAAAAAGAATAATTGAGGAGTTTTGCTAACAGTTAAGGTATATCACCTTTTTTTCTCCAAAAATGATTTTGTTAAGATAAAAAAAGAATCTTCAACCAAACTTTCCATTACAGGAAAATTAACTTCATTAAATGCTCAATACAGAGTGACAAATGACAGTTTTGTTGATTGAACTATTTTTCCTGTGGAATAGCAGCAGGCATCAAAGCTTTTCCTAAGCTGTTGTTCTAGCATACCACAACCCAGAAGCAACCCAACTATGTTTGAAAGACAGCGGAAATTCAGCAAGCAGACTGATTAATACACAGATTTTTTACTGGGACACAGACTGCAGTGCCATATTCGCTACTAGCAGCTTTGTGTAACTCGGCATTTGGCTTACACCTTACTGAACTCAATATTCTGTAGATAGTAGAGTGGTATTTCTAAGCTCCTCTAAAATAGGAGGTAGGCAGTGCAGGAAAGAAGGGAAAAAAGTGTCAGCCTAAGTAAAGCCAATAATTGCTTATGTAAATCAATATGACCAAATATCAAGGGATGTAACTTTTATTGGCACCAAGCTTGTCAGAGTTCAAGGATTGTCTGGATGATGTTCTCAGTCAAATAAGTTAGTTTTAGGTAGTCCTGCAAGGAGCAGGAAGTTTATTTATGGGTCCCTTCCAGCCTGAGATATTTTATGGGTCTGTGATTATCTAGATGGAACAAAAATTAAGAAATTCCCTCATAAGCCACTGGTAGACAAACAAAGAGATTAATTAGTTAAAATATAATAAGTAAAAAAAATAAAAACATACCATCTTAAATCACTAAAAGTAGATAGCACATGAAGTTTGATGTTCCAAAATAAAGGGAAAGTATAGTTGATAATTATTAATAAATCCTTTTAAAAACATAGGAATCAATTCACTCATTTTATGGTGTAAAGCAACATTTCAGAAATATCAGTTATAAAAGGCTAATATATAATTGCATCATCATCGTATCTTAAATATAGTTAGAAATGTTACTCTTTAACTTTTGTTGTAGTTTTTTTTGTTGTTGTTTTTGTTTGTTTTGGGGTTTTTTTTTGTTTGTTTTGTTTTGTTTTGTTTTTTACTGTACTCTTGTGGTTTCCTATACAGTTGTGGACTTTCCTTACCACTCAATCATATACGAAGCAGAAAGAAAGAGGTGTGCAAACTGAGTTTTATATCATGCTTTTGAGTTGATAAAAGACAAATATTCATCTGATCTGACACACAAGAGAGTCCCAAAGCTTTCTTTGTAGTCACTGTGCTTCCACAAACAGAAAAATTCTGCTGGAAGCATCTTGAAAAACAAAAATGAGCAAATGAATATAAATAAGAGTTCTTGGGGTGAGCAGAGAAATGCAATGTTTATTATAATTATAAATTATAAATAATTATAAATTATAATTATAAAACTGGAAACAAGTGCCTTGTTCAGTCTAGAAAGAAAAATGAAAGCATGAGGAGTAAATGTCTGTTACCTGAAAGTAAACAAACATTGAACACAGCTGAGGACCAAATAATGGGGAATTTAGGAGGAAAGCTTTTTGGTAATGAAAAACTCAGCTCTCATTTCTGAAACAGATTTCTAATAAGGCTCAGAAAAAAGTGTTTGTTGAATTACTTGTAATTTTTTAACAGAATTGCCAAATGTTCCAGAAAGCTTCTAGCAAACTTTTCCCACACTTATAAAATCTTTTAAAAATAATGAACCATTAGTTTCTTCCATCAGAAACAAACAAAATAATCCAGCACAGTATTCAGAAATATTCTAGATAACACTTTGCACTACACCAGTGACAGTACTTTTAAATCAACAGCTAAATTTTCTTCCAGGTATCTGGCCCATTCTGCAACTTTCTGTACTTTCAGGTAACAGACCTTTACTCCACGTCATTTTGTTTTTATTTCTGGATTGAACAAGGCACGTGCCACCAGTTTTCTCTTACAAGATAAACATTGCATTTCTCTGCTCACCCTAAGAACTCTTCTTTACACTCATTTAGAATTGTGGGGTGGGTTTTTTTTGGTTTTTTAGGGGTTTTGGGGGAGTTTGCTTTGTTGGGGAGGGACATTTATTTATTTATTTAAACTTCTTTATTTTTCTTGAATACAATTAAAAAGTATTACAGGGGACACTTAATTATTATCTCTTTTTTCCTTTTCTTTTTTTTTTTAAAAAAAAAAAAAAGAAAAAGGAAGAGTTGTGACAAAATTTCATAGAGCTAGTACACATTGATAGCCATTACATACTGTCTACTACATTCTAGCCACTAAAGTTGCAGACCCTTAATCCACTTGATAACATTTTATAGCTTTACTAAAAAGTCATCATATTTTTTGCAGCTCATCATAAAGCCATGTCAGCAATGAAAGTGAGACACAATGAAATAATTAATGTTGACTTTTACCAGTATTGTTATTGGTATTTAAATTCTCTGGCTAGGTTCATGAAGGAAGAGGAGGAATACATTTCTGAACAACTTGATGCATCTATCCACAATCTCAAGCAGACTTTACTTCTATTTTTCCTTTAAATTCAGAAGCAGAGTAACATAAGACAACTTTGTTGGAGGAGGGTGCAGGAGAACATAAACACTCAGATCTCCTTAGTTCCTCTGTAAAAAACAGCTTTTAACCTATTTCTGAAGATAGTATCCAAGCTAATGGGTGCACAAAAGACTTTTTCAGAGTCAACATGTTATCCTTCTCATCTGTTTGCAGTGCAGGCATCCTCTCAAAGTGTGTGATGAGGCAAGATCCTTGTATTAACAAAGGCAATGGTAACTACTGAGCATTGCAGAGGGAAGGCAAACTAACTTCCTACCCAGTATTTCAATCCTTAATAAAGACTAATTTTTAACAACAGTGGAGTAGTAGTTAGGCTTAATAAAACCATTAAACTTCTAAATGGAAAATTCTACAGTTTAAGCACTTCAGTCTGCATTATGAGGCTCTTATAAAAAGATTAAAAATCAGGTACTGCTTCTGTATTTTAACCACTCTTAGAAATCACATACAAACCTAATCTGGCACTGTTTGTGTGATGACCAAAATGGCAATTTAAAAAGCAGTTGTTTACTCAACATACCATGGCAATGATGAAAAGAAACATTTATCTAAGAAATACTATCTGTTTTGACTCAGAACTTTATGGAAATATGGAGAACAATAGTCTGAAGTGGAAACTGGGACTGAACCTGTACAGGGGTGACAAAACTATTCTTCCCAGCCATCCATTTTAATAAAAGCATTAGAACACACTTGATTTTAGTCCCATTATGGAATAAATCCACAATTTTGAAACCTCAAAGCACCGTGAAATGAATCTGTCACATTCTCAAGGCCTCTCTAGTATATACCGCTCTTGGAAATCAGCTCCTTAAGTCTTGTTTGAAAGAGACAGCTCATTAAAATGGAAAGCTGTGACACATGATATCCAATAACACTCTAGAGGGAATTTTGCATGCATTTGCATAACTACTCTCTTTAAAGGCAATAACACAAACGTGTCTGTGCACACTTTAAAACAATCAGTATACTTTTATTTTTAACTTTTGCTCAATTAGCCTTATCTCCCACAAAACCTTTTGTAATAATCAGTATTTACTGTCATGACACATATGGGCATGAGCAGAACTAATCATCTGCAGGCTGTTCCTGCTGCTGAGCTGAACAAACAAGCTGTTCAAGACTTTTTCTGCAAAAGTTTCTGCTTCATAAACCAATGAGAACCTAATGGAACATTTTCCCTTCTCTTTTACAGGGACACAGTTGAAATCCAAAAATTCATTTCTGAATGTCACAAAAAGAAAAAGGTAAAAAAAGCTGACTCAACTAGATATAGTTTGTTCAGACACATGGGCCCACACAGACAATAATAAACCAGCATGCCAGTGCAACTGAAGTTTTAATCTATAGAATTAATATGTGTTCTTGTTCCTACATCTGTAACAGATGGTCAACAGAGAAGAAAGCTGTCCCTGTCAACACTGCCGAGTTCTGAAATCCCGATGCACAAACCACAGATGGCATTGGCAGAACTGTTCAAAGCATTAGGGATCCAAAAATAGACTTTTCCTTTTCTCCATTGCACTCCTAAAATATGTTTACACTATTTGCAAGTTACCTAAAAGTAAACATCCTTGGGTTAAAGAAACCTGTCTATTTTCATTAATATAAATGTTGGATGGTAGGTCAGGGACATGCTAATCCAATAGATTGATTTTTTTGTTCGTTTGTTTGTTTTTGGTTTTGTTTTTTACGTTTCAACAATTTTCGTTGACCATGGGGAATGACTGCAGCTCACATAGCCTGAATATTTTTGTGTGAACAATCCTAGACTAATATTACTCACAAAACTGTTCTCAGACATTGTTTGCAAGAGTGCTAGTTGGACCAGAATCTTACTCATTAGCATGCTGCAAATTGAGCAATGTTGATAATTACATGCCAGTGCTTAAACCTTGATTACAACCATAGACAAGAAACACAGATGTAGAAGACAGTTCCTTCAGCCCACAAAGCAGCATTAACTTTCCTGCAAGTACACGCTTTCTGCTAGCTAGAGTACCAGACCCCATAAAGAAAGCATTTTCCATGGGAGCTTGGAGAAAAAAAGAAACCAACCCCCGCCCCCAGACAGAAATTCCAGAATTTCAGAGCAAACCCCTTTGCCCTTCACTGAAGGGTGCATCTGTGGAGCCCTGCTTTTCCCTTGGTCACACGCCCAGGCTGGCTGAGCTCCTACTAGTCCATGACCTCCTGTAACATGTCACTGTCTGCAAGGTCTGTCTCCTCTGACTATAGACAAACAACCAGGCACACTAGTGACCACAAACTACATCACCCTTTGATAGTACCACAGATGTGCACAGAGGTGCATTGCTGATGTCTTCAGAAGTCAAGAGGATGTAAGGTACATCATGTGTTACCTGGGCCCAGCTCCACTCCCAAGTTTTCATTTGAACCCACTTACAAGCTAATTGAACACCAGACAGAAGCAATCAGGTGCTGCCATCAAAACAGATCTCTTTACAAAGACAGAAGAGAAATATTAAATTAGTAACAGCTCTTCTTATTTACCCATATTTAGACCAGGTTGGTGGTATGACAGTTTCCAATTAGTATTTTTAGCAGTTGTTGGACTGTTGTGTCCCATTCTCATTGTGATTTAGAATAAGTAAGGAATAAATGTTATCATTATCCCTATTTATTGTGCTGGCTGTTTTATCAGGAAAAAAGACAACAGATAAGAGAACAGAAGAAGTTAAATACATTCTTGTGATAATTATTCAAACATAAGGTTAATATCACTGGCAACATAACTAGCAGAGTTTTGTTTTACTCAGTCCATTATTTAGCTGCCAGGTTTCCTGCCACAGACAGCATAAACTGCAGCACCATTTGAGACTTCTATTATTTTTAGAGTTGTTACAATAAAGTGATTATTATGGTAATATCTGTTTGTCAGTTTGTCAGAGAGGCTATATCAAAAAACATACACAGAGACTAGAGGTCCTCTGGGCTTTTTTCAGTAGTTCATATTTGTCAGGCTTGAAGATCATGCTAGAGAAACCTAAGCAGGTATATAGCTCTACTGTTGTTAATACAGTTCGTTGTTATGGGGCTCTGGGTGAAGTTGCACAGGGGTGAGACCTTCCTATAATTTCAGTCCCAGTCTATATCTTAAATTATGGTTCTGAACACAGGGGGAAAGGGAATCACAGGGTGTTCTGGAGTTCTTTTCAGAACAGTTGGGAAGATGAGAACAACAACAAAAAAAAGCTGTACAGCTGAGACTAACGGTTTTCTTCAGCTGTAGGTGGATGAACAACTGATGGCAGTGCTAACTGGGTCTGGAAGGCCAGCTCATTTCCCCTCACAATCAGAGTGAGAGTTGTTTGAAATATTCTAAGACATATTTTGTTTGGTTTATCTATTAAGTCCCAGCTCCTGACACATAATGCTAAAGGGAAAACAAAACAAAACAAAAAACCCCACAGTTCAATCAAAAGTAAGCATAAAGAATTTAAATCCCATAGGACAAATTAAAAAGCTCAGTATTTACTGATTTTTTTTTTAAAATACCATGCCTCCCAAATCAAACATATGAGCCATGGATTTATGATATTGGTGATTTTTCATTTTTCAAACTCATCTGGACAAGCCAGCCAGTTAAACGAAATATTTTCTCTAAACTGATTTCTGTGGTCTCACACTTGCAAAGGTTTTGCCATGGCCTCTGTGGTTTGTGCCTTTCTTATCACTGGCAATAACATTGTTTGGTTTTCTTCGGTAGTCTTCGATCCAATTCTAGCCAAGCTAAGGACAGCATAGCTGCTGAAACCAGGTGCATGCAGCCCAACATGGACACAGAGCATGTTTCATAGTATTTTGACACAAAGTCTTGGAAAAAATCCTCAGATTTTCATTCTTTAAGATAATTTTAGTGACAAGGTTGTCATGTAAATTACAGTAAATTTTTAGTATCAGATAAGAAAATCATGGCTTTGAAACAATCAATAAATTCTTAGCTCCCTATATACAGTGTGTTGCCTTTGACCCACAACAAGAGCTTGAGAGTAAGAAAAGAAATTATTGCAAACACAGATCTAAATAAAAGGTGCTGTTGGCAGGAGTACCTCATCAATATGCTGAGGTTAGAAGATAACACACAGCCAAATTCCAATGAGTTTCAGGAAGGCAGCCAGAGGTGTAAGCATGCGTCAGTAGGGAGACAGGTATTATACTTAATGGTGCCTTCACTGCAGACACAGCGAAAGAAAGATGGGGAGAAACTGCACACAGGTGTAGAAAAGACTGCACTAAAAAAAAAAAAAAAAAAAAAAAAAAAAGGCAAAACCTGAATTTAGCTTTTAGGTCCTTAGTGGGGTGGTCCCAGCCAGCATGGGTTCCTGAGGTGAAAGTCCTGCTTAACCAACTTAATTTCTTTCTATGACAAGGTTACCCGCCTAGTTGACAAAGGGAAGCCAGTCAAATGTGATCTTTTTAGATTTGTAAAGGCTTTGATACTGTCTCTCACAGTTTTTTCCCAGACAAAATGCCCAACACACAGTTTGATAAACACAGAATACAGTGGGTGAGCAAATGGCTGATGGGTCAGGCTCAAAGGGTTGCAGTAAATGGGGTTATGTCAGTCTGGTGACCAGTCACTAGTGGGGTTCCTCAGGGATCCATCTGAGGACCAACACTTTTCAATGTCTTCATAATTAACTTGGATGCAGGACTTGAAGAAATACTAAGCAAGTTTGCTGATGACACGAAACTGGGAGGAGCTGTTGACACTCTCAAGGGCAAAGAGGCCCTGCAGAGGGATCTGGAAAAAAAGGAGAACTGGGCAATCACCAGCTACATGAAGTTCAATAAGGGTAAGTGCTGGATTTTACACCTGGGACATGGCAACCCTGGCTGTACATACAGACTGAGGGATGAGAGGCTGGAGAGCAGCCCCACAGAGAGAGACCTGGGGGTTCTGGTTGACAGCAAGTTGAACATGAGCCAACAGTGTGCCTTGGTAGCCAAGAGGGCCAACCATGTCCTGGGGTGCATCAAGCACAGTATTGCTAGCTGGGTGAGGGAGGTGATTGTCCCACTCTGTTCTGCACTGGTGCGGCCTCACCTGAAACACTGTGTGCGATTCTGGGCGACACAGTATAAAAAGGATATAAAGCTACTAAAGGGTGTCCAGAGGAGGGCTACAAAGCTGGTGAAGGTTTCAGAGGGGAAGCCGTATGAGGAGCAGCTAATGTCACTTTGTTCAGCCTGGAGAAAAGTAGACCGATGGGAGACCTGATCGTGGTCTACAGCTTCCTCACAAGGGGAGAAGGAGGGGTGGGCACTGAGCTTTTCTCTCTGGTGACCAATGACAGATTTATGTTGGGTATTAGGAAAAGATTTTTCACCCAGAGGGTGGTGAAGCACTGGAACAAGCTCCCCAGGGAGGTGGTCATGGCCCCAAGCCTGATAGTATTCAAGAAGCAATTGGACAATGCCCTCAGACACATGGTGTGAATTTTGCAGTTGTCATATGCAGGGACAGGAGTTGGACTTGATGACCCTTGTGGGTCCCTTCCAACTCAGGACTTTCTATGATACTACATTAAATAAAGGATTTATGTTGTTTGTTTAATTATTCTAGCAAATTAAATAGTTTTGTTATTCATAGAGCAAATAGAAACCTTTCACAGAGGGAGGCAGTGCACTTGGAAAGGTCTGTGTTTGTTATAATTACATTACATTATGGAAACATTTAATGAAACATCTTACTTTTAATAAGCTTTTTAAAAGCAGTAAATCTGGGATAGTTTTGTAAGGTTTTCTCTGACAGCTAAGCAGTTTACAAGTTGTCTGACATCTTGAAATCACAAGACTATGAAAATGAAACTTTGTTTTAATCTGTTCATTAAGTCAAAATGCATCAACCATCAGAAAATAACTTTTTTGTTCAAAAAACTATAAAAAATGAAACTGCCAAATGTTAATAAATATTAATCTTCAAAAGAAAATTCCTAATAAAATACATACACCTAAGATATCAAAGTAACCTTCAGGCAAATTCTATCTCAGAAAAGACCTCAATGTTTGACTACAATGTATTATTAACAAGTGAGAACACATTTGAAGGATGTTTTTGAAGATTTTTTTTTTACTTCCTTCAATTTTAAATAATTAATTAAGTAGCATTTTATCAATGCAGTGATACAATTATTTGCTGTTTCTTTTACATACTACTTTTTTAGATTATTTTACCATCTGTAATAACAAAACCAATTCTCCATATGGAATATGAATTATGTCACCTATAAGTCATTTTCTTATTAATGCTGACTGACTGTTTACCCTGTCCAGAAGATTAAACAAACTAGTATGAAGATTGTGGGAGGTAAATACTAATGTATTAACAGTTGTATGCATTCATAAAACAGTTTATCCCAGAACCATAAGAACTATTAATGGATATTATCAATGTTACCTCCAATTATCAAACAACTCTTTGAACTGATTGTACCACTTTTAAGGTAGAAATACATGTACACATTCTAAATTTTTCCCCGAACCTCCAGTTTTCAGCGAAATTAACACAGCTGAAATTATATATTAATGTAAGTCAAAGCTGGTTTGCCTTAATACCAGGGTGTGATATTTGCAGTAGCTCAAGAACTGATTCCAATGGCTCAGCGGCAGTCACCTGTTCAGAGGGATGAGTTATCCAATAGGAGTGAAAGTGCCTGATGTGGGCAGTGGAAACGATGAGGCCACTGGAAATAGACAGTAGCCAGGCTCATGTAGTTTAATGAGACAATATTTCCCACTATCGCTGTTGGAGACAAAGCACTGCGGTAGGTACCACAGTTCTGACACAGCTGGCATTTCTAGCATCTTTGTAATGGTCATTTGTTGCTCCTTCTATTACAGCACAGTTCCTATGCGGCCATATGCCTGCAAGGATCTGAGCATTCATTTCTTTAACTTAATTGTTAAAAGGGTTGAATTATTTTATTCAAACTGGAATTCTCTTAAAATTAAAAATTCCTCAGTATGTCATTTCTTATGTCCAAATAAACATGTATATTTACAGCATAGTTTTTTTTGTCGTTGTTGTTGTTTTTTTTTTTTTTTTCCCCTGAAAATAAAGAGGATTAACAAGTAACATAACTGTAATTCTAAACAACATACCTTTCTCAGTGGTTAACAGATAGTGCATGTATTTCAAGAGAAATTAAAGATGGGAAAAATTCTATGCTTTTCTAATAAAATAATGCATTTCATAGCTTACGAAATTAATTCCAATTGCTGGACAAGCTTCAAAAAAAAAAAAAGCCTGCAAATATGGTCAGATCATTATGATAATCCTGTGGTTTTCAGGTTATTCAAAGTTAATATCTGTTTTCTCCATACAAGAGACCAAACTAAACAAAACTATGGTCAAATATAGAGTATTATAGCACTTTTTGAAAGACTACAATACTTTAGTTGCTTCAACTAGTCTGTCAGAAAAGCAGAAACAATATTGTGGGAGGGATGTGGACGAGATGTGCACTTGAGTTGTTAGAAGAACACAGCATACCAAAAAGCTGCAACATATTTACAACAGAAAGACGATTAAACTAATTTAGTAGTTTACGTAAAACCCTCAAGATGAAATAATATTATAGAAAAGCTTTCTTTCACTTTTCAAGGCATATATATATACCTGTTATATCTACCTCCCTCACTAGCTTTTCAGAGCAGGAGTAGAATTTTTGTTTTGTTTCGTTCAATGCTGTGGACCAGGATGTCTATACATGACAGGATTTCTAGCTAATACTATCTAATCTTATCTAATTTGAGGTCCGGCCACTTGCTAGGATCTCTAAATGTCAGTCATAATTTAAGCAAAATCCCCTGTAATATAATGCCATAAATATTGCTTGTATTAGTAAAGCTGAAGGTCGTGCATTATTTAATAAGGAAATGGAAAGTTTCAGACTTTAGAAAGTAAGCCTTTTCTCATCCACAATGGTGTGATGTAAGAGAATAGTGAATGACTTAACTGTCTAATGTTTGTCTTGATGCTATACAAAAATTTGGCATAGGAAGCAAAAAATACTTATAGCATTTTGATGTGCTTTTAGTAAAGTAAAACTGCTTTATGATGTTGTCTTTTACCTCAGTGTCTTACTTCCAAGGAAAGCCAACCTACTTGTATGAATAAAAATAATTCCATTAAAATTATTCCAGGAATTCTAGAACTGGTTTTTTTTTATTTGCTTTTGTTTCTAGTTTTGCTATCTGTCCTGTCTAATGTTAGTAGATCAAGTATTGAACTCAACTTCTTCATTTCCTATGTTGCTGCAGGCTGAATTTGCCTCAGATTTCATTGTGGAACAGAAAGAAACCAGAATTTACAAGTCTGAAAAAAACAAAAGAAAGAAGAATAAAGTTCTTTAAGCACTTTATGATTTCTCTCATCAGGTCTCATGTGTGTAGATCAATATTTCTCAAGAGCTCCCTGAATCACTTCTCTTCCACTGCCAATAATGCTTTTGCTTGAGCCCTGTCTATATGTACAGATTCCCAGGGAGACTTTTTAGGTGAAGGTTGAGGCAAAAAAAGCACTGACTACCTCAGCCTTATCATCACTTGCTGTCACTAAACCACTCACAACACTCAGTAGTAGGCCTACATTTTCATTTTTTATTCTTTTACTGTTAATGTAGCAGTGCAAACGCTTCATGTGATTTTAGACCCCTTGCAAATATCCTCTCCAGCTGAGCTTGGCTTTCCTGATGCCATCCTGAATGCCAAGGCATTTACTGTGCTAATTGTAGCCGTCTCCACTTCCACCTCCCATGTACAGCCTTTTTGCACTACAGCTGAGTCATGAGTTCCATGCTTAGCCATGTTTTCCAAGTCTACTCATTTTCCCCAGTATTGGGATGGACAATGCTTGTACTAGGATGATATTGTCCATAAAGACCTCTCACATGCAAACTTCTTTGCTCTTATCAGGTGTCACCTACCAGTTCCCTGAAAAGCTGACATCTGCTCTCCAGAATCCTAGGGTCTGTACGGTGCTACTTACTTTCCTCACTTCCCTTAACATCTGTACTTCCTTACTCCCTGTCTGCTGCAGCCACAGCTCTTCCTGTTTATCTCATCCCTAATCAGTTCTTCCTTTTTTTTTGTGAGAAGCAGGTAGAGGAAAGCTCCAGTCCTGACTGGCCTATCTAGCACTTGTGCTAAGAAGATGCCCCCAAAATCCTCTAGAAACCTCCTAGATTACAGGAGACCAGCTTTGTTCCTTCCCAGCATGTATAAGGGAATGTCCCATAAGAACAAGGGTCTGTGATCTGGAGACTTTTTCAAGTGGCTTAAAGATGACTTTCTTTACTTGTTCACCCTGATCAGATGGCCTATGGCAAGCTCTCAGTACAATGTTGCCATTATTCTATTCTCTAGTCCTGACGCACAGATTCTCAACAAGTTTGTCAGATGTCTGGAAAACTGAAGATCTCCATACATCTGAGCTGCTCCTTAACATACTGGTAACCAAATTTCCTTTCCTTATTGCCTGCCTTTCCTGAGGAGCCTGTATCCATCCATCAATCCATCACAGCACAGCATACATATGTGCTGTCCTCATCTCAATTATTGTAATCATGTCTCGGTTTGGCATTGACACACTCTATCCTTGCTTGTGTTTCCTAACGCTCTTTTACTCCCATCACCCTGTCCCATGTACTTGCCACCCTTGACCTCCATTTTTTTTTCTGACCTGCAAACTGTCATCATCATTGTCAGTGTCCCTAGTTTAATATCCTCCACAACAAATAAGCATGACTTCAAGCAAAGATGCTTTTATACCACCATTGTCAAATGGTTCCAATCTCTTGTCAGTAGTCCTCATTCCTCAGAGACCTATAAAAGCCAATGCACTACACATGACACCAGGTAGTTGCTAACTCACAGAGCATATCCACTCCTACCTGAGACATGTCCCTTCAGTTGTAGGACTCATGCCCCTTCAGTTGTAGGACTGAAAGGAACACTTGGCATCCAATGTCCTCCATCTTTATCTCCAGACCTTGGTAGTCTCTACTTATTTGTTCCAGGTCTCCCTTGGCAGTGATGCACACGGACAAAATGAAAAGCAGCTTAGCTTCTTTGACTGTAAGCTTCTGCCAGTGACATCTTTTTTTCTGTGCAGGTGTTTCATACATTGAGATCTACTCTTCCTGGCATGAGTAATCTTGACGCAGTGGAAGCTGTGTATTGGTCACCCAGATTTGACAGATTCCAGATTACAGTCCAGTAGGGTGTAACCTGTAGTTTATTAAAGGTGGAGCAAGAAATTAAGACATTATTTTTTCAGAACGCATACGGCAAGAAAGCAGGAAACTCTTAGTTGATAAGTGAAAATTAACATATAATCTTGCTAAGATATTTAGCAAGATGTCTCTCAAACTACAGATATAACCTCCTCATCCAAAAGTACTGAAGTAAAGAAATACCAAAAAAAAGTAATTCACGGCTTTATGTTATATTTTTTCATTCTACAAAACACATAAAGTAGCACATAGGTAAGTGTCACTTCCTATCATTTTACCTCTCAGATATTTACCTGCAAACAGCTACAGAGCGCTGCTAAAAATAGCATGCATTTTGCAGGGAAGTAACACTTTAATCTGAAGGCTTTGTAACATGAACTGAATCTGCATGCATTATGTATGAATCTGATTTACCCTGCAAATAATGGAAGTACATCATCAAAAGACAAGACGGCAGTTTCCTGTTTGACAAACCTCAGTCTCTTAATTGGATTTAGATCTGTTCTTTCTAGGTAAGGCAATCCACTTACTACCAGTTTTATTGCAGTTAAAACCCACTATTTCCAGAGTACTAGAGACACTATTCATTTGTTTGTTATTGCTCCTTCTCAATGGTACAGACCTTTCACATGTTCATATGCAGATATATATTTTAATCTGCAATCACAAACGTGGAAGCATTGCTATCTTCAATTCAATTTCTTTTGCTTTTTATGAAGTAGCTACTTCCAGTGGTGAAGTAAGTATCAATGTTCACATACTTTGCTTGCTACAGCACACACCATTCTAGAGCTGTTCGGGGCGACAACCCACACAATCGGCAGCTGTAGCACAGATCAGCCCCTCCTAATACTGTTTGCAAAAAGCTATGACAAATGACACAGAGCAAAATGCATGCCAGTGAGTTGTCAGTGAGAAATATGTATCCACATACTATATCCAGGTACAAGGGTCAATGACCCATGCTACTGTTCCTACAAGGAACAACAATGTGTAATATAAATTCCCTTTTCCATCCACTAATAACTCCTAGGAAACAGTATGAATAAAATAAAGTTTTGTGAATTAACTAAATAAATTCCAGGTAAAAGTCTGTCTTTTATTCCTTTTTGTTTGTTTGTTTGTTAGTTTTTTTAATAGTTGTGAAACCAGTTAAAGACTCAGATCTGAACTGTTTACAGTGACAACAGGAAGTAAGAGGTGATTTTTAACTTTCACAAACTGTTTTCATATTCAGTTGCCTAAATCCCATTTTTAAAAACAGATTATTTTAAAAAAGATGAAAGATGAGTCTCCACCTTTTATTTCAAACATTCAGTTCTCCAGTTTAGAGTGAAATAAGTGTCCTGGCCACAATAACTTGAAATAGCAAAACCTTTGAAACAGTCTAGTTCTTCATGGTAGTTTAAGGGCATACATTTGGACTCTTTCTCCTACATTTAGCTTAAGGTTACCTTTCCACTAGAAAGCTTTCTGATAAAAGCACTAATTACAGATCCTTTTGTGTGTGCTTACAAGTTTATTAATTTTGGGTGTTCGAAAAGACAGTATAAAAATTCAGATAAAATGAATCAGAGTTACCTTCCTGAGAGAAAAAAGAATCAATCATCATTCACGAAACGTTAACAATAATTCTTAATGAAAATCATTAATCCAAACATATAATTAGTTACAGTGATGTAAACGAACATATGAAGAATAAAGATTATAACAATGAAAAATGATACCAAACACTTTCAAAATAAACTAGTTTCTTAAGAAATATTTGCCATCTTTTCTTCTTTTTTAAAAATGTTAATATTTAAAAGGGAGAGAGATAGCAAGAACCAACTGTAATAACAATTTCTGGTTATAAAAGTGTTCCAAGGAAAAAGAACAATAACAACAAACACTGGGAGAAAACAGGTTGGACAAGAGTATTATACCTCAGTATTATACCTTGTATTACCTCAGGCACTATGCTGCTGGGAGATTCTTGTGAAATCTTGTCCTGCACAGGTTTCGAACATTAAAACCAGAGACTACTGAGTAATGAATGAGCATTGTATGATGCTCATCTCAGTCCTTGGCTTCCATACATCCTCAGTAGGGTATTCCCTGAAGAACATTGCAACAGGCCATATGTCGTGGTTTCACTGGAAAAGAAAGATGATAATTTTGTGTATTGGTGAACAGCCGAGATTCCTTCCCACATGAAAATGACCTGGAATCACTCAGGGACTGGTATTTCTGTACTGTCGCATAGCCTCAAACTAGGGCAATCTAGTTCTCAATATATTTCTTAGTCTATGTGAATTAAAAAAAAAAAAAAAATGATTCTGGTTAGTGATTTTATTATTATTTGTTGGGTGTTTACACTGTGTAAAGCTTGGTGATGCTGAAGAACTTTTATTTGATAGAAATTTCTGGATCTGAAAAAGTTTTGATTCTTTCCTTTTCTGCCAATAAGAACAAAGTGCAACACTGATCATGTACCTTCAGATATTGTTTTGTACCCCTGGGAATACTTCTTGTGAAATGTGTTGAGTTTGATGTTCCATCAAGATGAAAGAAAACTTCCAAACATTCACGGAATGCATTTCACACGTAAAGAAATTTTAAGGGAAGTAATAGCAATAATTCAAATTGTAACAACCTTAAATTTTTCCAAGAACTGAGTTTTATTCATGCCCCTATTACATCTTTGCAACTCATTCAACTTCAGTAAAGCATGCAATTTCTGATCTAGACAGCTAAATGGGAGAAGAAAATGAAGCCTTCTAAAGTGTCCCTCTTTTTTTATGATTTAGAGAGGCCTATACAGACTTTGTTGGTTTTGAAAATATTCAGTTCATCATAAAAATGGATTTCATGCATAAGCTTCCTTTGTCAGCCATCTATCTTTAATGTCTTCCAGTTTTCAAAATCTGAAACAACATTACATTGACTTACCCTGGGAACAGATGAACATTTCCTATTGGGTTATATAAAATTTTCTATTGGCAAAGAGAAAATCAGCCGAAAATAAATTAAATAAAGGACACTTGATACTTATTAATTTGCAGATATTGGTCCTAAATAATTATGTAAAGAAGAAAATGTTTTGGGTTTTTTCATGCTAACATGCAATAATTGGAGAGATTAATGGTACTAAGTATATTACCCAGGCACTGAGTCAGTTCTGCAAATACTTGTAGCGTGAAATACAATATAGCCTAAAGACTGAAGTATGTTTGTGAGACAATTAATTTAGCTTCGGAACAATCCAATATGATTTTGCTCAGCCACTAGTGTCTGAAATGGAGCATACACTACATTTGGGTTTATGCTTTAAGCTGCATTTTTTTGTGTTTCTGTCACTTTTATTTTATGTCAGTAGGAAGGATGCTAAGTTCGGCTAAAATATCTTCTCTTTTGGTGCAAATGATGGATATAATATGATTACTTCACTCAAAGCTTGAATCATTAAAGGACCTTTGTCTGATATAGCTTTTCATAAGTGAGTCAAGGTGCATATTATATGCATGATCAAAAGGCAGTAAGTCTGACATTTGAAGGTCAGATCAGAGAGGGCAATAACAGAAGGGAAATTATTATGCATTACTTTACCATAGAAAAAGGAGAGTAATAAAGGTTATATGAGAACAAAATTTTTAACAAGATTCATGGTAAGCTACTATAATGAAAAAAAAAGCATAACAACCAACAACAACAAAAAACCCGCCAAGCTTATGTCATTCTTATATTGCCTTATATTTAAAATAAATCTCATGTAATGTTTGCAGAAGATGTGTATTATATATATTAACAGAATGTAAAGCATTGGGGAATGTGAAAATCTGCATGAGCCACGTTTCTGTGCTTAAATTGTGCTTTGGGATTTTTTTAATGTGTCAATAAAATAGAGTATGTAGACTTGGCTGTGGTCTCTGACAAAAATAGAATAAGCATGCAATCTGATAAAAGGAGTTTTTGAAAGAATCTCAGAAAGGGAACTCATAAAATATGTAGCTTTATCCTGGGAACACTCTGTGAATTACATACCAGTGCAATGAAATGGATAACCCATAAGTCAAGAGAGGGTATTGCAGTTAATTTATTTTTTTTCCTCATTTTCTGATGACAAGTGTTGGAGCAGATATCCACCTGAAGCCCATGGAGGACCCCATGCCAGAGCAGGTGGAGGCACCTGAAAGAGGCTATGTCCCTGTGGAAAGCCCGTGTTGGAACAGGCTCTTGGCAGGATCTGTGGACCTGTGAAGAGAAGACTTCAAGCTGGAGCAGATTTGCTGGCAGGACTTGTGACCCTGTGGGGGATGCATGCTGGAGCAGTCTGTTTCTGAAGGACTTCACCCTGTAGAAGGGACCCACACTGGAGCCATTCACAAAGAATGCATCCTGTGGGAAGGACTCATGTTGGAGAAATTCATGGAGGACTGTCTCTTGTGGGAGGCACCCCATACTGGACCAAAAGAAGTGTGAGGAATCGTCCTCTGAAGAGGAAGCAACAACAGAAATGACGTGATGAACTGACTACAATTCCCACTCCTTGTCCTCCTGCGCCTCTGCTGGAGGAAGAAGAAGAGAATTCAGGAGTGAAATTAAACCCAGGAAGAAGGGAGTAGTAGGGAGGATGGTCTTTTGAGGTTTGGTTTTGTTTCTTGTTATCCCACTCTGATTTAATTGCTAATAAATTAAATTAATTTCCCTGAGTTAAGTCTGGTTTGCCCGTGACAGTAACTTGTGAGTGATCTCCCCAGCTTTTTCTCAATCCACGAGCCTTTTGTTGTATTTTCTCTCCCTTGTCCAGATGAAGAGAAGGAGTGATAGAGCAGCTCTAACGGGTACGTGGCATCCAGCCAGGGTCAACACACCACAATATGACATTATTTAATCAACTAAGGGGATTCTTCCCACTAGTAGTCATTCTAAGACAAAGAAAGCTGTTTAAGAAAAAAAAAAAAAAAGAATAAATCTGTAGATTAAAAGCAGAGAATGAAGTGATGAAAATCTAGACACTAAAAAAAATATATTATGAATGTCATTGCCAGAATAATTCAAGGAAAACTATGTTTTTAGTTCAGCTGACACATCAGACCCATAAATCACCATGTTGGCTTTGATGTTGCTACTTTATTCTTTCTTCCTCATTTCTAGCATCACTCCTACTCCTGCCACTTGAAGCTAAACACAGATCATATCATACAGGGCTTTGAATTTTTACTAGTCTCTGCAAGGTTTGGTAGGCAATTCCCTTGAGCTTGTTAGTAGGCTTTTCTGACCAGATGGTGGATTTTATTCTTCAGGTGGTGATGTGACACTTGAGTGGCTTTTTGTTGTGTCTGTATTTGCAGAGAAGGTGATTCCAAAGTAGACAGTCAGAAAAGAAAGACATCCTGATTCCCTTGTGGTCTCAAATCATATTATGAAACTGTAGTTTCTGGTGAGGCAGTTTTTGTGCTTGTTCATGCAAAAGTGTAGTATGACCATAAATATCACATTAGCATTTCAGCCTGATGATGATGGGGAAGATTTCCCTAAGTTATTACAGCCTGATCATAATTAAGTTCAGCTTAAGGCCTTTTACTCAGGACAGTTCCACTCAGGATGCAACTTATGGATGAAATTCTAAAAACCTATCTGCTCAGTACTAATACTGATACTAAAAAGTCTGAGTACAAACAAAGCTTTCACACAGCAACCTAAATGCAGGCATCTAGTGCTAGAATTAATTTGCTGTGGGAAGTGCACAGATGAAAACAAAAAGCTACTGTGATTCACAGGGGTGACTCAAAATGTAATATAAAACCTGCAGTCCTTTCTGTAGCATGGAATTTAATTTTTAAATATTCAGCTTCCAATAATAGTCACGTACAATTGGAAACACAATTTTCCTAGGGCTTTTGATAGACCTAAGCATGCTGTCTTCAAATCAAAACCCAAAGTTTGACTTTTTTTCCCTCATATGTCTGAAGGTAAACAACACATTCAAACCTGATTATAGAATTTTCTGATGAGGCAGCTTTCTCTTAAATAAAAGCTGTAAAGGTTTTCTTTCAACATTCATCAAATACATCCAGAAGAGGTGTAGAAAGTTAATGAAGTTACTTCAGATGTCTATGTTTGTGAGGGCAAATATTGTTGCTCTTACTTGGAAAACGGTAAGTTTTTATTCCAGGAATTGGGACTTTTTTTGTTTGGTTGGTTTGGATTGTTTGTTTTTTGTTTGTTTGTTTGTTTGATTGGTTAGTTTTGTTCTGTTTCATTTTGTTTTTTATTTTTCTTAAGAGGGTCTCCTAAAACTTCAGTCCATGAAAAATTCTGTCGAATAGTATAATAATCCAACAAGACTGGGTACTATATATGTGCATTATGTGCATTATGCCCATCAACTGGTGGATTTGTTCAGCTGCAAAGAATCCTTCAAGGAACAAACAGTAGGAGAGACATCAGCTTGACATTCATAAACATTCTCAAAGACATTTTCAATCCAGTGAGATGTAAACTTGATGTTCCTTCATCAGGAGCTATGAGGTTTGCTTTGAGGCAACCAAAGACTGATAGCATCCTAAGTTCAAGTGTATAGTTTTATAAGTATTTGTAGAAAGTATCATGTTATATGTTAAGCAGAGGCATGCATCGCTGCTGACTTTCTGAAACAACAGTATTCTGAAACAGCTGTCAGAATAGAGGATGTTGTCACTAGTTTCCCAGACTAATTCTAGCTTATATTTCTGTAATATCTCACATTCTCACCATTATTTTCCCCTAGGTGATATCTCACTCAGCAAACAGACCTGAGAGATAAGTAAATGTGAAATGCTTCAACCCTTGGGAGATGGCACTAGAACACCTGTTTTCATACCTATGAGTCAGTTTGAAAACATTGCATATCTCCTGTCCCTTTGTCATTATAAATCAAGTCAACAGAAAATGAGATAGACACATAGCTGCAAAGGAAAAACTTAGGAAAGGAGAATGTTACGTAGTGTTGCAGAAAGCTAATTGTCTTCTATGTAAGCAAGCTAAATTGGAAGGACTTAAATCCTGAAGCCAATATTCAGACTAAATTCTCATTGACTTGAAGAAGGAGTTTTAAATTTTGACCAAAATTATTTCAAAGAGGGTTAAAAGATCATCCTTGAAAAAAAAGCAGAATGTGAAGTGAAATATATTCAAAAGTCCATAGAAAGCAGATGGCATTTCAGGGCCAGGTGCATGTCAAGGTGGTTTATAACCTTAGGACCTTATGAAATTTGACTTTGTATTGAATACAGAAGTGGTTTTGCTGGTTTTGTTTGTTTTAGCAGCAATGCAAACACTTGAATATCACATGCTAACTCATGACATGAATCCACTTTCTGCATTTCACATAATCTATTCGAGAAGCTATATTTGAAACCTCCTTAATAACAGTGTTTGCTTCAAGACAGTATACTACAGAAAAATCAGACATCTATTTTACCCACCTGCTGCAGTACTTGCCATCCTATCATACAGTCTTTTAGCTCTCATGGTTGAACTAACTGGTTTTTAATGGCAATGTATTGAGGCACAACATTAACACTTTGAGGGAAATATAGTTTCAAGATTAGCTGTGAAATACTCCACAAATTTTGTTTACTTCACACTGAACATTATTTGTGAATGGCAACATAGCTAGCGACTACATGGGAATGTTCCCAACTATTCTTGTCTCTGCTTTTAACTTACATGAGCTAGTAAGTTAAATGATGTATTGTCTCCCTACCTTGATTTGCTTTGTAACCAGAGAACTCCTAATTTAAAGAGCTTTGGTTGTTCCCAACAACATGCACTGAACAAAGCTGTGGCTTTATGCTTTATCCATGAAGAAAGCAAATATACTTTTCCCTCCCTTGTAATTTTATTTTTGACTCTTACCAGAGATGTATAATAACAAATATGTTAAAACATCTACATTTTGATTTCTTTACAGTAAAAGTCTTCTTTGGTTACATCACATTTAATTACACAGAACTCGCTGCTTAAAAGAAACCTTACTGTCTTATTTCTGTGACTTTGATACATTATCCCAATTTCAGCAGGAGATTTCTCCTGGCTTACGCTTTTGGTTACTGTTTTCATAAATACCTTCCTCAGGCAATTCATTCTGTTAGGAATGTGTATGACATTGGAAAACCTTTTTCCCTTCAGACCAAAGTCGCTATGATTTATGGACCTGATCCCGCCCTGTAAAATAGATTAAAAAGTCTTTTTGAACTAGATTCACCATAATGTTATCCCAATTTTCTGCAGAAGTAACTCCACTACATAGAAACTGCTTGTGGAAAAGCTGCTACAGCGAAGTAGAAGTAAACAAAGGTCAAACCTTTTCACAGCATTATTGCCACTTTCTGTAGTTTTTTTCTTTTCTTTTTGATGCATGCTCTTAACTTTTTATTGCTAGCACGCGGCTGAGGAAAACATGCAGGCCAACTCACTATGAGTGATAAAGCATGATTCAAATTTATTGCCCGGGATAGCGTGTATTTATACCAAATACAATAATTATGCATACTTGTCTCTATCTAATAGGCTTAGCACTAAAAGGTTACGTTCACTTACTCCACCTACATGGGTTTAGCTAACTATGCATATCCTGCATTCCTTCTTCCAACCCTTATCTCTTCACAGACATCCCCCAGTCTTCTGGCCCTTCAAAGACATTCCCCAGTCTTCTGGCCCTTCAAAGGCATTCCCCAGTCTTCTGGTTCTTATCTCTTCAAAGACATGCAGGCCCTGCCTTAGTCAGTACTTTTCCATTTCCCCTTCCCCACGGCCGAATAGTCAAGCTAACTAAGGCCTACTTATGTCAACTAAAAATGGACTCTGCTCGTACAGTGGACTCATGGACTCATGTCCATGCTCCTGGAGCCAATCCCTGACAATTCCCCCCTTTTTCTTTTTGTACGAGCAGAGCTTGCCCAAGTGTTCGCTCAAATATTCTCTTAATACAAGATACAACACAGCTTAAACACAAAAGCCTAATAACTGCAATAATCACAATAGCTAACAGACTTTGCAAAAGGTCTTTGACCCATCCTCCCAGTCCCAGCCAGTTTGTCAAACTTTCTATGCCGAAAAACCCCATATCCTTTTGAATCTTTTGGGAGTGGTCCATAAGTTGTTGAATTTCCTTATGGATTGAAATCTATTTATCTTTTAGATCCATACAGCAGAGACCATCACATCCTTCATGCCCATGTCCTTGAGCTAATAACAAAAGTCTCCTGCGACTGTATTCTGCAGTGTAGCATGTCTTACAAAATCTACATCTAACAAAAGTCCACTTAAAGCCTTAGAAGTTCTGTTAGTTTGCTTAACTAGCCAGCATCCTAATTTTTCTAAAGTATTTAAATCTTTAGTTGTGCCAACACTAGATACAAGAGATCCTAAAACCCTTAAACTTGATCCTCAAAAATCTACGTTATCATCACATTTTGACTCATATACACGCAAAAAGTGTTTTTCTCGTCTTGCTCTTCTGTGATCTAGTATCATAGATACATTGGGCGTTAAGAGAGTTAATAGTCCCAAAATACACAGTCCTCCAACAGCATTAGAAGGAATTCCTGGTCAGGCTCTATCTTCACAGATCAAGAATACACCATACAGGAGGTTTTGGGGTCGCTGTCCCACATTATCAATGACATCTCTTGGATTCTTCTGTGAGGCAGTACAGCATCGAGTTTCATTTCTGTAGTCACCAAGGGTAGCATTAACATTTTGCAGTTTTATCCATTCATGTTATTGTGTATTGTTCTGACACTTTTCACAAACCGGCTGGATACAAACATCCATGGGCATAGATGCCAGCAATTCCAGTTCCTGTGGTTCAATATCTGCTTCCAGGAGGCAATTAATCCAAAGTGCCATGCTGGTATTATTACAGTTTGTTGCAATGCCTTTGCACCGACCACTATTTTGAAACAGTTCTGTGATGCTGCTGTAGTCATCAAGGGAGACACCAACCAAGCATGTGTGGAAAGTTTTTTCCGGAGACATCGTAGTTAGGCATATAAAGTCCTGGTCAGTCATGTTGGCTAAAGTAATCCACATGTTAGTCTTTGTGCAGGCATCCAAAACGCAACAGCTGCAGCAATCATTGTCAGGAAGATAGCACAGGTTTCACATTTCGTGCTGGCAACCATTGCAGCCCTTGATCTGTAAAGACACAAGCATAGCCTCTCCCCCAGGTTATCAGTTGGTGTGGCCTTTTCCATTGACCGTTAACTAGTGATTTGACCATAACTAATGTAGGTTCTTTCTGATTTGGCATGGTTTTGGGTCATACTTGCAGAGTGTTTCATCACAGGGCAAATTTGGGCTGAACCACATAGATATAAGTGATTCATCACATATAATCCTTTTGACAATTGGTTTTGTGACGTTTTCCCTACTTCTCCCCCCTTTTTGTTTTTCAAGAAACAAACAAACAAACAAACAAAGTCCAGAACCAGATACTTGTGTTGGATCTTGACTACGTACTCAAAATCACAAATCAAATTTAGAGGTTCCTCCTTGAAAAGCTCTAAGTAATGTAAAGCTGCACCAAGTTCTCCTAATTGGGTTGAACCTTCAATAATTTTTACAGAATGATGCTAATCGTTATTTTCACGCCAAACCACTACAGCTTTACGAGACTTCCCAAAACCATCAGCAAAAACTGTGCAAATATGTAGTATCAGACCGGACACACGTATGGCCTGTGACCTGATGTTAAAGACTTGCAGGTTCTGCAGCAATTTACATTTTTACATTTATGCATGCTAAAAGCTGTGCTGTTAAGAAAATCAGCTAGTGCCATTTACAAAGACAGAGATTGCAAATAATAAAAAAATCAGAATTAAATTTCACAAATGGTACATATATGACAAAAGGATCATGGCCTATTAAGACTTAAATTCATTCCCTGCTCTTCTTGATCAGAGTAACAATCAGTATATCAGTCTGCTAGCAATCTCATCATACTGTCTCACAATAGCCACAGTTTTCTCTATGTTGTAGCTATAAACAGACAATTCTGCAGGTCCAATCGAATGCAGTCAGCTTGTAAGGTTGTCATAAATTTATTCCTCAAAATCTCTAAGTCCATTTTTGTTGTCATATTTATTGGATATTGTTTTCCCTTACCGGATCGAAGTCTTGTTTCAGCTCTATCAGTGTAGTATTTGCTTTATCAAAACATTGGCTCTTAATACTAGTGGAAATACAGCATTCAAAATTTCCTTGGAGATTTCTCACTTGCACACGCAGATCTGCACCATCCAAGCAGTTTCTTGTAGGACAGGCAACTAAACAGAATTCTCAGAAAACGTTATTTGAACTTACAATTTACTTAACAAATCCTGACTCAAGAGAGGTATAGGACTTTTGGGCAAATATAAAAATTCATGTATTAAAACTTTGTTCCAAATTTGGCATTCCGTTTGTCTCAAAAAACGGCCTTTCTTTTGTTTTCTCCCATGACGTCAAAAATTAGCATGGTAAATTTACTAAGAAGTCACTTACAACTAATTACCACAGAATAAGTCTATTAACAAATTTTTGGTTTAACTTTCTAGTTTCATTAGAACTACGGGTCTGCTCAGGATGCTTTTAAACTTCACCCTCAGACTGTTCTATTCAGTGTTGCATCGCTGCAGTGAGGGGGGGTGAGAGAACCCCCCCTTTCACTGCTTTAAAAACGCGCAGCTAGGTTTTTCCTTTCTCGCTGCAGTTTAGATATAACCAAGGTCACGCAGCTGGTATAATGGCTGGTACGAAGTGGGGGGCTCTGGCAAACTCGTCAGTTACAATGAGCTGCACACAGGCCTGGGATATTTTGCTCTTTTGTTTTCCCATTGCATTCCAACCATAATACACTTTATATGCAATCCCAAGTAGCTCAGCAATAGTTACATTCCTTAGCTCCATTTACCTTTTACAATTTACAGATGTCAAAATACAGTATATTAAACATCAATCCATTATTCCATTTTCCTCGATCCAAATCAGTTCACATTCCAGCAACCTTTAAATATAACTTCATAACTTCATACAATACCAAGTTCACATCGCAGAGTTTAACAATTTAAATTCTTTTCTGGTCTCAAAATTACTAGATAGCAATATCAGCAATTACTCCAATGTGTAAGGATGCATCCTAAGGTGAAGCAAGGCGGAATTTTAGCAATGGAACCGGTTCCCATTATAAATATGCAAATTAAAATACTGAGCTCAGATGTGAAAACCAAATACCAAGGTCAAATATGCAGATAGATCACAGTTACACTCATTCAAGACAATATCTCTATTTTTGCATTGCACCTTGAACCACTTACTGCTTGGCCAGGTAGCGGTACTGCTGGGTCTCCCTGACAAAATACGTCAGTGCGCGCTGGAGGCCAACCGGCACTTGCCCCCCCCACCGCCTCAGTAAGCTGAGCTGGGCAAAGCTTTTATTAGTGTCTCATCTGGTGCGCTACAACTGTTATTCTAAAACCAGGATTCTTTACTTGATGCATACAAAAAAGCCAAATTTAGTGCACCAAGATGAGAGACAGCCTATCACAGAGTTGCGCGAGTCTGGATATTGGAATAAAACTAATACGCTAGAAAAAAAATATAACAGCTACTACACATAAAATCTTAACATCACGTTCACGCGGTAAGGAACTAAATTACTCATGATCTTTTGTACTATCACAAAATGCACCTTTTGAGTCAACCGATTTTCATGATTTAACAGTCTGTGAACTTACTGTACCATATAACACAGACCTACCAAAATTGCAACATACTTAAACAGATACCCACAAAGAAAACAGGCTAATAAGGAAAACATTGTGCAGACTTTAACAAGTTTACTGTGACCTGTGTGTTATCAGTTAACTCTCTCTTAGCTTGTTGACGTTCGAACCGTTCCAGCTGTAAAACTGTCTGTAATGATCTAATGATCTCCTGTAGAGATTTATTTTGTCCTGCTCTTCTCACCTTAAAAACAACATTAATTGCAACAAAATTCTATTCTCCGGACACTTTTCCCAATCATTTAACTTATACCGCAGCCACCACTAATTACAATATTTTACAAGATCTTCCTTCTTTGTATTTCCAAGTGCTATCCTATGTTTTAAAACACCTCCCAATACTGATTTTTTATGAACACGACTGAAAACAGTAATTTCTGACCCCATGGAAAAGTACAGGGCTGCTTGCAGCATGAGTGGGAAAAATGGAGAGAAAGTTTTATGGTGTACTTATACCACAAAGAAACAATTCTAACAACAATCAGTAAAACAATTAACTCACATTCCTGACAAGCTGCTTGATTTTCAGAGACGCAATGCACAGGAGCATTTAATATGTGCTGTAAAAACTTGCAAATAACACGTTGATAGCAAACACTAGCATTCTCTGCTGCTAATTTCAACATCAATGCTTCCTTAACTTCTAAGTTTTATACCCTGAGTCGCCAGGAGCACCCCCTTTCCCGTCACGATTATCATGACTGCATTGCTGACTGTCGGATTCACTTGCTGTTAGCTGATCTAATCTGTCACACAGTTCTGTTGTCCAGTTCTTAACCAGTGACTTCTGTTCTCTCGTGGAAGTTAGAGGGTTAAAAGGCAGTAAAAGCAGATTGGTAAAATTGGTAAAAGGACTGATAGTACACTTGTTTACGACTTTAGCATTCTCAGCTTTCACAGGTTCTTTGAGTAAGTTGTCTGACTCCAATCCTCTGGATTTGCTGTTCCCACCAGAGTTAGATGATGGCACAGGGGGCTACCCGTTTGGCATTTTTCCTCCCCCCGCCCCAGACTGCTGAACCATCGGGGGTGCCGAAAGCACAGCAGGGGATGGAATAGGGAGGGTATCGCAGACACAAACCGGGCGAACTTCACAGCAACTTTCAGGATACTTATCAGGCTGCAACGCTGCAAAAATTCCGGCAGCAGCAGACCGTTCAGCCTTAGGATCTTTTAAGGTAGTGATTATAAGCTTCCATGCGGTTACTAATGATTTAGCTTCTTTATTTCCATTGCTGACTTTATCCCATTTTTTCTGCTCTATATTGTCCCAAAGTTCAAGATTAAGTTTTGAGTCACTAATGCTCGTAACAGTCTTTTCAGGTTTTAATTGCTTCACTGTAGTAATTATCAGTTTCCAGGTGGTTACAAGGCCGAGAATATATTTTTCACGGTGACTTATTGCCTTCCACAACACAGTTCCCATTTTTTCCCAAGTCTCTATTTGAAAAACTCCTGACAGGTCAGCAGGATACCCATTGCCTCTGCACCAAGTTAATAGTCTTTTGAGGTTCTTCGCTGATTTATCATCATCTATAACCATATCCCATAACACATCCCCTAATTTTTGCCATTCACTAACATCAAATAGAGAATTCGTATTCTGAAAACAACCTTTAACTTTACCTAACGTTACTGAACCCGTTAAATGCTTGGTACAAACTACTCCCCGCTTTTCTAAAAAGCACTGTAATAAATCTAGGGCTACTTCTAAATCCATAGTTCCTTTATCCATAACCTGATACCTGCCCTTAGGCAAAAGAAAGGCGCCTTACCCTATAATCCTTGGTACCTTGTAAGCCTGGCACCACCTGCAGCCCTTGCCCTGTAGCCCATGCAGACGGCGAACTCCTAAATTCAGTTCAGGTCCTCGGAGATGACACACCGACGCACGCACGCAGTGTTCAGTCGCTCTTGACCCCCCAGTCGCTGCATCCCGGTGCCCCTCTGCTTCAGCCGCTCCTTCGAGAGTCCCTGTTCGGGCGCCACTTGCTAGCGCGCGGCTGAGGAAAACATGCAGGCCAACCCACTATGAGTGATAAAGCATGATTCAAATTTATTGCTCGGGATAGCGTGTATTTATACCAAATACGATAATTATGCATACTTGTCTCTATCTAATAGGCTTAGCACTAAAAGGTTACGTTCACTTACTCCACCTACATGGGTTTAGCTAACTATGCATATCCTGCATTCCTTCTTCCAACCCTTATCTCTTCACAGACATCCCCCAGTCTTCTGGCCCTTCAAAGGCATTCCCCAGTCTTCTGGTTCTTATCTCTTCAAAGACATGCAGGCCCTGCCTTAGTCAGTACTTTTCCATTTCCCCTTCCCCACGGCCGAATAGTCAAGCTAACTAAGGCCTACTTATGTCAACTAAAAATGGACTCTGCTCGTACAGTGGACTCATGGACTCATGTCCATGCTCCTGGAGCCAATCCCTGAAATTTTATTTTTAATCATCAGCAACCGACATTGTGTACATTTTGGACATGTACTTTAAAAAGGACTAAACCTATTCTTCCACTCTGGTAAAATAAAATAAGTTTTGCATACAATATTCTAGGTAGTAGTCAATTTTGGCTATAACAGAGAATCCACAGAGATATTTGCTCCCATTTTACAATTAAAAAGATGAAAAAAAAATTGTTTGATTCAATTTACAAAACTAAGTTTGTTTCTTTTTTTTTTTCTATATCTTCAGTAGGCTATTTTCTTGATTCATTTGCTTGTTTGCTACAGTTCTCATAGAATCAGAGAATCATAGAATAAATCAGGTTGGAAGAGACTTCAAGAGATCTTCACATCCAGAGTTTTACCCAGAGTAGAGTCCACACTGAATGAGAGCAGGTTGACCAGGACTTTGTCCACTTGAGGTGTAAGAGCCTTCAAGGACAGAGATTCTACAGTCTCTCTGGGCAACACATTCCAAAACTTATAGTCAAGGTGGGCAATTTTTTCCGCATATGTCAAATCAGAACCTCACAGCTAGCTTCAGTTAATGATAATTGACAATGTTTCCTTCTTTTAGGGGAGAATTTCTTCTAGAAGCTATGTACATTTGCAATTGGTTTTGTTTTGTTTTGTTTTGTTTTTTTTAATGTGGCTAGTTTAGAGTTCAGGGCTTAAAATAGAATTATAATAGATGCAAGATGTAAACAAGCTCTTCAAAAGAACACAAAAATATATGTTAAACAAGCTGATGAATACTCCAAGGAAGCCCAGTGAATCCTCAGAGCTACATTCAGAGTCACTTCCAGGTTTTTCAAAGATGTAGAAAAAAATGAATTATTTCACATGAGGACAGGGAGAGATGCCACTTTAGTATCCTTTATGGTACTCACTTTTGCCCTATATGGCAAAAGCTGACAAGTTCATGTTGTAACTGCAATAGAAGTATTCAGGTGACCTCCAGTTATAATTTGGTGTGGAGAGGTGTCAGGGTTATATCTGTGCGCACACACAATGCACTTAGTCGTGACTTCCCTGGGTGGTCCAGGATCTCCACAGCTACTTTCTGTGCAGATGAAACAATGGCCTGCCTTGAGAGATAGGATTAGCTAAATTCCTCCCCACCTTCACATGAAAGCATTTGGCAGTTGCAGTCTTGGAGATTCTCCTACATAGCTCCTGCTGTACACAGACAAACTGGTAATCCTTATCTGCATGCTTCAATTATTAAGTAGCATCCTGAAGGGAGAATCTGGCTACCCAAGGACTCCACAGGTGATCGCTGCTCCAAAATAAACCAGACTGTAGACAAATAGGACAACTTCACTAGTCAGTTGAAACTTCCTGCAAATGCATAAATGTTTACAGAGGTCAGTCTTTAGTACATCCTTAAGAAAGAAGTAGTTTTGTATATTTTTTAAGATAAATCAAAGCAATAGATTATGTATGTGTTGGAGTGGCCACATAGGACAGTAAAACAACTGGGTGTAAGAAGTCAGCAGACCGCAATTCATCATCAAAAGATCATGGACTCACCCAATGAGCCAGAAATTTCAAAAACTACTGCCTCGTTGATGTGTCTCTGTCTGTAGCTGTGCAAGAAAGGAGAAAAATAAGGAATGATCTTAGATCAGTGTGCTGCAAATTGCTGCAGTCCTCTCTCTTGCTCCAGCACAAAAGAGGTAAGTGGGTACCCAAGAAGAAAGCTGACTCAGAGCAAAGACAAGCAGTTTATACTATCAAAATGACTAAGAGGAATATTTGGCTGCCACTAGACTACTATCTACTGCCCAGGGCTGCTGCTTATTTTACCTATAGCTATGCTTAAAGCTCAATTCAGGCCTCCTTCTTTACTCTGTCTCTCTTTTTTTTTTTTTTTCCCCTTCATGCAAGGCTATTGGAAACATGTACTCCTCACATCTCTAGCACATGTCTTCTTTGAATTAACTCACCTAAAAGCAGAGGTTCAGAATTAAAGTAACAGCAAAATCTTAACTGATGGTAGCAAGAAGAGAAAGTTCACTGGCAATATTTGGCCATTTGACTTAACATAAGTTGTCTAAGACAGAAAAAAAAACAACAACAACAACAAAAAAACAACAAACGTGTTAGTCTATCTAAAATGAGAATGCAATGATAGACATTTACAATTTTGATTCTAAGATATGGCATTTAGTTATATCAAAAGATTCACAGAATCAGAGAATCACAAAATGTTAGGGATTGGAAGGGACCTCAAAAGATCATCTAGTCCAATCCCCTCACCAGAGCAGGAACACATAGATGAGGTGACACAGGAAGGTGTCCAGGTGGGATTTGAATGTCTCCAGAGAAGAAGATTCCACAACCTCCCTGAGAAGCCTGTTCCAGTGTTCTGTCACCCTCACTGAGAAGACGTTTCTTCTCATATTTGAGTGGAACCTCTTGTGTTCCAGTTTGTAACCATTGCCTCTTGTTCTTTCACTGGTTGCCACCAAGAAGAGCCTGGCTCCATCCTCTTGACACTCATGCTTTACTGATTTATGAACACGAATGAGGTCACTCCTCAGTCTCCTCTTCTCCAAGCTAATGAGATCCAGCTCCCTCAGCCTTTCCTCATAAGGGAGATGCTCCACTCCCTTAATCATCTTTGTTGCCCTATGCTGTACTCTCTGCAGCATTTCCCTGTCCTTCTTGAACTGAGAGGCCCAGAACTGGACACAATATTCCAGGTGTGGTCTCACCAGGGCAGAGTAGAGGGGGAGGAGAACCTCTCTTGACCTACTAACCACCCCCCTTCTAATACACCCCAGGATGCCATTGACCCTCTTGGCCACAAGGGCACAATTCTGGCTCATGGTCATCCTGCTGTCCACCAGGACCCCTAGGTCCCTTTCCCCTACACTGCTCTCTAATAGGTTGCTCCCCAACTTATACTGGAACCTTGGGTTGTTCATGTCCAGATGCAGGACTCTACACTTTCCCTTATTATATTTCATGAATGTTTTCACTGCCAAACTCCCCAGCCTGTGCAGGTCTCACTGGATGGCAGCACAACCTTCTGGTGTGTCTGCCACTCCTTCCAGCTTGGTGTCATCAGCAAACTTGCTGATAGTACACTCTATTCCCTCATCCAAATTGTTGATGAATATATTGAATAATACTGGTCCCAGTACTGTCTCCTGGGGCACTCCACTAGATACAGGCCTCCAAATAGACTCTGCCCCACTGACCACAAGTCTCTGGATTCTTTCCTTCAGCCAGTTCCAGTTCACAGTCCACCTCACTATCCAATCATTCAGTCCACACTTTCTCAGTTTAGCAGCGAGGGTGCTGTGGGAGATTGCATCAATTGCTTGACTGAAGTCAAGATAGACCACATCCACTGCTCTACCATCATCTATCCAGCTAGTTATTTCCTCATAAAAGGCTATGAGGTTGGTTAAGCATGACTTCCCCCTGGTGAAACCATGTTGACTGCCCCTGATGACCCTCTTATCCTTGCTATGCCTTAAGATGTCACCAAGGATAAGTTGTTCCATCACCTTTCCAGGGATGGAGGTGAGGCTGACCTATAGTTACCCAGGTTCACGTTCTTGCCCGTCTGGACCCATGCATTTATGGATGTCCAGATTGCTTAGTTGCTCTCTAACCCAGTCCTCATCAACCAAGGCAGACTCCTCCATTGTCCTGACTTCCTCTGGGGCCTCAGGGGTATGAGGCTCCTCAAGACAGCCTCTGGCAGTGTAGACAGAGACAAAGAAGGCATTCAGTAACTCTACCTCCTCTGTGTCTTCTGTCACCAGGGCATCCACCTCATTAATCAGTTAGCCTACATTGCCTCTAGTGTTTTCTTTATCTGCCATGTATTTGAAGAAGCTCTTTCTGTTGTCCTTGACCACTCTTGTAAGGTCTAATTCTAAGGAGGCCTTAGCTTTCCTAGTTGCCTCCTTACATTCTCTCACAACAGCCTTATATTCTTCCCAAGTGGCCAGCTCCTACTTCCATGATCTGTAAGATCTCCTCTTTCACTTGAGTTTGCTCAGCGGTTCCTTGTTTAACCACACAGGTCCCCTGACTTCCTTCCTTGACTTTCTATGTGTTGGGATGCTCTGATCTCCATCTTGGAAGAAGCAGTCCCTGAATGCTAACTGATGTTGCTAACTATCTTGAGCCCCTTTACCTTCAAGTACTCTTGCCCACAGGATTTCCCCTAGCAATTGCTTGAAAACGTCAAAGCTTGCCCTACTGAACTCCAGGGTTGCGCTTCTGCTTGGTATTCTGTTCCATCCACCATCTCATGGTCACTGCAGTCAAGGCAGCCCTCAACCTTTACCACTTCAACCGGACCCTCTTTATTAGTGAGGATTTGATCCAGCAGCACTCCTTTTCTAGTTGGCTTATCCACCATTTGCATCAGGATGTTATCATCAATGCACTGGAGGAACTCCTGGACTGTGGCTGGCTGGCTGAGTAGTCCTTCGAGCAAACATCAGGATAGTTAAAATCCCTGATGACAACCAGGGCCTGTAATTGTGAGGCTGCTCTCAGCAGCCTGTGGAAGGCCTCATCAGTTTCCTCATACTGATCTGGTGGCTTGTAATAGACACCCACAACAGTATTTCCTCTGCCAGCCCGCCCTTAATTTTCATCCGCAGATTCTCAACTCACTCCTCATCCGCCTCTGGACACTACTCAATACATTGTAGTTGCCCTCTCACATAAAGAGCAACTCCACCACCTCGCCTGGCTGGCTTGTCTTTCCTGAAAAGGACATAGCCATCCATGACCACATTCCAGTCATGTGAGCTGTTCCATCATGTCTCTGTAATTGCCATCAGATCATAATCTCCTGACTGAACACAGGTTTCTAACTCCTCCTGCTTATTCCCCATGCTGTGCACAGTGGTGTACAGGCATTTCAGAGAGCTACCTGAGCACACTGATTTCACCCTAGGAGGATGGGAGGCCTCCTGGTCTTCATCAATTCAAGAGTGCTGCCCCACTGGTGCAAGTCCAGCTACAACCCCATCCACTTTCAAATCTAGTTTAAAGCTCTCCAAATGAGCCCTGTTAATTCCTGTCCCACCAACCTTCTGCCCTTATAAGATAAACCTTGCCCAGCAGCAACAGGGCAGGGGCTGTCCTGGGTCTCCCTGCTCTGCCCGACAGGGTGCAGGGTCCATCTCCTTTTGGGGGGTATCGCCCTGGGGCCTTTCTGAATGACACACCAGGGAGTTACTCCACCAGTCAATCTCCTTCTCACACTCCCTGCTGGTCCTCAGTCTCTTGACCTCCTCTTTAAGTTTCACCACCATGCTGAGCAGATCTTCCACTTGCTCACGCCTCATACAGGTGGAAAGCCTACCTCCCTCCCCCGGCAGCAGCAAGCTCTGGCACTCCCTGCAGCCAGAGACCTGAGCAGCCACAGTTTGGGGCAGGCGTTCCATCTGGATTGCCACAGTTTTTTTGTGACAAGTTCTCTGTCTGGAGGACCATGGTCAGGTACAGTCTGGGACACTACCAATAGGTGAGATGGTCTAACAAGCAAGGAGTGACAACCTCTGCACCCTGCTGCACAAGCTACCACACCCGCTGCTGCAGCACAGTGTGGGTGCTACTCACTTGCTTCACAAGTTGGTCACACCTCCCAGTGCCTGGTGGGCAGTGGTGCATCACTGCCAAAGCCCTGACACTATAGTCTGAAAGCATGTTTGCCAGCACTCATCCTTGGCTGATATTGTCCAGTCTACCAGCATTCTGCTGGACTCCTTCCTGTGGGAATTTGAAGATGGGATGAAAAGAAGGAATATTACCATTATTTCTTTTTGGTGGTTTCTTTGTTGTTATTAAAAAACAGCATCAAATACTGCTTCCTTGAAGAGATGAACAAACATGAAGTGGTTTCCAAGGCTACTTTTCCAGACAGTCCTGTGATTTAAGGAATCTTGTCTTTTACCGTCTGTTGGCACAAATGATTGGTCTGCTTGCTGTCTTGCTCTTTTTTGTCTCATAGACACATACAGGAAAACACAGCAACAAACTAAAACTACTCTTTTATTATCACTCCTCAAAAATAATTCTCTCACTCCCAATGAGAAGCTTCTTGCACTGGTTAATTTTTCAACTACTTTACTCCACGTGGAGTTTCATTGCTTCTTACATTTAACCTAAGTAGAAGATATTTAGCATACCTATCACCATTAGCAACATACGTGATTACTTAGAGGTTAAAAAGAGGTCCTCTGTTCAGCCTGTTGTGCAGTTGCCTGTTGTGCATCTGGGTCAGAGCTGCACAAATGTCCTCAAGTTCCTTCTACAGGAGTAGGAGTATTAGGTCCAGCTGTGAATTTTGTTAAGAATCTAAAACGAATGTTGCAACAACTGAGTCCCTCTGGCTACTCCTAAACTACAGGACCGGGAAAGTCTCTCTAACTTCCACATTTAAATAAGAAATTCAGTGGTATCATGGCTCAATGTCCTCAAAGACATGCATGTATTACCGCATACATTGTCTCCCAATCTGATTCCCATCAGAAGAAAGCCAGGCAAGCTGAAAAGGGGATACAGTGCCCTTGCATGGTTACGTTCTTGCTAGGGTTGATTGAGAGAACAGACAACTCAGTGTGTCATGTAATACACTTGACATCGTCCCATCACAGCCTCCATTAATTTAGCACTGGTCTTTATTTCTTAAAAAAAAAAAAAAAAAAAAAAAAAAAAAAAAAAGCAGCTATCAGTGCTGCTTTTCTGCTATAAGACACATGTAGTAACATATATAACAAGAAACAGCATATGGCATAGTGAATTTACCCTGCAGTCTTTGTCTTGAGGAGCTCATTTCCCCTTTTTTCCAACAGCAAACCACTTGCAGTTCACTGCCACCATCATGGAAAATATTGTGATAGATTTTGTTTAGATGTATGTAAGTGGCTGGTTTTAGTATATCATTATGAAAAAGTGCCAAGGTATTTTTCAGTTTACATGCACCAATGAACTGGGCATAGTATTCTTTTAAAAAGAAAGAAGAAAGACTACAAGAGCAATTTGAAAGTTCAAGTATCTTATCTATAACATACAAAAGTAACTATTGCTATAAAAATGAAACTGAATACTACTGAAACTGAAAACTTCTAAAATTACCATCTGTACTCTCAATAAAAAACACTGGCTGTGAAAGTAAAAACTTTTTCTGCAAAGTATCTACTACTGCTGAATGAGATGTATATGTGATTACATGAGTGACATCTTGTTTGTAAATAGGCTCTGGTTTTAAATTAAAAGAAAAACGAATACAGGTATAGACAGTTTTTAAGGTATGTCCAAGGTTGAAAGATGTATTTCATATATTCTGATGTAGGAAAGAAGAGTTATACAGAGTACAATACTACGTATTAATGTATAATGCATATAGTAGTATAAGTATACTGCATACGTAGTATGAGAAAATCGGTATGCAACATACTCTTTACAACATCCTATATCTTCACCTCTGCAAGAACACAAGAGAGCAGTAAAATCTAACTGACATTTCACCTTTCAGTGAAAAAAGCCAACTCAGAGGCCTGAAAAAGAGGTATTTCACTTGAATCCTTCTAAATTAAACAAAATATCAGGGGGTTCATTATTTACATGAGGGCCTTCTTAGATGATTTATCAGAAAATATGTCTTTCATACAGTACTCACAGTCTGTGGCATTTTAGCTGAGAAACAGAATATTTTCTTTCTGAAAGCTATTCTATGTTAAACAGAAGGAAAAGAAAGAGGCACCAGAAGGTAGAAGACAGAAAGGGATTTACAGTCATAGCTATAAGCTATTGTGACTTCTGAGGCCAGACAACAATTTGTTTCACCCTGTTCAAGTCCATAGTGTTTCCTAGCCAAAGCAGCTGCCTCTAAATGAGAAAGGATGGTAGCTCTGTAAAAGGCAGGGGCTTCTCACTCCTACTGTATTGTGAACTCAGAAAGATGCAAGAGCTGGAAGTCTATGCTTTCTTACAGATTTGTCCCCAATGGGACCACCACAGCAGATGCCCGTTGTTTCCCATTTGACATTCAAATCTCTATTATGCCATAAGGCATGTTTATTCTGAACTAAATAACAACAGAAACACCAACATTTTCATCCCTGATAAATCCTTATTGAGTTAGACTTTTATTCAGAAAACAAATGAACAAACAACAACAACACATAAACAACATGTTTAAGCTTATTCTTATTCAGAATGTGTACTTTAAGTACATCTTTAGATGTTATCTTGTAGAGATGCTTCGCCTAATGGAAGCCTGTGTCTTATCCTGAATGCATAGAAGGTATTTTACCCTTTCGTTCACATGATATTAAGTTTTCAAATGCGACAAATTCTTAGTGTAAGAATTCCCTCCCTGGTATCCCCTGTGTCTCAGATTCTGGTCTATCCCCAAATCTTCATTCTTCTTCACAACAATTTTCCCCAACAATCCTCTCCTGGTTCCAATATGTTTCACAGAGGGTATCTTTATGGTTGCTGTAGGAGTAACTGTCTGTTATATTAAAAAGCCCTATCCCTTACCAATAACTGGCAGCTGGCAGAATGAATAGTGCAGATTGCACTGCTTAACTCTATGAAAGAAGGTTGCTCAAAACCCTTGTCTGTCTTCCACAGATGTTTCCTCCAATGTTTCTAAAGACAGCAATATTCAAGTAACTGACAAAATTATAGGCCATTCTTTTAATTAATAATGGTCTAAGAACTCTGGCTGTTGTATTCACTCTTCTTATCCCAACTTGTCCACAAACTGTTTGCTTTAAAAATAATGCTCTGTGAACCCTTGTCCCTTCCACATTACTCTTATGCTTCTGGTTCTCCAATAGGATTACAAGGTGAAGTGGCTTCTGCACAACTAATAATCTTCACACAGGCCACCCTCTTTGTTGCCATAGGCCCACCTTGCTCTAAACACAGCATCATCTCATAAACTCCAGAATACATAAATTATTTAGCTGTAAGATGGCCACAAAGGAGTCCCTGTTTTCCCTAAGTAGTCCCAGACTACATATCCCTAAGTGTGCAGCATACTTCAGTGACCTGGCAGGAAAGAAAGCAGGAGACATCTCTTTGAAGAGTGTGTGAGGGAGCTCCATAGGTCTAAAAATGTATACATTTCTACATTACAGTGGAAGATGAGTCTGACATAGATGTGATTCTGAATCTAGGGCAGTCTGCCAGCTTTGTTTTTCGTGTTCTAGTGCCTTCATGACCATCTCATGATAAACTAAACATAAGATTCTTCAATGTAAGCAGCACGTGTCCCAGTGAAACGAACTTTGATTGCTGTCCATGATTGTTGGTAAGTACATTCAGAGTGGAACTGTAGTGAACCAAGAATTCCTTCAAAAGTGGTTATAATGATTTTAAATGAAGTTTAAAAATATTATACAAAAAATATGCACGTGGCGTCATGTTAACTATGAAAGTCTTTCTAGCTTTCTTGGTTACTATTTCATATTAGCATTTTTTCATTGTATTTTTCCTTCATAAATTATATTCCTAGCTCTTTCCTCTTCTTTTCTTGCTCTTGTTAGATATCTTTCCATCTTTTATTGCCTGTTTTCATCAGCTATCATTTTTCAGTGTGAGAACAACCAATGTGGTTTGAAATGTTCCGCAGAACTCAGTCTATGCAATTAAGTATCGATAGTATCGATATTCTAAGAATAACATTTATGCTAGCAGATGCTTGCATGCTAACCACCTCACTTTGCCACAATTCAGGTCCACAATTTATATAAAGTGGAATATGTACAAGTAAGCATGGCTAAGTCTCTTTGATTAAAAATATGATTTTATTATTAAATTATTTGTACCACAATATATCTCATAGACAGTAATCAGGATAGGTAGTCCCAGTCACACTCTGCAATAAAAGATAGTTTCTCCCTGAAAAGATTAAGATCTAATTCTGCAGCATTACAAATAAGGGAACTTCCTTTCCAAATGTGTAAGGAACAGAATGAGTGTAAAAGATTTTACCAACAACTCACAGTGGATTGCAGAGTATAGACTATAGTATTTGAGGAAGTTCTATGAAGATAGGTACACTTTCTGAGATGTTTTAGGTAGAATCCACCCTTTCAAAAATATTAATACACTTGCTTAAATTTGTTATCAACATTTCTCTAATATAATAACAAATAATAACTACAGAATAATAGTAGTCTTACAGCACCCTTATAGTATAATATACTACCGTCACCTGTTTTGTGAGGCCATGAAGTAATGAAGCTTTTCTCAGACTGGAAACCCCCTCTGTTTAAATTACTTTTTGGCTGCCAGGACACTGTCTGTCTTTCTTCTTTAAAATTTGCTAAAAATATGAGAGATCATAAATGAACTCAACGAACTGGTCTGAATTTTCTACGGGTAAATGGCTTCTGATTCATTGCCTGCTCTCTAATATGTAAATGGAAGCTCACAGCATGAATAAGAAGAGTACAGGGGTTACAAAACTGAATGATTTGTTTTACAGAGAAATTAATGAATACATAGTAAAAACTTGAATGGGTCACTTTAAGCCAAAGACAAGAAGGGAATAATGGTATTTGCATCATGTAGTTTAGATAGAATCAAAATAAATTATAGTAACAGACCTTTTATCTTGCTCTTCTTGTTACGTATAAACATGATGGTGTGTTCTACATGACATATGCATCAAATTTAAATTCTGCTATTTTCATATAAGAAAGAATTTCATAGTTTGTTTGGGTTTTTTTGTTGTTTTGCTTTGTTTTTAATTAAAGTGTTCTCAGTTTTTATTTCTTTCAACTAATATTTGTAATACAAACACGTCTTTGATCCCATAACCCTGGGAGTTCCACAAAATAAATAATTTTATTTAAACTTGTCCTTATAGAAATATCAAACCACGACCTCTAGCATCAAGAATTTGAGATGCCACTTAGCTTCAATTAGTTTCTATTTGGTTTTAATATGCATGTTATTTAGGAGTATTAGCTCATTCTGGATTTATTCAAGTTTAATTTTTCAAATTCTGTATGAGAGGAATTTTATTTGTCTTTGAATTCCTAGCTAATATTTAAAAGAAACCCGACAAAGAGATCAGTCTCAAACACAGCTTCACAACAGCACTAGGCAGATATTTAGTTTCAAGAATGAGTTTGTTATTCTGCAGTAAATGAGACTCAACATATTGTTAAATTAGAAGTCATTTAAATTCTTGCCTGAGCTAGAATCAATGGTAAAAATTAATGTAACAAGTATAATGAAAAATGCACAATAAAGAAAAACAGACAGCAAACTGTGGATCATGTGGCTTAATTAACTGAAGGTACTGCATGTTGTTTTTTTTTTTTTCAGAAAGCGTCATTGTCTTTTCATACACATACTTTAAATAAAACAAGTGGTAATAAAAGAGAGAGAAAGATGAAAGAGAAAACCTTAGAGATCAAAAATGAGATACACTATCAAAAAAAGACACTCTGTGTGAAGTGTTCTCTGTGAGTAGGTTCCCAAGATGCCTTGAAACACACTATATCAAAATTAAAACCATTTTAGTGTCCTAACCATGAAGATCAACACCTGCCCTAATTTAGGAGACTTCAGTGCTAAGTCCTGGGTGTGATGTCTTCTCCAGGCATAACATAAAGGCCTGATTTATTTTCAGCACTGTCATGAAATCAGCTCTGGGTTGGAAGAAGAAAGAGTATATGTAGGCATGACTGGCGTGTTCCTTGCTGGCTGAAAGAAGTGTTTCTGTCTTCTATCAAATTTTGTAAGTGAGGTCCCCATAACACAAATTCACCCCATGTGGTGCTGCAGTGCTATATCCAAGATAGTACTCAATCCTGGACACAATGGCTCAGCTAATTCTTCTTTCACCATGCTGTCCCCATTCTCCTGTAATCCTTCATCCAGCTATAATTCTGATATTCCTGCAACTAGGTCACATTTTATTCGAGGGTCTCATTCAGCTGCTCAAGGAGGACTAAACAAGGGACAAATTTAAAAGAACATAAATCAAACATACCAGCAACACTGAAGAACAATGAAACATAATGATCTTTAAAACTTAAATATTTTTATATAAGAAAAACTTAAGAAACTGAAAAAGATAAGGCAAATTGCACAAATTAACATAAGACTTCTGTCATTAAGTTGCAAATGTATTCAGATAGGTTGTTCTTGAGCTCTTATTAAGAAAAAAATACTAACAAGTTCCAGTCCTTAAAGACAGAGTTATAAAAATATTTTCCTGACTGCTCATTTGTATTACTATTCCTAAGAATGTAGCACTGCACAGCAAAATAGCAGAGTGACAGAGAATAACTGTTTCTGGACTCATTTGTCTTTTTCGGTATTTTTCACGGAGATGTCACACATAGATAGAGAGGATAGCCCAGGGTTAGGAAGCCTCTGTATCAGAAGTAGAGTAATTTCTCTTTATGTTCCTTCACTAACAACATGCATAAAGATACATGAGTTTTCCTACCCGGCTCAATTATGATTCCTTTCCCGATTCATCACCTATTTTTATACACTGTCAGAAAATTAATCATTTCCCACCCATGTGCAGTTTTCTTTATTTCCCACCAGCCCACCTCATGCCTTCACTTTTGTATTCTCTGCTTGCTTCTTTCATTGCGCTCCCTTTTGTTTTCTCTTTCTTTTTATAACTTTTCAAAGGCCTACCTCCCATTGTCCCTTACTCATACCCTGCTGTGCTGAAAAATTTCTGCAGCAGCAATCCTTTTTTGAAGTGAGTGACAAGAGATGTTGCTGATTCAGTGCAGCAAGGCCATGTGATACAACGAGAGCAGTGGGTGGTTTTACAGCTCATGTCAAAATAAGGGCTGGCCTTAGTTTTGTTTTAAATTTGCTTAAATGACTGAGTTTGTTTCTTTGTATGAGAAGAAGCTAAGTTCAGCATGAAGTTTTTGCTGGATTTGGAGATTTTTTCCTTATCTGCAGTTCTGCATTTTTTGCAGAAGGTACCTATATATTATGAGGACTGGCTTCTCCAAAATGAACATATTTGAAGGACTACTGAGCATACATAGATTTGTTATAGTTTTCCAGAAGAATCCAAAAAGTATCTCAAATCTTGCTGAATTAGTAATGTCCACTTTGAAAGAAAATAAAGCAATGCCCTAAATGAAAAAAAATCTCTAAAGCATAAAGGGTTGGTTGTTTGGTTTGTGGTTTGTTTGTTTGTTTGTTTGTTTCTTTTCATGGATTTGAACATGTTATTTGAAATGACACTGCAGCAGGAACTGCACATGGACACTCCAATGTTTCTCCACACAGCACATCCACATAGTACATCTTTTTTTTGGGCAATGTAATCTATCACTGCCATGGACACTATTACATTGCATTACCTGGCATTGCAAACTACATTTGGACTTTCATGGCCCTCATCAGCCATGTTCCCTTTTTTCTGCATTGATTCAAGAGAAGCGCAGTAAAGGACAATAGAAAGACCTTTCTCTTACTCTCCGAATCCTATATATAAGTGCTAAGAAACTGGAAAGGATTAGAGGGAATGAAACCACCACATTTCTAGCCTCAGATTTCAAATTTACTGATTACTTACACAGAAAAAGTACCTATGGAGAATATTTTTATCTGACTTAGAGGTTTCTTGGGGTGTTTTGAACAATCTTTAAGAGACACATCTACCGGAAAAAAATTCTGTAGACCTTGAATACATATAGAAGTTTTTAAGTGTAAAAGTCTTAAGTTAATGTAAACACCAAGTTCTGACCTAATCCTTTCTTCAGCTATGCTAAAATTAAGAAGACACACAAAGAAATATATCACAGACTAACAAGTCACAACAGATGAGTCACTGGACATGACTGTGATTGTGCCTCTTCCTCCTCCACGGCAAATGCAAAGTTGTTCACATAAGACAAGAGCATTGCCTTAGATAGCTCTGTTTCCCAGTGGGTAAGCAGGTACATTTGAACTGTCCTCAAGATTTAGGTGATATGCATTAACTTGTGTAAAATATCTTATTGATATGTGCAGTATTTCTTTTCAACTTGGTTTACTTCAAGTAGGATGCAGTTTAAATGAACATTATGTAGGGTCACATTTTAAACAAATGTATCCAAATAGCATTTTATTAGTCTGACTAGGAAAGTTCTCCTGTGTAAACAAAACTCACTCAGTGCCTTTCTGTTACCTTCTTGGACAACAGCATTTTGAAAACAAGGCAGAAATCAACAGAATTTACTTGTGAACTCCATTCTTTCATAATCTGTGATTATATTTCATGGTCTGAGTGCAAAAATTCATGTAAGACTTCCTGTTTGACACCATATCAGTTTTTCAAAAACATCAGTTTTCACCACATCGTAACTTTTTTTATTTATCAGGGGATTAATTGTCTCCTTTGTGTGTAATGACAGTTGCTTTCTACATTTTCTAATGCCTGTTATTTAACATTGGTGTTATAAAAGTCCTACTTTGATATTGCTACAACATAGAAAGCTGAAAATCAGAGGCTGAAATCTGGCCCTAAGGAAGCATGTCTTTCATTAAGAACAGGATCTGTGATCAGATTCTGCTTTACAAGTAATTTTTTCCTTGGTCAAAAATATGACCAAGGCAAACAAAACAGCTTGTTTCAGGCTCTCTCTTAATTGATAGTATTTATAATATTTTTTCTCCTTACCAGTGGTAAGCCATTACCATGTGAAATTCCCAATATTCTAAATATCAATATTAGTTTAGTACCATGGTTTCAAATAACCTCATTGATTTGGAAACTTAATTACAAATAATATTTCGAATCCTGGTAGGGTCACTGTAACTTCTGACTTCATGGAAGGCAAACAACCATAACTCCTAAAAACATCTTCTTTGCCACAATAATAAGAGGTATGAAGAAGATATTTCATTATTTTTAGTTCACAACGTATTTTACCTCATAGTTTGCAATGTATTCATTGCACAATATAAGAGCGTGGGCTTTTCTTCTTGCTGTCTGTTGCATTATCTAGCTTAGAAACACATATATTTTTTGTTCTGTGTAAAAGCTCACAAATGGGGACTTTAAAGAAGAGGGATGTTTTTAATGTTTAGTAATTTCAGGTTGTGAGCAAAAAAGCTACAGTTGAAAAGTATCAGTATGGAGAAGATTAAGTGATTATCTCAGATCTATTTTGAGACATAGATATCTAAATAAGATAGCAAAAAAAAAAGAGATCAAATTTATTGAAACAAGGATTGAGAAAGGGCAGACGTGGAAGAAGAGAAGGAGAAAAGAAGAAGCAGATAATAAAAAAAGACAGTAGAAAAAAAATATAAAACGTTCATCTTCATAGCACAAGAAAATAAGTAATAAAAGATAAGACAGAAGAGAAAGCGAAAAGCATCAACTAACAAAAGAGAATCTGTTTTTTTAATGCTGGTTTTAATATAACATATTAAACTGTACTTCAGTGGAACTAGTCCTAATATGCACAAAAGAAAGACAAAAAATCATGACCTACTAACAAACATGTTTACTAATTAAGCATGGCAAGAAGGGGATGGTAATGTGAATTTACTTTTCTATGTAGAGGAGCCTGCAGAAGGATGTACAGAAACTGCTGGCGATGTTTCCTCCAGAGAGGACAAGTTGACTTTTTGGAACCCCATAATAAAAAATATACAAGAACACTTGGACAAATTTCAGAGTTTCCAACTGATATTTCCAGAGTCTTCTCACAAATGTTTCAGAGGTCTGTGAGCCAGCATCCTTTGATCTCCTACACTCATGCTCTGCAACAATACCAAATGATCACTTTGATTTTGTGTCTGCAGGACCAAAACCAGGAAGAACAAATTACTTTTATTCGCCTTTACAAGTTTAGGACAAAAGTAAAGAGACATTAAGTCACACAGGAATCATAGAATGGAGTTGACAACTAAAAGAACCCCAACTAAGTTAGGTACAGGCCAATAACACCTCTGCCATAACACTGCTGTTCTTCACAGTCCATATGTCTACTGAATGAAGACAGCAAAAGATTCCAGACTGATAAGTTTTAAAAATCCAACATCCACTATGAAGAGACTCTTAAATGCTTGATATCACTGACAACAGGCCCACTGCAAAGCTTTCATACTCAAAAGTAGTCAGATTATCCACTAAATCTTGGTCCTTCAGTTAAATGTTCAGGACTCTGATGTCTAAAGGAGAAAAGATAGGCAGAGGGTGGGTAGGTTCTTTGTTTTCTTTCAAAAATAGTGATTTTAATGAGAATCAACTACTCATTATATAAGGTTCTGAATAAAACAGAAAATCTGGGTAAGCTATAAGAATTTGTGTTGTCCAAGTACCTTGTCTTGCCAGAAGACTTGCCACTCACAATATAGTCTAACCTAGTGTTCATTTAACTCCTCATGTACAGGTACTGGACTCTTTGTAGCTATGATAATGCTATCAAAAAGGGTTTAGTGTTTATCGTTACTGAGCTTAAATGTAAGTTAAGGTTTTCTACTTATTTTCTCTCATAGCGACATCAATAAAAATCTCACAGTCATGTCACAGATGTTTCATATATCCTTATTTAAGTGCATTTGAGAGTGTCATTTCAATGAACTAGTCCTACAGCCTTGCACAGAAACACTACCCCTTTAAGTTACAAAATACCAACATGCTTTCATCATCAATCAGTCACTGTTGAAACCTGAATCTTACTAGATATGCTACTGTAAATTAAACACTTGAATACTTACTTGTGATACTAAATAATCCAGCTTCAACATGGGAATTACCCCTATCATAGTACAGGTAACAGGAGGAAAACATTTCTTTAGAAGTTTTCACACTTTTGTGACAATGCAGCTTGAGCCCCACATCCCCAGTTTTTCCATTGTCTACAGTATGACATTGATGGTCTCTTCTAGTTTTCCAAAGCAACAACATATCAGCTGCACTGAATGATGTTCTGGGGCTTCAGAGTATTTTATTTAATTCCCCTCTCTTCAAATGCATCTTGTTCTGACAATGTGCTACATGAAGTGTGAGAACATTTCCCTCCTGAAGTGTCACAAGTGGTTAAGAAATCAACATTTTTTCGTATTATTTCTTCCTCTGTCTGGCACTGAGAACTCTGAAAGACAGTCAGTGAAGCACATCAGAACAGAAAGTGTAAATATTTGGAAGTACTTCCCTTTGATTACTTTTTCACTTTCCAGCACTGATTTTTTTTTTTTTTCCCCCATCGTTTATGCTAAGCATTGTATTACTCACTGAACAATTATTTTGCAATTATATGCCCCATCAGAGTCATGAAGAATTAGTAGTGTTATAACTTTTATTCTTACATACCCTCACAAACTGTCTGAATTCTTTAATTACTTTTTTTTTTTAATGTTCTCTTGCTAAAATGCCAGACTTGAACCTTCTGAATGCACAGTTTTAAGAAAAATCAGGATGATGTTTAATCAAATCTTGTGCCACAATATTGTATATTTATTCCATTATTCTCTAGAGGCTGGAATTTAAATAGTATGTGAGAACACCTTCGGTTCCAAACTTCAGTGATGCCAGCAAGAACAGAACCTTGACAAAAATAATAAGAAGAAAGTTTTGCTAATCTTAATAGCAACCACAGAATCTGATTATACAAAATGATAAGTACTGTACTCCTGCTGAAATTAATGTGGTATGAATGTATAACTGACTTTATCAGATGCTTTATATGCCAGTAATAAATTGTTCACTAGAATACATCACTTTTATAGGATCTTATTTAAAAAAAAAAAACAAAAAAAAAACCACAAAAACTAATGGTAATATTATGCTCATGTAGATTATTATGTTATGTTTCTTATATAGAAAGAATCACATTTGCTGTGGATCGATATCCAGAAATGCTCTCTTCTTCCCCCTTTTTGCCAGTATAAGCATGTGTAGTGTTAGATTCTTCAAGAAACAGAAGTTTAAATTATTGGAGCATGACATATTGCCAGCTTGGTAATCTTCAAAAAATAAAGATGGGTTTAAGAAGAAGTAAACAAGATGCTTTCATTGGAACAGTGAAGCACCTACGAGACAAGCTTTGAAGGATCCCCAAGGATTAATCTTACAGCATTACATGGACAGGTACACATTTAAAAAGCTATTTCCCCCAAAATGAGCTGCACTGTCTAGACAGGTTGTGTACATGCACACATGTTGTTTCCAACAAGAACAAAGTATATCATGACTTTGGAAATGAGAAACAGAATTGACTTAACCACTGTGATTTTCTGGTAGGTTTTTGTGCAAGTTTTTCAATGTAAGGACTTTTTCTTTATGTAGTGTGGTTTGTAATTTAGCTCACTCCTAATGAAAGATCATGGCAAGGGATGACTTGTGTTTATTATCTGTAGCTGTGAATTCATACAATGGGAAGAAAACAGTTTTGTTGTCATATTCACAATGATCCATGAAATGTTTTTATATAAAGGATCCAACTATTAGAACATTCTATATATAAGGGTATAGTCTTTACGAAAGGTTTGCTTTTGTTAAATGATACATTTTACAATTGGAAGAATCACTACATTAAATCATTCCAGCCAGGATCAGGACTAAACCAGCCTCACTGCACTGGAATTCAAGAGATTTCATTTATATCAGATTTATCTACTTTTTCTGAGTGAATATGGGCAAATAATTTTATCAGCTGTCCTTCTCGACTGATGCATACAGATTCAGTTACTAACTATGAAAGTTAGTGGAAAGATGAACAAGTTAGTACACATAATTCGAGCAATATTTTTAAAAATACATATGAAGATAAAGCAAAGCCTTTATTCTTTAGCCAATGAGAAAAAATATCCAGTATGTCAGGATGTTTTACAGCAGAAATAGAAAAGAAATATGTGAAGAAATCCTGGGGACTGTCACGCCATAAAGGAAATAAATTGCATGGATCTAGATGATCAAAGCCCGGAGTAAAGTGCAAAAAGTGAGTCAGGAAATAACTAATAAAAAGAAAACAAACAAACAAACAAACACACACACACAAAAACCCACACAAACAAAAAAAAAAAACAACCAACCAAAAAAAACCCCCACAAAACAAAACAAAAACAACAACAACAACAAACAAAAACAAACAAACAAAAACAAACAAACAATAAAAAACCCACAAAACAATGTTTTAAGGAAACTCCAGCTTATTTTTTCAACAGAGAAAACAAAAGTAAGTGGTCTTATCCAAGTTCCTAGAACGGAAATGAGAAACATTCCTCACTGACTAATATTATTTACATTACTAATGCTCTGAGCTAGATGACTGCTGCAAACAGCTGTCTGAAAATGTCTTGGTAAACTTTAAAATTATTTTACAGCTTGGTTATGTTTGCTTTCCATTTGTTCTTTTCCCATTAGTGTTCCAGAAAAGACATTATAATTTTCAAAATGTAAAAGGAAGACAAAAGTGTTACAAACACATGTATTAATATTAATCCCTTAATCATACCACTGTAGAATACATGTTGTTTTCCCTATGGAGAAATAGGGTCCCCATGTTATTCAAAGCAAATAATTCATCACTACGTAAGATCAAGAAAATAAATGACTATAAAGAATTACACTAGGAAAATGTTGTTATCCTAAATATCTTTACAGAATACAAAAAAATATTAAGTGGTTTGGTACTGTATTGCCACTATCAAGCAATGGCATTGTCCTGGTTTCAGTTGGGATAGCGTTGATTTTCTTCCTAGTAGCTGGTATAGTGCTGCGTTTTGAATTTAGTATTAGAATAATGTTGATAATACACTGATGTTTCAGTTGTTGCTAAATAGCTCTTATACTAAGTCAAGGACTTTTCAGCTTTTCATGCTCTGCCAGTGAGAAAGTGCACAAGAAGCTGTGAGGGGATGGAGCCAGGACAGCTGACCCAAAGCGGCCAAAGGAATATTCCACATTTTATGATGTCATGCTCAGCATATAAACTGGGGGGACTTGGCTGGACAGGGGTAGTCAGCGCTGCTCAGGGTTGGGCTGGGGGAGGAGTGAGCAAGTGGCTGTGTAGCATTTAGCATTTGGCTACCTGACAGGTTAAACCACAACAGGCATACATATGGACACTTATAAAAATAATTTCCTAATATTATCCACAGAAATTTTATTTCTTAAAAGAATGTGTCTGTAAACAAATCAAGTGTATGACAGAATTTCTTTTCTGTATGTCCCGGAATTAATTCATTTCTGTTCTCACATCACTTAAGACTTTCTTATTGCTCTCAGCCATCAGCCAATGTCACACAGAAAAGGAAAGCAGCATCATGAAAATGGCAAAGAGCTCATCTGCAGCTAAATATCATTGATAATTACTAGTGTCACAAGTCAAGGTTCTTGTATGGCAGTGAGTAGCTGTGCCTATAACCTGTAACCATGATATCTTGTCAACAAAGTCTACATGGCGTCCTGCACATGAGTCCTGCTCAACCTTACACTGCTTGGGGCTCCCAATGTCTAAAGCAACATAAGATCACCCATGTTATTCTCATCTTATAATGTTAGCTCTAAAGATCAGCATTCTGAACGATACTTTACGAAATCTGAGTGCCTTTCTTACTGGGATCACAACAAACCAGCACCTACCTGTGCAAAACGACTGGAAGAGGCAACAAGTCGGGGAATGATTGAATAATCTCTTACTGGAATAGTCTTTTGGGGATTTCTAAAACTCTCTGTGAATTTGAACCATGCTGAATGAGTATTTTCTGCCAAGTAAGAACTACAAAACAACCAAATGGCAAAAGAAAACCAGATTTCAAAATCTGAAGCAGAGGAAGGGGTGAAAGTCCTCACTATTCACCCGTTTTCTAGAAGTCTAGTGATTGAGGCAGTGCCAGACTCTGATACTCTGCTTTCACCTGGATCAGAGTAATTGTGCATTAAAGAAACTAGATGCTTCTATGTATTGGTTCTCTTGGATTTATACCATGTGACTGTTTGCATTAACAACACAGCAACTTGATAAAACCAGGTAACCTGTTTCAGTAATGGATCCTTAGATTCCTAGAAATAAATAAATAATTGTCTTATTGTTTGGGACCTGTAGGGTATTTATTTCCTTGTGATTACAAAGGCTAAGGTGTCTATAAATATACAAAGGAGGATATGCTGTGGGCCTAAGTTGTAACAAACCATTATTTGCTATCTTCATACTTTCAGATGGATTTTAAGTTATGCCACACATTAGGTAATAATTCCATATTTTCAGGATTAGATTTTCTGTCATCAACACAGGTACAAATAAAAAGTAACTAATACAGAGAACTCTGATTTGATTACACAGACCAGAATTTGTAACAGACTAGAATTTGGTCCCTAGAGAAAAACTACATCGGTCAAGATTGTTAATGAAAAAAGACAACACATGAGTCAAAAGGCAAAAATATGGAAATCACAGCAAAGTCTGCATGACATCTCAGCTTTGAGGAAGGTTACAGGGAGCTATGTGGCATGGTGAGTTAAATCACTGTATGGATTTCTTATTGCAGAGATCTAGATTTCCTCATGAGAAGATGACATCTTGGTTTAGGCATGTTCATATTTGCACACACACATACAAAGACACAGGTGTACCCACACACACAAAGAAGGGGAAAAAAGCAAGTTTGAGAAGTTAAGATAAAATTTTAAGAACTTTAAATTTAAGAAGTTAAATCAGAAACTGAATCAGAAAAATAAGTATTTTTATTAAAAGTTTTAGGAAGTATAGCAATTATTCAAATTATTAATCTACTAATTACTTTTGTCAGGCATTAGAACAGGCTGCCCAGGGAAGTGGTGGAGTCACCATCCCTGAAGGTGTTTAAAAGGCATTTAGATGAGGTTCTTTGGGACATGGTTTAGTGCTAGAGTTAAGTTAGGTTATGGTTGGACTTGATGATCCCGAGGATCTCTTCCAACCAAAGTGATTTTGTGATTCTATTCTATGTTTCTATACTAAGTAATAGTGAGTAATTTGGGATTAGTGGAGAATGGTCTTCCGTGGGGAAAAAAAAAATCTCTTATACTTCATGTTCAAAAGCAGAATTTCTGAAAACAGCCAGATATTGGAAATAAACAGGATATCAGAGTCAGCAATTTTATTTTTCTTTAATGGTCATTTCTTCCAAAATACTATCAGCCTGTGTAATGTGCTTCTCCCAGTGTAGCACATCCTTGTCTGTCCAGTGCATTCCCCTTCCATTTCCACAAAAATAGTGAGCTTTGCCTTCCGGAGAACTGAAGAAGAATCAAATATGATGATCAGGGAAAAAAATTGTAGAAATGGGGAATTTTTGTGAAACGTCTGTAATGTAATTTGAATTCTAAGTATCATTGTTCAGAGTACTAGGAGAAAATTCCTATCAGCTGTCTAATGCTGATCATTCCTACAGCTAAATTTCCATGGAGTCTTTGATTATTTTATAGGTGTTTCTATAATTCTGTGCATAAATTGTAGCTATCTCCACTTCTTAGTATTTTTCTCTGTTATCCTTTCATCAAATGGAAACTTAGACAGTTAGTTTATACTAAATGTTATAAAAAAGTCATCCTTGTATTTTTTTTTTTTCCAGGCATACAGTAAAAACATTGAAATCTCATGTAAGTTCCTATTCAGTGTGTAAAAAGATCAAAGTTCCACAGGAGTAGAAGCCATTCTTATTACATATATGTTTCAAAGCTTTGCTACCAGTAGGTAAGCCAGGAAATGTTTATCCCAAAAACTGAAAATTTGAGAAGATATTGACCATTAGAGATGTTTTTTCAAGTAATGTTAACCAGAGGAAAACTGAAAACCTTTAAAACAGCTTTTAAGTGAATAAATATTCATTTGGAAACACCACAAAAATTTAAAATAAAATTTTCAACATTTCATTTCAAATTTTTTTTTTCTATTATTAATAGATTTTGCATATTTGCATGGCAACTTGAATAAAAATGTCAAGTTGACTGAAAAAATATCGTTGTAATATTTTTACATTCTGTCTAAAATAATACTAAAAATAATTTGAACTAAGTTCCTTAGTTTTGCAGTCACCAAAAAAATTGGAAGAAAACTATTATTCTTTCACCTTTACTTCAGTCGCGGGTTTTGATTGCGGGGTGACAATAAAACCCTGGCAGATGTATTGTTAACCTCCTCTCCTCCCCACTTCCCTCTTCAGCCCCTCCCTCTCCCCCCTTCCCACTAAGGACAGGCGATTGGGAGGGAAAGAAGGACAGAGAGAAGAGAGTTGGAAAAATTGAAAATATTTTACTAATGCTACTAATAAGAATAGAGAAAATAATACAAAATATACAAAACCAATCTTGAAACTCCCAACAACTGCAGAGCTGGCAACTGAAGTCCTGGATTGGACTCTGCAGCCAATCGGAGCTGGATTCAGTCTCTCACTAGGCCTCAGTTTGCAGGGACGACTCGCAAGGACCTCTCTTAATGTCGGCCATAAGCAAATAGGGATGAGATCCTTGTGATCTCCCACTTTTATATGAAGTATTCATGTGAATGGGAAGTTATACTCCGTTGGTCAGTTTCTTGGTCACTTGTTTCTTGTTGCCCCTCTCACTAGAGGTGCATCCATACTTATCAATAACTTCGCATTCCATTGCTATGTTTACCAAAACATGTATCTGGTTCTCCAAGAACATGCAGCTAATATGAAGGCTTTAGCTGACAGGCAAATTCACTAAAAGAGAAACTTGTTTTTAACAAAACCAGGACAACTTTGAACACCAGGAATAGGCTCAATGTTTTTAAAGTAATTTAGCATTAAAAGCAACAAAAACATGATATGAGTTACATTTTTTAAGGCATAAGTACTGAAGAGGTATTGGTGAATATTTATGGCAAATAAAGGAGTAATAATACTGCAGCACCTTCATTAGTTTGAATGCTCTCATTACAGTTAACAATGAGAATTTTATACAATTAAAGACCTATTAAAAACTACAGGAAGGAGACTAGACAAAATGTAATTCCTTTTAGTGAACTTCAGAAGGATGCTCCTGTAGCTACCATTAGAAAGACACATTTTGATAGTTTAATTTGTGCTTGAATGTCATGCACCTATTTTACATGTACAGATATTGAACCACCCTAATTTCTGTAACTTCACATCCTTTGAAGAGGAAACTATGAAATATTAAACTATTTACAAGGCAAAATGGGTTGCAAAATCAAGATTCGTTAGCAGATATGACTTTTTATATCAATTTAGAGTTCACGTATAGAAAATCTGGTATAATATCATAAATTGTTAAGGGTGAGCAGGTAATTATGACTGCAAATACTGTCAGCAGAACAAAAAGATCTTTCTCTTTTACAAACATTAGTCAGCAGCAATCCATCATATTCTTGCCAAAAATGCTAGAGCTATTATTTACTGCTGTATTAATCATATATGTAGTTTTGGAATTACTAATGCAAGTCCAATTACCTACTGTATTCCAGGGTCATGTCAGCAAGATAATCAATTTAAAATCCCTGATAAAGGGCTGAGAAGAAAGAAATAAGAGAGAAGATGTAAAGTTACCTTCTGGTATAACTCTATTGTAGCAGTAATAAAAATAATTACTGATATTATTGCTGTTATTCATCAGGATACATATTTGCTTTTATTTGAGAAGATATGGATTTATTCAATGAGAAGATGTCTTTATCCAGAAGAAAAAAATGGGATATAAATTATCTGGATTTGTACTGGATGTAAGAAATCTGAAAACCCAATTAAAAAGGAAGCCTCCTTCAGGTCCACAGTATTAATCTTTGAATACCCACCAGAGACTTTTATTCACAGTTTAATTCACAGATAGTGAAGTTAACATGTACAGTGTGCAGTGTAAAGTCACAGTCTAACAAACAATACAGCTACATATTCAAATAAAATAGCAGTTATTTTTTTAGGTTTTCTATGCATGAGCAGCTCTCCCACAGATTCTCTAAACTACAGGTGTTCTTTAACTTATTAATAACCCCTGGTGCTTCTTAGTATTATCCTTCTTCTCTCTTCTGTGAAGCTCTTTACATGTAACTTCACAGTAACTCTAGATCAGTCCGATAGAGCAAGCAGGGAAAAAAAAAACTGGATCTTTTAGACACTGAAACAGCACAAGCAAAAGTTCATGGAGCTCCCTGGAAGCATAATGGGCCACATTTATTATTTTTGGTTTATGACTAAGGCTCAAGAAAGAATTCATATTTTGAATTATGTGTATAATCTCAATGGAAGAGTCTTATAATTGAAATGTCAATAAAATAGAAGTAATTACACAGAAGAAAGAGGAAGAAAAGCAAAAGGTGGATGGGGGATGCAATCCATCAAAATATCTGAAAAAAAGTTAGCGAGATGTAAATAAAGACTGCTGAGTGTCAGTTCTCTGGATAACTATTATGAAACACAATACTAGCCTTCGAAGTTGGGGAGAAAGATGACCATTCTCAGTTTTTGTTGTTGTTGTTGTCTTTTTTTTTTTTTTTTTTATTAGGCATATTAATGTATGCTGAAGAGCAGCTCTTGAGTCAGAAAGGTATCCCATATAAGCCTCTAATATATTTTCTTAAACACAGTATACACTTTTTCAGAGTTACAATGAAGAGGGAAGGAAGGAAGGAAGGAAGGAAGGAAGGAAGGAAGGAAGGAAGGAAGGAAGGAAGGAAGGAAGGAAGGAAGGAAGGAAGGAAGGAAGGAAGGAAGGAAGGAAGGAAGGAAGGAAGGAAGGAAGGAAGGAAGGAAGGAAGGAAGGAAGGAAGGAAGGAAGGAAGGAAGGAAGGAAGGAAGGAAGGAAGGAAGGAAACAGCATTTCTTTAAGTATAAACATAAAGCAGCAGGCTGCATATGCCATTTGATTTACCTGTGTCCTGCTTCCTATTTGATGTAGGCAAAGAACACCCCTTCGAAGATGAAAGTTAGCTTGGTATTATCTCTAAACTACATTTATGTTTTTCTCTCCGTTGAGTGAAAGCTATCATATTTCTTTAAATATTGATTTCAGACTGCCATAACATTTCTCCTGGCATAACAGTAGAATTAAGTCTGTTCCATTTTCAAAGTTTAGTTTGATTATTAAAACTTTGAAAGATATAAAAATTGGAAATGTTAGGGACTGTTCAAGTGATTTCTGAATACTTTTTTTAACAGATCTTACATTAACAGTATTTCTGACGTAAACCAGAGGAAAATCCTTTCAATTAGCAATGATTTTGAGAACAGTTAATTGCATTCCTGAAGCTCACATCTTTTTAAACTTCATCATTACTAATAAAAAGAGCTTTTGACATTTTTAAAATGTTTAAGTTTGGTAAAGAGCTTATGAAGTGGTTGACAATGACATGACTTCAGAATGCAAACACCCTAAATATAAAAAGTAACAGAGATTTCAGCTGATACCACATTTTAGACTCCATAGTCACTAGAAAGTGCTTGGTTAATTACATTATTTCATCTCCAAAAACTGCGAATATAGAAAAGTTTAACATTAGCCGTTGAATAGGCATTGATATTTCCACCAATAGACTTGCATGAGTTCACTGAAGTTCCAGAAAGATTTCACACCTATGCAACTGAATGTAAAATCAAACTGGTAAGTTTTTCTACTGGAGTGTATTTAAATGCAAATTTCTCCATTTCATCTTGAATATAATCACATTTAAATGGACTAGAGTACTCCAGTGTTACTGTTTAAAATATTAACTGTATTGGAAAAAGATGCATTTGACATTCATTAAAATGTATTACACTGTCATTTGAATGGCATTTTAAGTATTCACTGCATAAAATAAAAGGTAATGAAACAGTGCTTAGATAACAAAGATATCTAATGTCATTTTTTCTGATCATCTCTGTCCCCAGTGAGACGAGCTAAAAATTACCTTTGTTGGTATTAGCCATTGAAATGTACTCTTTCCTCTACAGAAGAATTAAAGGTTTAGCACTTCATAATGCAGAGCTAGATTGTGCTTAGCCCATACATGCTCATACAATATACTGAAGCTAACTAAAACTTGTCATTACCTGGGGCTCAGCCATTACTGAGATTTCTGTGGCCAAAGAAACAGAGAGAAATCTATTGAATTTCTCTCATGTCAGTCATCAATTAACAGATTTAAGGGACTATAGTTAAAAGTAGGCATTTTAGTCATCTTAATGTCTAAGGACCACAATAATAATATCTTAAAAAATCGGTTATTCTCCTGACTAATGAGAAGTAATACCATATAATGAAAACAACAAATAGAAGTACTATCCCATTCATATAAAGGAAGAACACAGTAACATCAGAAAATACTATGGATATCGGTCTGAGAAAGGGAAACACAGATAATTTACCTGGTAGAAGTAGAAACCCTAAAATTAGTTATATTATGCCTAAGGTTTTTCTTTTAAATTGATAATATCTCTTAAAAAGAGTACTAGCATATTACACCACATAAGCAGACATTGCAGAACAATGCTATTGGGATAAAAATAAATGAGATACTTACAATTTATTGGACCAGAAAGCATAACCTACCTTCTTTCTTTTGCCTTCCTCACAATAGGTTGTGTAAATAACAAAACCACATATTTTTTAATCACTTATTTTTCCCTTATTGGACCATAATTGTTTTTTATTTGTTAGGTTCTGCCTTTGTAACTTAATTTAGAGAATTTGCCACAGAGCGTTATTTCACAGAGGCAGAATATCAATCACAGAATCAGCAAATCTATCAGAAAATTTCTGCTAAGGAACATGATCTGGCAACTGAAGCCTGACAGTACATACAAGGACTAAGAACTCCATGCTATATTCCTGTTAATTGCTATAATTAGCAAAAACAACAAATTGACCTTCACTTAAAATTATATGCTCTCATTTTACAGAGTGAGACAATGACAGTAGATAATACTAAGGAGAATGCCCAGTCTTGCCAGATTTATTCAGCTCCACACATCACCAAGGAAAGTAGGGATTGCAAACCAAAGTTTAGCAGAAGCTTCTCATTCAAACTGGAATATTGAAGACACAGTCCACTTTCCCCTGTTCTTGGTTGACATAATTTCTACCCTCCTTAATAAAGCTCTGGAGCACAGAAATGTTACAATACTTATATGATTGCTCTGTCAGTATAAATGGCTGAGTTAAAAATGAGCAAACTACTTGCTACTACATCATTTTATCCCAAAATGTCATTTTAAAACAATGGACAGAAAGTTCCTATTTGTTTCCAGTCTTCAATGTCGACATTTGGAAGTTAATATTTTCCTTCTTAGAGTGATTTAATTTTTAAATTCATATTGTGTTATAATATAAGGCAATCATTAAGAAATTAACTCCAATGTTGAAAGCACATAGAACATGCACACAGAACATTTTTAAAATGAGAATAGTCTTTTGTGATGAACTTAAAAAAATCTATTTTCATTCATAGCTGAAACTATAAAAAATTTTGAAATCTGTTGTGAAAAAGCTTCTTCATCCTCTGAAAAGTGTTTGTTATCATACAGCCAATGGGACAGGGTGTAATTTTTGGTCATGCAGATTTAGTCATTTGACTATTTTTCTCTTTGCTTTGAATATTCCCTGCCAGCTCCTCTGAATCATCAACAGGAGTTATTTGTATGACCACTATCAGAGACTTTGTAAATGTTTCCTCACATGCATAGGCAGGAAATAACAGCAGGAAAATATCAAAAATGACAACGAATTAGCTGCAGTGGCATTAACACCATCTTTGCATTTTAAGTTGTTCCTTGGTCAACCATGTTCTGCAGAAACTTACTTCACCTCACCACAGCAACACAGTTTGTATTAACAAAGTAAAGAAATAACTTCAGCTCTCGCAAGCAGCTACAGTGTAGGAAAGTAGCAGCAGGTAGTTTTCCTTCAAAGGTTAAGCAAATCCAGCTGCATAAGATTCCTTCTGGAGTACAGCACCTACCATTGCATCCCATCAAGGCAAGGTGAGAGTTCAGCCCTCAGCCGAGATAAATGATATCTACTCTTCCAGGTAACAGGTAAAGATATGTGCATCCTGTATAACAGCTCCGATTGACTAGAGCATTATCTTCAATTATACATTATGATGTCTGTATTTCCCTCAGGCCTCTAGGCCTGAATTTTCCTCATTTGAGAACAGACCCCTATTTCACTCAGAGTATCTACAGTCACTGCAGGGTCACTTGGTGTCCACTGAATGCTGGCTTGGGAAGGTTGCCAGATTTTCTTGTTGGCTTGTGAGGGCTATTTTTGTTAAATCCTTTTCTGCAACACTAAAATTCCACTTACAGGTTGTGTCACTGCTGTCTACCACCTCCCACTCTTTTCCCTAGTATTCCTTCACCAATAAGAATATCTTTAACACAGACTCAACAAATTCAGGTTTGTCTGTCCCTTCTCATTATTATTTGATCTGACAAACTATGTATCTGCATATGTCTGAGCTGTCAGATGAGGTTCTCAACTAAGACAATGAAAAAACCTCCTGAAATCTTTGGACATGTGTATGGGAATAGCACAAGAATGGCAAGGAGGAGAATTGTAAGTATGCTCAAACAACTGCAGATGAGGTGTAGAAAAAAAAAAAAAAAATTAGAAGTAGAAACTCTGTGTTTAGATAGCAGGCCTGTGGAAAGAGTTGTAAAGGCACCTTATCATACATCCTTGAGATTCCTGCAGGTAAAGGTCAAAGCAGTGTGGTAAACTGCACCTGCATGAACCCCTTTATACAGGCCAAAATTAGCAGGCTCATTGATCTTCAACCAGGGCTGAATTCTGTAGTGCCTGCATCTCCATTTGTGTCACCTCTGCCTAGGAGCTTAAGGGCTGTTTCAGAGATCCCCTGGTAGTGTGGTAACAAAAATAAATTTGCTCTTTGCAATTGCATTCATGGCCCCTGGTTGTTTCTGTGACCTGCCTGCATTGGGTCAGACAACATGATTGATCTCATAATAAAGTAGACAGACAAAATAGGTCAGATGGATCTGGCACTACAATGTCTATTTTTCTGCAGTGAGTTAAAATTATTTTTAGATAACTACAGGAAACCTAAAGTTAGAAAATAATTCCACCCTTCCATCTACATCAGTTTTTTTTGCTAAGAGCTGTGTTCCATTAACTCCTACAGTTTGTTAGACATATCCATATAATCACAAAAGATTACAGTGTAGTACGACTTGTAATTAATCAGTTACACTGCTATGCATAAAGACATACATATCCCCACATGAAACTACCATGCTTCTCTAAGTCATTTGGTCTGAATGCCAGAAAGAATAAAGCATCTAATGTCCAATCTACTTAAATGAGTATTATGCAATCCTCCCACACAGGACACCGTTCAGCAGGTTTTTTTTCTTTTCCTCCTGAAAAAAAGACTTGAATTGTACATTGTATAAAAAAAATGGTTGTTCAGACCAAGTAATTTTTAAAATTTGGTGTTGTGATTCACCTTTTTTCTCTGTTATAGCCAGTGCTTGAAGCACAATGGTCATGTTACGTATTTTTTTGTTGTTTGTTTGTTTGTTTGTTTTCCCTTAAATCTCTCTCTGAATGAGAATCAGGGTTCCCTGGAAAGTTATTTGGAGGTTAGTAGCCTAACTGGTTGGTGGCAGGGCTTTTGAGGCACAATGGGGTGACAGCTTAGTGTCAGGGTCCGTCATCTCAGGTCTCACACATAACAAAGTGCTGGCTGTGTTACAGTTGGGCTTGGAAGGAGAGGAGAAGACAAAAGTGTACAAATCAGAGCCTGTCCAGAGAAGATAATGATGTTGAAAAATTAGTATAACTGAGGAAATTTGGGAAAGCATAAACCAAGTCCATGGCTGTTCAAAGTTGAGTCTAGTTTCTGTTACAAGGGAAGACCTAGCAATAATGGCACAGAGCTACACGGAAACACAAGAATCTGGCGTGAATCAAAGCGAAGCCTGCACAAGACTAGAGAGAATAAAAGAGAGCATTGTAATGCCGAGCCAGTAGAGAGAAAACAACAATAACAACGTTGCCCTTTTTAGCCTGTATTTTGACACAACATTCATTTTGTAACTATTTATTGAGTTGTAACTTCAGGCTTCATAGTAGATACCCCAATTCACACTGATCCAAATTTTACTTTCATATAATACTTGCTTCATTTTACCACTAGACTACATAAGGGAGTTATAACCTAGCAGTAGACCTAGGTCCATGACATCTAAATTAACTCCTGGTAAGCTAACCAGAACATATCTGCAAGCTAAAATGCTTACCTCAGGAAAAAGGTTGTATTTCTATTTCCTAGGCAACTTTTCAGAAAAAATAATACAGTTGATGAACTGCTCCCCAGGGTAAATGTTAGTCACAATGATCTTCTCTATATTCACATCCTCTGTGTTCATTACCACCATTAATTATACCTGGGAACGGAGCCATCAACCACAATAAAACCCAAGTTAGCTCAGAAGCACAGCCTGCCTACTCAGCAACAGAAGCTGCTGCTGTATTATGCAGAGGCCATTTCAGTATTTCATACTGGTTTTTTAGTGAGTATAAAGTAAAAGTTTGTTTTTGGTTTTGTTTTTTTTTTAATCCTTCTGTTATGCACTACACAATGTGCATTTTAACCAATTGATCTGGGCTGATTCGATCTGCAGTGCTAACTGGGACAGTAAAAAGAGACAGTTCTGGTCATTAGTATGGCTAGTTGGTTATAGGTTCTGATTTTGGTGTATAAGGGATCATGTCTTCCATGTTGTTTTCAACTATGAACATGTCAGACAAGAAAAAGGAAAAATATTAACAAAAACCAAAACAGAACAAAACAAGCAACAACAACAACAAAAACAGACAAAGAAACAAAAACCAACCAAAAAATAAAATATTCTTCCTTTAACATAAATGAATAAATCTTCTGCTTGCAAATGGAGTATATTAGGAGGAATGCATCAACTGATCTGAATTACTACATTATATTCAAAATAACTCCATGTTAATATTCTTTCTATGGTCTGACAAATAATGTATTTCTAGGAGTGTCTGACTCCATAAAAATAAACAGAAATCTGCACATTACATTAGGAATGCATACTTCTTTTTTACTTTATTTATATTTTTAAATGTTATAAGCTGTAATAATTAATTTAGAAGATCCTTAGTTACTATATATTTTATGATGGCATCTTTAGATTTTCAAAAATACTGATAAATAGTATAAGAAATAGCTCTGGAAGTTTAGTGTAACATTAAAGTGGGATTATTTGAGTTCTGTTGCTATGCAGCATTAACAAAAAAAGCTCAGCCCTTGTTAGTGGTAGGAAAAGGTTACCAGGCTAGAAGGGACATTGTTTTTTAATTAAATATATTTTTTACTAAGTTTGTTCTGTCCCATTTGGATAGTGCACAGTTCTGTCTGGTATGAATTTCCACGATGCTTGCTAAAGATGTCTATGTTGCTTTGTAATAGTTAACAAGACTTTTTTTTTTTTTTTTTTTTTTTTTTTTTTTTTTTTTTTTTTTACAGGGGGTGAGTTTAGTGGCAAACCTTTGAATCTGACAGAAAAGCTATACTCACTGCAAGATAATAAATGTTTGCATGCTTGCTTAGCTTGTTCCATTTATATGTGCAGGGTAAAAGATGTTTTACATTCATTGTTACTGTGCTTAAGCACAAAAAAGTAAAGAGAAATTCTTCGTACTATACTCTTGCTAGATGTTCATTTAGCTGTTGCAGTTAGGAAACAACATACATTGTAGCAGTCCTTATTAATGCACTTCTTCAGTGATGTACAAAAACAGAGCCTCTTTTCAAGATCGTGTGCGTCTGAGGTATACTTTAAATCAGTACTAATGCATGTATACTGTGTTTAGTAGTTTAATTTTGATTGCATTTCTTTCTACAAATATTGTATTGGGATTCCTAAGTCTCCAGGTACATTTTTTTAGTATTTTTCTGCTCTCGTTCTGTCATTAGTGCCCCTTTTTTGGTTCATTTTTGTTCCCTCTATCCAGAATGATTCTAGTGCCTCCTAGTACTCATTTGTCTCTCTCTTCTCTAAATCTTTTAAACTGTTTTCTGTTAACTAGCAAGTATTTGGATCATTTGTGACATAAGAATTAAAAAAAAAAAAATTAAAAAAAAAAGAGAGAGAAAGAAAATGTAATTATCATACCTATTAGGTAAAGACAGCAGATTTTATATTTAAGAAGATAATGGGGAAAGAGAAAACCTTGCTTTTTCCAGTTTCGAATCCAAAAGTCCTGTAGATCTGTTCAAGATGCTCAAACTCCATGGATGTGGGAAAGGTCCAGGAAAAGCAACACAAGAGGAAGGAAAGGATGGCAGAATAAACTGTAAACTCTATAACTCTTGTGATTTCTAACACAAAGGTCCACACGTTATATCAGATTGTTACTATACTAAGTACATGGAAAGAGAATGATCCTTAAAATCCTGATAAATCATCTCAAAAACATATGATTGAAAGGGATCAAAACAGATTCTGCAGAAGGTTTGAAGTTTCCAAACAGCAAACATTTAGAACCTAGAGACAAAATAGAGATGTTTCAAGTTCTCTGAATATAGAAGAGGTTTTGAACTCCTTTAAGTTAAAATCACGAAATCTAACTAAAATACATGTAATGAGGGAAAGGGAAAGTAAAGGATTTGAAGAATACCTAAGATGCATGAATCACAACCTCAGAATAAACGGAGAGCTTATAAGAAATGAAGAAAGATACATTTTTTAAATTAATAAACATTGGATTAAAATGAGAACTAAATCTTTGAAAATGGGGGTTGAATTCCTCAGAATAAGTTTGGTGGGGTTTGTTTGTTTGTTTGTTTGGAAGGTTTTATGGGGGTTTGTTTGTTTGTTTTTATTTGATTTTGGTTTGGGTTTTTTTTGAAAAGCCTTTTAACTATACAAACAAATATAAGACCTAGAGTTAAATAGTTTTGTAAGACGGATGCACTAGAGATGAGACAACTCTACATATGGCCCCAAAATCAATAATTAGTGTCAGTGACAATATTCAACAATGAAGCGAAGGCAGAGTAACTCACAGAACCTGGGTATGTATGCTTTTGTATCAAGATTGGAATTAAAACTTGATGTGTTTAGCCTTGGAAAATAGAGGGAAGATAAAGAAAACAAGTCTAGGAAAAGACTCCATCCAGAGTCCTAGGAAAACTGACACATGAACTGAGAAATACTCCAGCAAATATTTTAGGCAAACCGGTTCAACTGGGAATAATATTCTAGTAGTAAATATAGAAAACCAATATAACAGCAAAAGGGAAAATGAAATCTAGGCAACTAGAAGCCTCAAAACATGCTAACTTTTACCTAAAAAATAGAAATTAAGAATAATTAAATACATGAATGAGATTATGAATAAATAAACTCAAAAAGATTTTACTAAAGACAGAATATGCCAAACCAATTTGCATTATTTTTATATGATAATAGATTTTGTACAAGAATAAAATTATGCATTTAATTTTTTCTCCTTTTCATCATATCTTCAGGTATACTGCTAAACAGAACATTGTTGGCTAAACCAGAAATAGATTGGATCAGTTTGCAAATTAGGCAATAACTACAAAATAATTAACACCTTAGGCTTCATAAAACAACCATCTGAACAATTTTCTTTCAGTCTTCCTATATTTTCTAGACAGTTTTTTACTTTAGTAAGCTTCTAAATATGATTTTCTATCAAAAGTGTTCCATTTGAGGATTTTTTTTTTCTTAGCATAGAACAAACATACAAGTCAACATTTACAATATCAATACTTCAAACCCCCCTGGAGTTATGACTACAGGAAATGCTGTTTGTTTGTTGTTTGTTTTAAAAATATATATATGGAAGACAAATGTAACAAAGTAAAAAGCCAAAGGGTAAAAATCCCTTGCGCATTTCCTATTTAAAAAATCACGTTATTTCTTTTTTCTTGCCATTATTATTGCCTACAGTGAAGAAATTACTTGGAAGAAAACCTACATGTACTGTACTGTACAATTTCATTTTAGCTTGTTTTCTTTTGCAAAGCTGCTTGTAAGGAGACACCTCTGAAACAAGACAAAGGTGGTTTAGAGTGTATTTGGCCACCTTTTTGATCAGCTAGTTCATCAAATAAAACTGCTCTAATAATAAAACTGCTCCAATAATTTGCAAAGTCTAAAAGTAGATATAATTCCAGTTTCTGACCAAAACTTTGCACTTTATGATTTTCAAGTGAAAATTATCTGTAAACGAGCAGCTCATGGAGTATTTACCTTGAAGTCAGTGTATAAAGGACAAGAGAAGGAACCCCATCAGAAACTATGGATGAGCTGTCCCCTGCAATGTTATTTGACAGTAAATGTTTGTTTGTTTGTTTGTTTTCCTGGGAAAATCAAAATATCCTGTATTTTTCTTCAAAGAGGACCAAGTGAATATAAGCAATAAAGTTTGAATTAACAGAGGTTGCTCTTGACTTGAAAAAGTAAACTTTAGGAGCTTCATAAAAAGCTTTTACTCCTTGTAGGTAGGATATTTCAAGGTCTTCTAAGAACAACATCTTTAATGGTGATATCTCAGGAAATATGTATAATAAGTAACATATGAAAAGTTTTTTTCAAAATAACCAAATTAATTTTTCACTAAATCAGGAATTTGCATAGTATTTATGCAAAAGATAAGAATATGCCCCTGTAACAGAGGTGCACCTTATGCAACACATGTATATATATACATACACACACATATATATATGTATGTATGTATGTATTTATTACAGGGTATATATTTTATATGCAACCCCATTATTAAAATGCTAATGAAATGCCGGTCTAGAAAGTTCCTGAATATTGGATTAACATTTTTCAGGTTCTACCTATTTTTTCTTTTGTTTTATGATGACAAAGAAGCTTGAATATAAATAAGATTAGCTTTTAATTCATTAAGTAATTAAACTTTATATTTTATTACTAGTACAGTAAAGAAAATTATTGTCTAAAGCAAGGTTTAATAGGAGTAATGTTCTGTGATGAACATTTTAAAGGGGAAGATGAGTGGACATTTGCATTTCTAAATGAAATTACACTAATATAACCATGTTAACTCATACGTGTACTACAGATACAGCAATAGTCAGGTGTAGGAGTAAGACAGTATAGCTCTATATGAGTCAACAGTGCAGTTCTATACATGACAATCACATTGAAATGCATTGAGGTCGAATTCACCCCTGTATTTTTATCACAGCTATAATGAATTATGAAGTAAACACTATACTGTTATGATGCAACAAAAGTCTTTGCATATTATTTGACTAGTGGTAACCAAGTTATTTCAGAAACATGGACTACTTTTATTACTGGGTTTATGAGCTATGTACAAAAAGTAACCTTAAGGCTACACAGTTAAGAGCTAGGAAATTGCAGAAATCAGGGTTTCTCTCCTGCCTTGGTTCAGCCCTTTTATAGGGTCTCTAATTATACAGCCACTGTGTCAGATGCACCTGCTGTGGTAGATGCACCCACTGACATTGAATGAACAGTACTGTGGTTCAGACATCACTGACAAATAGCCTTGACTGAAATCAGCCCTCCTGTGCAAACCATGGGAATTGTGATAGGCTGCATCTTCTCAGGCACCAAGGCTTATAGGAGCCATGTCTTATAGGAGCTAACAGTACCAGCCCAAGCTGGGACTAGACAAAACTAAAACTGCTACAGCTGCATACCTGCGTATACACAAAAGTGGGGATTTTAACTATGACTCAATCACTTTACACTATAAAATTCATAGCCCCTTCAAGCCCATTCAGCTCTTCTGTATGGCAGCAGGCTGCATAGCAGTTATTTCACCCTTTAGCAGGGATTTTTCTCAAAATTAGTTCTTAAGGTTGATAAACCCTTTACCTGATATCTGTAATGAGGTAAAGGACATTTTACATTAGGCCTAGAAATATGTTGTATGATAGCAACATTTATATATATATAGCTATAGCTTAATTATTGGAAATGTAGTAAGTAGCAGTTTGACAGCTGTCTAAATCTTTACCTAATCACCATCTAAATTATAATTTAAAGAATAATTTAAATCATTGTTAGATCATTGTTAAATCACTGTTTAAATAACATTAATTTATTGCTTAATCACCATCTGATTCCATTTGATTTACATTCAGTCATTGGTTGATTATTGTTTGATCATCCCTTGATCATTAATGAAACCCCTTTACTTGACCTCACAACTATGACTTCTCTTAATAATTCAGTGGTGACAACCACATAGAAGCTTATGCCCAGAATCCTTGCCTCAAGCTGGAACTGGAGGGAGAGTGGCCTGCAGAAAACTGAAGGAAATGTAGAGAATGAGACTTTTGCCTACAGGACCCCTCTGTTCCATTTCTTAACGAAGTCAGCATGGTATAGCTAATGAGGATTACAAAGAGGAAAACACAGCAGTATGGACACTGCCCTACAGTACCACATGCAAGCCTGCTGCTTTATTGTAATATCACTAAGTACAATGGCACTACCCCTCTGCCATTAATAAGCTGATAGTCATGAAGTTATGTATTATCTATGCAATACTTCTGACAAAATATTTATCCTAATATTGTTTATTCCTTCTAATAAGTGGTCTAATATTGATGGATGAAAAAGGAATACGGGAACATGTTATAATCAATGGCATTTGTCAGTGGAGGTAATGATATCAGCTTTACTGCTAACAAGAAAGCCTGCAGTTTAGAACAAACCAACAAACAGTTCGTTTTGAAGACCATGAATGTTTGTAGCTATAAATATTTACTCTGTGATATTTTAAAATTCCCAGTTAAGATGAGATCTCACCAATAACAGTGATAATACTGGATAATACAGGACCCATACCATGCACTTTTGACTGTAAATTATGAACACACAGAGGAAGCAAATTAGTTGTTCAGCAAATAAGTAAATCCTCTGTTTAGAAAGTATCCATTCCCTTTTCCTAAGTAACAAAGGTGGCTCATTGTAGCGATAAAATACACTGTACCCCCACAGGTTTGATAATTGTGTCCTTCTTAGGCTTCAAGTCTCTACCTATTCAGATACAATTGCAAAGGTGAACTCTTAAACTGAACTATTTCACTTATTGTGTGTTCACTAGGAGACCAACAACTTCGTTGTCATACATCCAAACCTTTCTGCATGTAACTGCTCTTCTCTCAAGTGATTTGTATTCCCAGTGTTTGATGGGAGTACTGTCTGGCAGCCAGACTATCCTTGCTGTTACAAACCGAGTCATACCTGTAGGGCTAGATCCCAGGTATTCCTCCTCCCATGCACTGAACACCTGATATTAAATAGGACAGAGCAAGCCATCATCTCTCACCTCCTCTCCTCCCACATTTAGGCTGCAAGAAACTGTGTATCTTAACTCAGAAGAATGAGGAAGAGGAGAGGAAATGCCATGGACAACTTTTCCTTTCTATTGACTATCTGTATGGTGAACACCATCCATTTAACAGAATGAGGGTCCTCAGCTGTAATAAGTAGAGATTGCAGGACCAAGGACTCAAATGAGTCTTGCCTGATGTCTCTCTGGGCCACAACTAACTTTTCCTGGAGCTTATCTCAAAAGACAGAGATGGAAATGCAGCAGGAGGAGCAACAGGAACAGCCTCATGCAGGTTTAAACTTTCTTCCAGGCTGAGCATTTTGTTACCAAGGTTAATTCAAACTGTCAGGTGGTATCCTTGACTGACAGATGCAGAAAGTAGTTCAGGGACCTAAACTCAGAGGTCATGGAAAAGTGCTTGCAAATTTGTACCAAAGCTAACCAAGAATTTTCAGCTAAAATTACAAGGATAAAATACTTCTGAAACATCACTTTTACCTATTCTGACACATTTTGGGATGTAGCATGTATAACATAACAAAATAAATGACAACTAGAACATTGTTCTGTTTCCTATGGGTGAATGTTAGTAACGCTGTCTGTAGAATACATCAGGAAATCATACTGCAAAGAAAGACCTGAAAAAAGAGGACTTCTTCATAAGGTAAATACAAAGACAACCTAAGCTAGCAGGAGAACTGGAGAAAGTGTTTTCAGGGATGAATTGGTATCTCCAAATGAAAACAGGTTTTGATACACCATAGGAATAAATCAGCATTGTGCTGTTGCGTATTAAACCATTGTGGGTTTAGATTTCTCTCTTGTGGTTTCTCCACAATGGACAGAATACTTAAATATTCCATATGCTAGAGAGAACAACTCTTCAAAATGGGTATTTAGGTGTTCAAGTTCAAGTTCAAGTTACACTCATTTTTTTTCATAGATATTGACTAAGCCTGTCCTCTGTCAGAAAAGCTTCCTATATGTGAAATTATAATTACCTTTCTTTAGTACAATGAATATTTAAATATCCTATGGAAAGTGGCTCATTCAAACTTTGCAGTTTCTCCTTTGTTTTATACACTGTTCTTGCTTTTCCCTATCTCCAGAAGTCTTAGACTATACACTTTTTCACTGTAATAATGTGTTTTTATTATTTTCCAGCTCCTCCTGGGTTGTTTATACCCTCCAGTAAATACACTTTGCACTTGATGTTTTTTCTGAAGAGTCTGGAAATATGTTTTTTCACCATAGAAATGCAGGACTAAGCTAGCTATAGCACAAGAAAACAGTTTTAACTGCAGTGAAAGATAAGCACTCCACATCAGTAAAAATGACTCAAGATTTAAAAAGTAGATGCTAAAAACAATTTAGCTCTGAAAACCGCAAAACTACATGCATATGTGAATTCAAAAATTCCTATATGCAAAAAGATTCTTACTTTTGACTCTTCTTATTTGAGATCAAATATATATAACAATTTCCTGCTAAGTTATCAATGACCACATAAAACTAAATGGTACCCCGCACCTATACTTAAGCAGCTTTCTTCTGAGAAAAGAAAATCCAGTAACATCACTTAGTGACATAAATAAAGAGCAAACTCCTATGGAAGATTGCAAGGGTGAAAAATCATGGACTCCACACAATCCAATATGAATTCAAGTGAAGCCATTTATTACAGAAACAAGCCTCCTTATATATGCAGTTATTTTCTGATCATGCGTCCACGCTCCAAGCATGCATTAGCTGATTGGATATTGTCTATGTTCACAAGCTGTCCATGTGCCTGAGTCTCACTGCTAATAGATCTGTTGACTTACATCGTGTTTTCAGCTTTCCGAGGTGGCCTTGAAATTCCTTTGGGCCTGGCTAGTTTAATAACAAATCTCCATCTAATAAACCCATCCAGACATTAACTTCAAGAAAATCCCTCAAATCTCCCACAGAAGATAGTGGGAATTGTGAAACCCAACTTAGAAGATCTGGATTTCCTTTCTAGAGAAATTTATCTCTTTCCATTGACTCTGTAGGAACTCAGGGGAAAATGAATCACCAAAATCACAGGACTATTATAAAATTAGATGTCCCAAGTAACTGGTAAATGTTATTCCCTCTTTGCTGTTAAGAATTGCCACAGCTTATACTTAAAACTCTCATCCAAGGCCTACAAGTGATATCTTTATTTTATGGGCAATCTACATCTGTGTACAAATTACTAAAAACCACAACAAGTAGTCTCCAAATCTAGCTGGTTTATTTAAAAAGGAACATGCACTGCTCTGCAAATTCACAGCAGCAGCTGGTGAATTTGGAGAGGAATCAAATATAGGTAGACAGAGATTTTATAGGTGCTTGAGAAAGGAGCACTGGAAAAATCATGCATAAATTACTGACAAAATCCTGCTTGTGCTACTATGCCTCTCACCTTCAAGAACACTTCATTCTTATATTAGTTGCTACCTTATGAAGATATCAAGGTCATTATCAATTTGGCTTATTTTCAGTGGAAGCATTTGTCACATCAAATCAACTCTAATTTGTGTAACCAAATTCTGTATAATTTCAGTGAGAATTGCTTATTTATACTGGGACATGTGTTTCTTCCCCTTTCCATGCCAGTTATCTTTAAACGTTGTTCTTTGTGAAATAACAAATGAGTAAAAAAGGAGAAGGTTGAACATAGATGTCAGTCTGAGACTAAGATCACAGTCTTCTTTTGCTGCTTTCCTGTTATAACCAATGTTAAAATAGTCTTCCGTCATATACATAATTTTCCCATAAAACTATCCAATTATTTTTTATATATAAGGCTTCCTAAATCAGCATTCAGACATTAAAAAAAAAAAATTAACTTTAAAAAATCAAATTAAATCACATTAAGTTTTACTCTGAACAGCTGATTTTTGGCTCTTATTTTAGCCAACTTTTTGTTTTCTTTGGAAACTTTGTCAAAGTTATTAATATTCATGAACTTCTGAAGTAAATATCTTGATCTTTGAGAAAAGGAAGGTTTCACTTTTATACTGCCAGGTCTTCATAGACACTGTAGAGAGTGACTTTAGTATTGTTAATTATTAATATACTGAAGTTCAGAGATCATTAAAAAGGTGTCAAAAAGAGTAGGTCATTACTGTAGTAAGTTCTGCCTTCCAGATGTTGAAGTAAAAGCAAGCAAGACATTTCAAGGAAATACCAAGCGTTGCACACCTTTTACAGACACAAATTGAAGACTGAGTTTGCAGACTAAACATTTAAATCGTGGCTTCTTGATCAACCCTTTTATCCAGAAACATATGAAGTGAAAGGCAGAGAGAGGCACAATACATAGACATTGAGTCTTCGGAAATACTTGCTATATTTTGATTACTAGACAGAGGAAACTTCTGATGACTAAAAACATGCTGTGTACTTTCTTTTGCTTTGTAGTCCATCAGCTGGATAGCGTAGTGCTTTAAAATGAGGGAAGTTATTAGATAATGTGGTAAACAAACACCATTGCAAAATGAATCACCTCCTGAGCTCTTCCAATCTGTTTTTTCTTCTGATCTTATATTTATTAATCACAACATATAATTTTAAAAAGGTTATTTTTTTTTAATTTAAACAGAACACAAACACCAAAATTGTTCATTAAAAAAAAAAAACATACTTCTTTTGCAACACAAAACATTTAATAAACGAACCAGCATGATCCTTGTTTTCTTCTGTTACCTCTTATATTTAGAAATGTTGAAACCTTTTTGTGTCTATTTGTACCAAAACACCTTTCACCACAGTCAGTGATCAAGTGATTTTTTCTTCTTCCCCACTCTAATAGTTTATAATAAAGGACAACACATCCACACATTTCTTAGGAAAAAAAAATAAATTAGTGGACAAACAGAAATAAAATACATGGTAAGGAATACCTGAAAAAGTTTGATTAAAAAATGTGTCTGCTAGAGAACTTTATTTACTAATTTTTTTTTTTCCTGACATATGTGATTATCATGCAGAACTTGAAAAACTGTTCTTGTGTTGGACTAAATTTGTATAAAAGTCTTATAAATCAGAATTTCGACAAGCTTAAATCTATAACCAATAAATCGTAGGAGAATGATTATAATCTGCAAAGTTTTAATGTAGCAGCAAAGCTAGTTCTTAAATATTTTTCTTAAAAGGTTCTACAAGGTAAGTCCTTATTTAATGGCAGGTATAAATCAGTCTTGAAATACTACATGCTGTACCTATTTCAGTCAGTGCTTGCTGGTGATAAACATTGGTACTAATATTTTTTATAAACAAAGACCTGGAGTTTTTTGACATCCTGTTGTCTCAAAGTGCTGGTATAGGCATCCTTAATAAAACATACATATTTCAAACATGTCTACATCATATTTTTTCAGGTTTTCTCTCAAAAATAAAACTTTTTTTTCAAATGCATCTGCAGAGGAGTCAGCAGTGCCTCCTTGTAGGGAGTAGGGCATGGGGACAGGCCCTGCAGCCTCAGTCCTGGGGACTTCCCAGCACAGCCAGGCAGAGTCCTGCCTATGCTGCCCACTCCTACTTGCAGGACAGCTCTGCTTTGCACAGGGCACTGGAGTAGGCAACATCCGGAGGGCTCTTTCAAACTAAGCCTTACCACCAGGCTACAACTCTAAATGTAACACTGACAGTCTAAGAATGGACAAATAGGAATGAAATTTTAGAAATTACTTGTGCCCGCTTGCCTTCACATAAGAAAGACCATCAAAAATTCATGTTTGGTTCATTTAGAAACGTCAAAGATACCATTTCTTCAGGTTTTTCTTCAGATATTGATGTTAATAAACAAATACTTCTGCACTCATCTTAAAAATCTAAGAGTTGAACTGCTGGTAAGCTAGCCAGAACAATATATGTGAACTTTGAATTAAGGATGGAGACCGCTTGTGGGCTGTAAGTATTAATAATAATTAAGACCTAATTAGCTTTTAAGTTTTAGAAAATGAACATTTTTCTGAAGAATGCTGTCATTTTCAGCTTAGTCCTAATGTAGACCACTGAAGAAAAAACTCTTTATTATCATGTTGTCTTTTTATCCTCTCTCTCTCACACACACACACACACAAAGAAAAAAAAAAAAAAGAAAAAAAAAGAAGTCAAGCTGAAAATACATTTGCAGCTTTTCAGAGCACATGGAAAATCTTTAGAGCAACAGATTTTAAACAGATCTTATCTAGAAAACTTTCCAAAAGTACATAAAATGTTTAAGGTAGCTATAGCCTTAGATGGGCATCTATGATGACACAACCATCCTGATTCCTTACATTAGAATCTAGTCCAAAATGTACATTAATACTTTTCAAAGAGGCTATCAACTAGAAAATCCAAACTAAATCCATCAACAATCACATTGCCTTACCTGTGAGTATCTGCTTTCCCGCTTCATTAAAGCAAAGCAAATTTACATCAACTCTAGATCTGGTTCTTTTTGATTCCATGCAATATCTTTTATAAACCAAAAAAGTGACTCTGGGGATGAGGCTGGTGTTATTACTATGGAGTAAATCGATTTTGAGAGCCACATTTAGCTGCTGGCTATTTATTTTAATTTGGAAATCTATCTTAATTAATGAGGGGAAAAGAAAAAGAGAAAAAAAAAAAAGGACAAAAATAATAAATGTGTTCTCTCAGACTGGATCTATGAAGCCTCCACCTGATTCAGTCTGAGCTATTGAAGAAGGTTAGTTCCCTACAGAAAATGTGAACTTTATGGAAGACAAGGCAATCAGTTACTTCACCAGACAGTCCAAGAGCCTTCATCACCTCAGCTTAGAATTCCTTATCTAATCAGAAACAGGTATAAATAAGTCAACTATTTTATATGATCCTACCAGTCAGGTTCAGAAGTGAGTTGTCCTTCTTTTCTGCAAGGAAACACAAAACCTCTGCTTACACGCAGAAATATGTTGCAGCATTCGGTTCAGACCTTGGTCAACTCATCAAATAGACTATAACACAATGGATCAGAAACACTTTGTGAAGATTAGAGTACTTTTAGGTGTACTAAAACAAATGCTGGTGAGTGTAGGAAATAACATATAAAAATAAAGAAGTCATAAAGAAAAGTCATTAGGAAATCTAAGATGCTTGCAGAGGCTTAAAATTTCATTGTGATCAAAAAACCCATTGCTGCTATACAAAGTATACTGAAAACTAGAGAGACTAAATTAAATTGAACAAAAATATGAAGAAATACCATAATAGAGGTTGTTGGAGATTAAGGGGTTGCAGTTTAAAACTGAGAAAGAAAATCCAGTGCAAGAGAAACTTCATGAATAAAAGTAAGAGAAGATTAATTGTTCTCTCCATCATTCATTTCTAGAGTCTTTAATTTAACTTGGATGTGTATAGGAAGAGCTACCTTTTATAATCACTTTCCACTGACATCCATTTAGAATCCCTTCTTTTGTTCAGTGATAGCCTGCCTTAACCAGTTAAGATCCAAACAAAAAAGTTTGCCTGAGCTTACAAAGCATCCAAAGTAATGCTTCAAACAACTTATTGATACTGTTTTCCTAGATCTCAGAATGCCTGATATACTGCAAACACAATACACAATCCTTTTTCTAGCTGTAGACAAAGGTTCAGTAACAAAAACAGAAACTGCCATTCATGTCTGCTTTTGCCCCTTCTCAGGTTACAGCATCAGACACAAATAACATCTCCAATGCATTTCACCTAATTCCCTGCCCCAAAAGGAAACTGCAGGGCTTAATAACAACTAAAAGTCACTAAGAATATTTTCACTACAAAAATTGTCACTGAAAAGAGGAAAAATAAAGAGGGTAGTTATTTAAATAAAAATTTGTCTTACAGCTTTTAAGTTTTAGCGCTTAATTTACCATTTCTTCTAAATATTTAAAATTGTCAAAATGGCTGTTGTTTGCCATTGTGTTGGGACAAAGGGTAAATGGTAGATAACTCTGAAGCCTATGGCTCTGGGCTAATGTGTACATCAATACTGCAAATAAAATAAATTGCTAGTAATAGAAATATGAAGCAAGTCCCTTCACAGGGACAAAATTACCAGGAGCACCTCTGAAGCCCTGACTTTACTCTGTGTTGGTCTGTAGCTGTGACATGGAAACACAGTTCAAGAAGCCTGAGTAAAGAAATAAAGATCTCTCAGTAAGACATAAGGAGAATTTAATTTAAAATTTTAAACACAAAGTCCAGTGTGTAATTCAGAATAATATTCCAAGTGTAAATACAGGAAGCTCTTGTATTACAGTAGTGTGGGGTGTATGAAGTTGAAGACCCAAATGACTACTTTTTACAGTACAGGGAAGTGTGTGTTGTCCACAGTATAACAGTGGAGTTGGAGGTGGCAAAGTAAACAGAGATTTTACACTGATTTATCAATACAACACTGATCACATATTGGGATCTTGAATAAATACATTGCAGTCTTAAACACACAACCATTAAACCATATTTTAAAATATCTTTTGAGCATATATGTGCATAATCTATATTGTCATACAGCAGAACAGGATTGATTTGCATATATTGGAGTAACATAGTTTCTAAAAGCAAATAAGGTTAATATATTACTGTTAACAAGTCTAGATTGGGTTTTGGTTATCATTTCATATTGGTTGGGGTCTTCCTGACTAGATGCGACCAGTATCATTGCCTTAGGAGTCATACAAGCTTGCCTCTTCTTTCCCTCTACGTTTCTTTCCTTAGTCCCAGAGAGTAACCAAGCTTCAGCATCCAGTAAATCAGCAAAGGGCTAGGACAGATTAAGTACATCAGGAGACTACGCATATTACATCCTGCATGCTTTTTAGTCTCAGTCCTCTTCTGCTGCCCTCACATCCATGGATGTGTGGGACTACAGTGGATCCGTGGATTTGCTGATGGAGGGCATGGGCACAGAAATTAGCCTTGAAGATATTAAGGCCTACCCATGAGAAAGATAGGAGTAAAGGAGCATCCGGAGATGTTAAGGATGTACCCGTGAGAGAGAAGGGAGTAAAAGAATAACATTGATGATAGCAAAAGTAGCCAATGAGATGTTACTGCTGTAACTTGTAACCAATAGTGAAGAGACACATGAATTGGTAAAACTGTATTAAAATGCACTTGTGGTAAGAAATGGCATCTGCTACTTTCATCCTGGAAGAATTTTGTCTATGTTGTTTGTCCGTCTGAACCACGACACGGACGTCCCCAGCCAAGGAAGGTTTACCCCAGACACCTACCACCCATTCACTCTCAAAACCTTCTCTCACCCTGACCAGCATGACCAGCTTTGCAGTCACATTTCCCACAGCCCTCACCCTGCAGGGCCCTGCTGCTTACCTGTCTCCAAGGGGAACACTTCACACAGTACCCAACTTTGCTGTTATCAAGTACAGCCTGAGATCTTGAAGACGTACATGCTTAGTAGATGCCTATGAGTTTATTGTTGCTCAAATCTCCATAAATCACTTGTAAAAAAAAGGGGAGATTGGTGAGCTACTGTGGTTCTAAGCCACTTGAAATGACAACTTCGAAGGTAATTGTTGATCATCAGTACAATATTGAAAAAAAGGCATAATGATATTGCTAAAATATCTGCAAAGTATATACATTTTACAAATTGTTTCATTTTTAATCTTGTTTCAGTTACTAAGAAACCCTTGTAAGAAAGAACATGATAGTCCAAATCCACGAGATGTTAATGGATCTTGAGGACCTTCAATATGATTCAGCTTGAAGTTACATCATCAAGCCTTTAGTCACCCTACATATTAAAGATGAGTAACAATTTCTGGTCAATGAAGAGGTGAGCACTTCCAGAGAGCAATCTTCATTCTGCATCACTGTCTGGAAGAAGCATCCCTCCCCATCATTTTTAGGGACACTAACCACCTCAGGGAGACACGAGGTATGAGTATCTCACGTCACGCAAGACCTTTTTCCACGTACCCAGCACTCTTGGCTGCCTCCTGGATACCTCATCTAAATCCAGAGTTTACAAACTATCTCCTTTCTCACAAAAATCCATGTAGTTTATGGAATTATAACTAAGTAAACATTTATATATTTGCAAACTACATTATCTTTCTTTTAAATTAAATTAGTGACAGTACTTATTCTTTCCCTCATTCTTCCTTCAGATGTCTTCTCACAGTTTTCTACTTCCAGCAGGTTTTTTTTTTTTCGGGTCACTGATTTTCCACCTCCCTCCACCCAACTATCAGATTTCTCTGTCTTTTATTTCTACATGTTCCTGTTGCAGACACCATGTTTTCTCTTTCCTTTGAGTAAAAATAAATTTTAAAAAAGTCTTATGACAAAAGAGTATATAATGTTAGAGAACCATCAGGAAGTCTTTTTGAGGTCAAGGAAGTTTAAGAAACAGTATGAACATTCCTTAATATGAAATTAGAATTTCAATTTTCGGTCCAGGTAAGTTTGCTTTTATACACACACATAGATATATACATAAATATAGATGGTCCCCACTACTGAAGTCTGCTGGAAAAGGAAGAGATTTCATATTTCAATACACCTTGGCATGCATATACGCAGTTATACAGTATGTTTATCTTCTCACACAGCAAGGTCAGCAACAACAAAATCAAAGTCAAGCTACTAATTACCATGATTACTTTATTTCAGGTATTTCTATACCTGACATTCAGTAAGTGAATTCCTTCAGAGGATGGTATAAACATCTGTAACTTAAATTACTTCAAGAGAAAACTGATAAATTATGGCTAGCAAAATATAAATTTTAAACGTATTTGTCTTAATCTTCATTATTGCACAAACAAATGCTCAATTTTTATTTTATCAGCAGAATGATGTTTCTCATACCTTATTTAATTAGAAAACTAAAGCAATCTAGGAGATGTATAGTTTATTATTTCTAGCAATAAATCATTATTTTTGCAATTTTACAGGTAATGTATATAATACAACAATGAAGTGATTTTTTTAATGAAATAAATTTTACTCTGCCAACAAGAACAAAGAGCAAATTTATCTGCAATTTATTACATGTATGTATATGTTATACTTGAATAACTACATATATTGAGGTTTATTATCCTTTTCAAATTATGTTAACAAATTGCAGCTTCAGGGTCTCAAAACAAAAAGAACTAATAGGTAAGGCTGTCAATCAAACCCAAGCACCATTGAAAAAAATAAATGAGAATGCAATAGTTATTTCACCTGTTATTCAGAAAGTCGAAAATCTGAGTACCTCACTGTAATGCAGAAAGTAAGCAGAACTGAGGAAAAAAAAAAGAAAACAACAACAAAACAAAACAAAAGAACCAACAAACAAACAAAAAAAAAAACAAACCCAAACCAAAACACTGAAATGAACTCTGTTGGGATATTACTAGATATCTGTCAAGGGTTTTGATTGCAGGGTGACGATAAAACTGTGGTGGATGTATTGTTAACCTCCTCTCCTCCCCTTCCCCCTTGAGCCCCTCCCTATCCCCCCTTACCACTAAGGACAGGTGATCTGGGGGGAAAGAAGGACAGAGAGAAGAGAGTTGGAAAAACTGAAAATATTTTACTAATGCTATTAATAAGAATAGAGAAAATAATACAATTTATACAAAACCGATCTTGAAAGTCCCAGCAACTGCAGAGCTGGCAACTGAAGTCCTGGATTGGACTCTACAGCCAATCACTAGGCCTCAGTTTGCAGGGACGACTCACAGGGTCCTCTCCTAATGTCGGCCATAACCAAAAAGGGATGAGATCCTTGTGATCTCCCACTTTTATATGAAGTATTCATGTGAATAGGGAGTTATACTCAGTTGGTCAGTTTCTTGGTCACCTGTTTCTTGTTGCCCGTCTTGTAAGATGTCCATCCATTCTTATCAATAATCTTGCATTCCATCACTATGTTTGCCAAAACATGTATCTGTTTTTCCAGGAAAATGCAGTTAGTATGAAGGCTTTAGCTGACAGGCAAATTCACTAAAAGAGAAACTTGTTTTTAACAAAACCAGGACAATATCTTAGTTAGTATTTCACATAGATACATTTCTTAATACTGAAAAAAGACCTCTTGTGATTGCCTGGCAAGTATTCTCAAGGATAAATAAAGGAAGTAGGGTTATTTTATTTATTTATTTATTTTCCTTCTGTTGGCGTGACCATGCTAAAAGTGGTAGTTGGGTTGAGAAATTTAGATAAAGAGAAATAATGACTTTTTTTCAACTGAGAAAAACAATTCTTAACTGCAGAATTAATCCACTTGGTAGTATAGTTATTTGACATCGTCACAAGAAGAGGGGATTAATCCAGCTGGGGATACTGTCCCATCCCAACAGATGAGATGAGAGATGAGTTAACTCTGAATGTGACATGAGCCCTGACTCAACAGATGAGATCAGGTTTGAGTTAACTCCGGGTAATTCTGCGCGGCAATGCGAACTGAATGACAGACAATCACCCCAGGGGTCCAATTACGAATTTATTAAAAACACATGGTGATATACAAATTACAGCAATTAATGACTTGGCAAAAGTATGTTATAGTACCATAAAACTTATCAATACATCGACAGCAAAAGCCCTTCTAAAAACAGTGGATTGGCAACAATTAGTAACTGTAATGCAAAACTTAACAAGACTTTAGCAGCAGAACTTACAATGATATTACTTTATATGTTTAAGAAAAAGGAAGAGAGAGAGAAAAGAGGAAAACTAAGATATCAGAAAGAGAAAGGGAGAGAGAGAGAGAGACAGAGAGGGAGAGTAAGATATCACCACTCTACAGGTACATCGGTCCCATGATGACCTCTGGAGGCGGGGAACACGTTGAAGATCTACACGCCGCCAACCTGTATCATACGTGAGGTTGTTTTATAACCCAGTTCATTTACATGCGAGATAGGAGAAGGCGATTCATCTCCTCCCTCTGCTCACTCTTCATGCTAATTAGAAAGACTCTTCTGGAAATGGGTCTGGGGTCTTCAAACTAGGGGAAAGTTCATGGTATTGGCCAGAAGTAAGTTGTCTTGTCCATCAGGAGTAGCTGTTGTTTCATGGTTTCTTCTGGTAATTGGTTGTCTGACAGATGGTTCATCTCTATCATACCAATTAGGCCATGAGACTTTTACAGCAACACTGTTAATTGTACTTATCTTCCAAGGTATCTACCTCCATGGCCATAAAAGTTTGGGAAAGATAAGATGAGGTGTCATCTATCTCTTCCTCCCAAAAAAACAAAAAACAGATGTTTAAGGCGTAACAAGGTCTTTGTTCTGCTAAGTATGGGGGGAGTGCTTCAGGGTTGTCACAGATACTAAAACTTATTCTGTCTCTCTACAATCCTTCCATTATTATCTCACTGTTACTCAAATTCTTCAGCAGTAGTATCAGAGGACGTTGCACTGAGTAACAATGAAAACTGCATTTCCTTCAGCAAGGAGCTTAAACCATCTTGTGTTCAGATTTCCTAAATAGCCAAAATAATGTTCAAAGAAATTAAATCTAAATTAAGTCTGTTTTAAATGCATGTGTATTATCATACCCTGCCCCTACAAATAAGTGATTTTACTAAAGAAATTGGAAACTGAAAAATTACCTGCAAAATTAAATATTTATCTCTCATTAAATTCTACATTTAATCAACCTCCTTTCTGGTCTTTGAAGCCTAACTCATACTGACATATTTGAAAATGCCATCCTTACTTATAACAGTGATTGTGATGAGCAGTGATTTTGAAACTCCATATGTGGGCTGAAATACGCTTAAATTAAATTTCATCCACTATTCAGTAAATACTACAATAAATATACATTACATTAGTGTCCTTATCATTAGTTAACTGTTGGATGAACAAGGAAATTTAAGGACCAGTTTAAATTGAAAATAACTTTGAACTTTGCTACTGGTGCAAAAAAGCCTACTTTTAAAAAAAAAGAATGCCTCCATTCTCTTTAAGATACTCTTCAAAATTTGCACACACCCTTCTTAGTACCTGAATCTAGTTCTTAAAGTGAATTAACTTAGAACAAATATTTTTTGACATCTTTATCATATAGTGTGTTTATATACTTATCAGGTGTCATGAAAATGTAGCTACACTTTGCCCATTCAGTCTAGACCAACGTCAGAAGCCAAAATCAGAAAAAGTACATACCTATATCTAATAAAGACCTTGTACATTTTCCCACAGAAAAAATAATTATAGAAAGGGATGTTATCAAGTTTCTGACAAAAACTAATGACTTTGGCTTTAGCTAAGCTGTTGCTGTTACTGTCCTTTTATGAGCTATGTGAGTTATTCAGATGTAATCTCTCTAAAAGGGTTAAGATATAACTAAAAAGCACGCTATGTTCTGTAATTCACCACAACAAATCTCAGTGACCTTCATACTAAGAAGCATTCTATTTGCTCTTCTCTTTAGAATTAACTCACTTCCTCCTTAACTGAAACCTCAACTTTGTGGCTTAAACAATCTTCAAAAGCAGATGATTGTTCAGTCAAGTTTTAGAAGTTAAATTTCCTTCTCAGTTTCTTGACTTTGATGATATGATACTTTATACAGATCTCAGTATAAAATTCAGGTTAACAAAACAATTACCAGTATCTTTTCACCAAAAAATAACCCCTACATATTTATTCTTATTTGTATGCAGCTTTTTTCTTTCCATCAACAGTCACATACAAATAACACCTGCAAAAGCAGCTTTTGCAAAAAAAAAATATTTTTTCTTTGTTACATAATATATAATTCATTTATGCAAACATTTCCTCAACCTATGTTTTCAAAATTTTCTCAAAAACTAAACAGCTTCACAGACTGGTGTAGCCAGTAAACACTAAAGTCATCAGTACATACTAAAAGTCTGGTTAGTAGCTTTATACTCAAGTATGTTTAGTCCTTTTACACGAGGGTGTATAGTTGTTTGGGATCAAGAGATACCTCACTAGCTTAATGCTACTTAGTTCACTTTAAGACAATCAACAAATACAAGACCTTGTAAAATGAACAGAAATTAATGTTTTGTCCCTAGTCCTATAAAATCAAACACATAAGAAGAAAGTGGAAAAGATGGTAAGCTGCTTCAGACATTTGTTTCAGTATATAACAATTTGTCAATTCAAAGAAGGTTGGTTTCTTTTTTACCTGTTTCATTCTGTTTACCTTCATCACATAGCTGAGATATTGATATGTTAACACCTGTCTTCAGGCTGTATTAACTGTCTTTAGATTTCAAAAGAAAATATGCTTGGATTTTTTCCTGTGCCACCCCTAAAACTATAAAATACGTTTCTCTCAACCTTTTGAATGGGAGATTTTTTTAAGGAAGTTTTGTGAATAACTCAACTCACATCACATGTACTATGGCATATGAATTTACCATGGAACATGGATCTTGCAGCAGAGTTAATCAGAGAGTCAGTGTTTGAACAGACAGGGTGCAGTTACCACAAACAGTGAGATGGAACCTGCTTCGCATTTCTCTGCATTTCCCGGAAAATGCAGAGCTGATTTAGAACATATCTCTATGTTGTATTCTTTTTCTTCCTTGCTTTCTCCTAGGTTTAAATAGGCTCTTCAAGTCTGGTCTTTATCATTCTTATTTAAGTAAATTTCATTTATCTTCTAGTCACATTTATACTTCACCCTGTGGTAACTTGAAATGTTAGCCAACACATTAATCTTTCTGTCTTGATGTCAGCACTGTTGTCTTTCTCTGTGCATTATGTTACAACTGAGCTCTGAGCTGCTAGAAAAAAAACAGGAATTTTCTCTGTGGTTAGCTGCAATTCGTTCTTGAAATGCTGGATTATCAGACAACCACCATTCAGCTACACTCAAGCATATAATAATTCCTCCTCCATAAAGTGCCTGTATGTGCTTTGCTCCTGTACTCACCCGTTACTAATAGCTATATAATCTTATTTTGTTTATAACAGAATATAAGCTCTGGTTTTTATGCCTCTGTATTATGCAAATAAATACATATAGTCCCTCTAGCCTGTAGACTGAATACAAATTGTTTCCCTGTCCTTGAATCCAACAATTTTATAACAGCTTTTATGAAGACATATCACATAGATATTAGTGGCAAAGAAAAAATATTTAAAATCTAATGTCTTGAGAGTGGAGACATGCATATATTTCTTAAAATTTCTCCTATCTCAAATATAATTTTTAAAGGTCTGATGAAATAGACTATTTGATTTTGGAAAAAACAAAGCTCTATTCTTCTGTGGTTTATTACTATTATTTTTTTTCTTGTTAACTTCTTTTTAAGCAACATTGTCTTCACTCAAGGATACTCAAATGAACCAGGAGTATGAGAACATTTACATGTTTAGTTGTCCATTTTCTTGCACAATAGTTCAGGTAATAAAGTCTACAAGGAGAATCATAGTAACTGGACAAGCTACTTAATGACCATTGTGAAATGAGGCATACAGCAACCCAAAATGGTGTTAGTCTTTGAACCAGTTAAGCTGTATCTTTGCTTCATTCCAATAAAGGTACTGGGAAGCTGAGAGTAGGGATCATATCCTTTCTTCTGAACGTTTTTCAAGATGTAACCCTGCAGCCCTTGTGCTCCATCACCCTGGTGTTAACATTGAGCTATAGCTAAATCATTGCCACTGACAATTCATCCAGATAATTTCAATTTGCTGCTAATCAAATAACCATTAGTGTGAAGTGACACACACTTTCATGATGGATGCAGTGATTTAAATGTGGGAAGCAAGGAACTGTGAGAACAGAAGTACCTGTAAGTATTTGCTTATGCAGCTTCAAGGTCACTAGAAGCAGACAGATTCAGTAACTGGGTAGCAGTAACAAAGAGCAGAAGCTTAGCTAAAATAATTAATATAAGCAGATTTAGAGAGTACTACTATTCTTTTCCGTTAGTATGAGCAGGAGACAGCAAGAGCAGGTGACCCTGTATGGGAAGGTAAGCTGAGAGCTGAGTGTCACAAGACAGGCAGGGGGGCTGCCTCCCTGACAAAGAGCCAGGAAACCAAGTCAGTAAGTCAGGGCTGGAATCAGGCCCAGTGACGGTAACTAGGGTAAGCCAAGTGCCCAGCAAGCACCCAGCAAACCCCCAGTGATGAGGCAGGCCCAAGGTAAAAACAGAAAGCCAAGTCAGCAGGTTGGGATGCAGATTAGGATCAAGAAAGTACAAGATGGGGTACAGATGGAACATCATTGCAGCCACAGCCTAGCACAGATGGAGCCCAAGCATGGGAGCCTCAGATCTTAGTCACTGCCCCAAGCAAAGATGGAGAGATCTGCTGGTGGGGCTTCTTCTAGTTCCTCCTTCACAACAGCCCTTTTCAGTGACATGACTTCTGTCATGGAGGAACCCCAAAAGTTGATTCCAGGTGGACAACAAGTTCCAAAACAGTCTTTAATCTAGCCAGAAAAATGTAGCCAATAAAGCAACTAGAAACAGGGTTTACGCAACTATTTAGCACTCCAACAACATACAATACAGGTTCAGACATCAGTTGAGGAGATTATTGGGTACAACAACATAAGAATAATGGGGATCCACAATGTGCACTCATACACTCACAAGAAAAAAAGACAGACGCCTCTCACTCCAGGGTACCCACAAGAAATAATCACTCACCTCAGTTAGGCAAGGACTCACACTTGTCTGGGTTGGGCAAGGGCTTCTTCAAGGATATATTCAGTAAATAACCCCTCACCACAGGAGGAGGTGAGGTGCTTTCAATCCCAGGAAGTTTCCTTAGATAGTGTCCCAGTCTAAGGGGAGGGCTCCAGTTCACAGACATGCTGCTCTGAGAAGACCACTTACAGGGGGTCGTTGGCAGGGACCCCATTTTATAGCCTGGTCAGATCTGGCTGTAGGCATTACAAGGTAGTCCAGAAGCTTCTCAGCTTCTCTGGGTACCGCCTTTGTTGAGGACCCTGTCAATCAACTGAGGGTCCCACCCCTCCTGCCCCCCCAGCTGGTTGGAGGTGAAGTCTCCCCTGCCCCGGGGTAGGGGAAGATGTGACTGTCAGCACCTTGGTGCCGCCCTAAGTGTGTACATGGAGACAGGCACAATGGAACACAAAAGGTGCTAAGGAGCCATCAGCTGCCCAATTGAAGGCTCTGGATCTCAGGGGGATGTGCAGCTGCCACAGCCCCCAAACACCAGCTGAATTCTTACAAAGGAGAATGGGAATGTACTCCTGAGATGCACTTCAAGATTCAGAGAACTGCATGAAATACGTGGTCATGAGACTTTATCTGTTCAGGCTGTCCTTTAGAAAGAGCAAGAATACACATTTCCAGTTCTCTTTTCAGGTTTCATAGGCAGCAGTACCTTAAGTAAAAAACAAAGACTTTTCTACAAATGGAGCCTTACTGTAGCATTTGACATTTTTTGTGCAATGCATTCCACTTAAAAACATGGAACAGCATCTCCATATTTATCTGTTTTAAATAAGACAGTAGTGTGAGAAATGGAGTTGTGATTTGTGCTGAGAAGATGCTTAATGTTTACAGATATAACCAAATGAGGCAGGGGCTCTAAACCTGAAAAAAGGAAAAGGTGGTTAAGTTCTATGTAAAAAGTTGTGAAACTTGTTTATGAAGTTATATTGATAGGGGGAACTAACATTTTAAGGGTTAACCAACCACATAATGAGTGTCTATTAACGAACTAACACTTTAAGCTACATAATGAATGACTAATTTAGGGCTCTATGTAACCAATTGTGTTAAGAAAAAACAGAACCTCATTGAATGCCAAGATAAGAAGTTTAAGCACCAGCTGTAACCTTGAGGAGATAAGATAACCAAGATGATTTAGAGCAAAAGGGGGCACCAGTCTGGTTTCCCTGGACTTGGCAGCTTGGGTTCCAGCCAATTTATCATAATGAGCAAAAAGGTAAAAAGTTCACTGTGACGAAGCTGAAGGAGCCTTCATCCAAAGACCCCCAAAGACCCCCAAAGACCCCTTCTCAAGACCACTAAGTGACACTGCACAGGCGCAACAGGGAGGGATCCAGGAGGAGACTATGGAAATGATTATCTGAGACTAATTTTAATAAGAAGCGGGGAAAGGTTATGAATATGTATAGGCATTTCTGGGGTTATTATGAATATGTAATACCTTACTGTATTTAAACACACCTCTTATTGTTAGAAGGTGTGCGTGTTGGGCGGAATGAATCCCCCAGTGCACCACGCTTAAACACGTGTTTAAGGAATACAATTAAGGAATTGGATTAAACACTGTTTATTCATGGAAAATGCGTGAGTTATTTATTTCAGTAGCATTTATCTGTTGCTATAAAGCCGTTATATTTAAATTTGTGTATACACAAAATAAACAGTGACATCAATAACAATTCTTCTCAAAATAAACTTATCTTGGTAATTGAGACTAGACAGTTATCATGGCACCAGAAGGTTTAAATTTCATATTTAAAGAAAAATCTGTACTTGAGGAAATAACAGGTCTCACACTGAATGTCTTTAAAAAAAAAAAAAAAAAAAAAAGATTTAAAATTTTCAAACCAGACACCTAAATAGGAGGCTTCTAAAGAAAAGTACTGGAATAGCTAAAAATAAGATCTACCCCAAAAATATGCACAGCCAAACTACTCGGAATTTCACTAACAAGCTATTTCTCTATATAAAGCCTTGTTACAACTTTTCAAGATGTGGTGATTGTGGAAATTTTGCAAACAAATGGAATCAGTGTTTTTGTGGAAGGAAACATCACTTCAAGTTACACAAAGAAACCCACAACCATACATAATTTTACCTGGAACCGAAACCAAGTCAGGGATGAAGTAAAATGCTATTTTGCAATTCTTCTGGGAATTGAAGGACTTTTCATCAAAATATGGAGCATAAAAGTACATGATATTTCTAGTCTCATCATGGAAATGCAGGAAGCATCAGGAACATGTCCAAGGTTTAAATGTGCAGTTGACCTGAATTTCAACTTTCGCTAGATTTTACTCAACAGGACAGTTTACACTTAATTCTATTGGTAAATTGTGGCAATTTAAAAAATAATATTGTATTCATTATGACATTTTTTATTCAATAACTACACATTTGATGTGATTTGTCCTTCCAAACATGGTGTTATAAAAACATCTTTCAATTTTTCGTCACACTATTGGGAAGAAAAAGAATCTACAGCAGAGAATAAATTATAAAAGCAACTTCTTCTCACCTTGCATGAAGATTCATAAAAGATATACCTATGAAAATTCATAGCTTTAATAACATTTTTGGTGATGCTGTAAACTATTCATGTTTCTTTAAATATTTTTGAGACAAAAACCAGAAAATATATCTCAACTAGGAGTGGCAATAAGTTAAAAACAGACAAAAAACAACAACAACAACAAAACACAAACAAAAAAAACCCACAAAACCAAAAACACAGGGTTTGCTGTTCTCCCATTGCAGCATACTATGATTTTTTTACTCTGGAAGAAAGTGGATTTTTTCCTTTGAATAGCAAGGTTCCATTATGTATCCCCTTTGATCTATGGCTATTTACATCATAACCTTTGTCTTTTAATCTAAAATTTCTTCAGTGAGAGCACAAACCATTTGGAAGTTCTTTATTCTGAGTCATAACTTAGCCATTCTTCTGTAGCAGGGCTCGACCATTTGTGGCAGATATACTGCAGAATCTTTATTAAGCCTATCTGTTCAAATGCTTGTTTTCTCTCTCCCTTATGGGAAGCCACTGTTTTAATAAAGTCATTGTTGTGATGAAGACAAACAGAAACTGAATGAAAGCAAACTTTTATAAATAGATACTATTTTTTTTTTCTTCACAATACTGCATTTTCTGTTAGCATGTATAAAGGATAATTATTTTTAAACTGAAATGAGCTATGTATAAATGAGATATGGAAGCTACTAATTTTAAGCATCAGGTTGGACAGGGAAATATATTAAATGATTGTTTTTGTTGTTAACTTCTATTCAAATTAATATATTACATGTAGTCTTGGAAAAAATAGAGTTATAAAAACAGTTATCAAAATGAGGTAGTACTACTGAACTAAGAGTCATGTACGTACCATCAATAGAGATGGAAATTTATGACCTCTTAGAATTAGATAGAATGAGAAAATGCTCCCACTGTTCATGATCATTAAGTATGTTTCAGCTGTAGGACCAAATTTTATTTTCTTATTTGGGATTTTCAAGTCAACAAGCAAAGAACAATACAAAGAGGCTTACACAAATAAGGTGAAGCAAGGATGAGAATGAGTTTTGTGATTCAGGCTGTGCACCCCATCTCTATTCCATGGACCAGCAATGACTCCATTCTGGAAAATAATGAGTTTCTTTATCCTTATTAATATATATAAAGTTCTCAATATGACTAAATTATTCATTAAAGTTCTAAATTCATAGGGTCAGCTAAATTCTAGTAACCAAGAAAACTGTAGAATACAAAACATCTGAGGAAAGGAGAATAAAGTGCAAATATCAAACACAGAAAGGTACTCAAAAAACTAACAAAAAGAGCAGTCACTGAACAGCAAGCAGCATAAGGCTAATTATAGAAATGCAGCATTGTCTGCCAAACTCTAAAAGCGTATGGCAGCAAAAACTGCCCTAAAAATATCAAAACCCTGAATGCACAATGCCCAGTCTCAGCAAATTGAAAAATAGGGCTGTAGTAGAAAAATATTAGCTGAGAAACCTTCCAGAGTCTTCACCTGTGAAGCCTGGAGAGCAATGCAAAGCAGTGCTCTTGAGCAAACATCAAAGCCTGATGCTACAAGAGATTGAGGAGCACAGAGTGCAACAAAGAGAATATTATCACAGAATCACAGAATGTTAGGGATTGGAAGGGACCTTGAAAGATCTTCTAGTCCAATCCCCCCGCCAGAGCAGGAACACCTACATGAGGTTACACAGGAAGGCGTTCAGGTGGGTTTTGAATGTGTCCAGAGAGGGAGACTCCAAAACATCCCTGGACAGCCTGTTCCAGTGTTCTGTCACCCTCACTGAGAAGAAGTTTCTTCTCATATTTAAGTAAAACCTCTTCTGTTCCAGTTTGTATCCATTGCCCCTTGTCCTATCATTGGTTGTCACTGAGAAGAGCTTGGCTCCATCCTCGTGACACTCACCCTTTATGTATTTATAAACATGAATGAGGTCACCCCTCATTTTCCTCTTCTCCAAGCTAAAGAGACCCAGCTCCTTCAGCCTTTCCTCATAAGGGAGACACTTCACTCCCTTAATCATCTTTGTGGCTCTGCGCTGAACTCTCTCCAGCAGTTCCCTGTCCTTCTTGAACTGAAGGGCCCAGAACAGGACACAATATTCCAGATGTGGTCTCAGCAAGGCAGAGTGGAGGAGAAGGAGAACCTCTCTTGACCTACTAACCATCCTCCTTCTAATACATCCCAGGATGCCACTGGCTTTCTTGGCCACAAGGGCACAGTGCTGGCTCATGGTCATCCTGCTGTCCACCAGGACCCCCCCAGTGAATACAGAGATCAATTAAACAAAATCAAGCCAGCAACAGCAAAGAAAGGCACAAAAAGCTACCACATAAATCTGCACATTTAATAAGTGGTTTAGATGTAACATTTCCTTTTTAATTGATTATTTTGACAGCACATGATGGCAATTATGGTGTGGTACTGTGGCAAACACTACCAGTGTTTCATGGCATAGCAAAATGAAGACAGTTTGTAAGCTGATGAAGATTACCTAGTAGATCGGAAGAAACATTTATGAAGGCAGAAACACAACAGGATACTGGCCGGTACAAGCAGAATCTCTCTGGAATCTTCTGTCCCTTGAAGGAATATAGAGTAGCAATAGGAGACAGAAGTTATTAACGAGACACACAGGAAATGTGGGGTTTATGAACAGAGCAGCTTTGCAAAATCCAAGGTGGCAGGCTGCCCTGACTAGATGGAGGAGTGTCCTAAAAACTGCAATAGGCCTGTTTGCCCACAGATGAAAAAACTAATTTTTTGTCTGAGAGAAAAAAATAACTCAAGAAATATCTTTAAGGAAATCTAAAATTGCTGAAAACCAGAAACATGAATGAGCAATGTGAAGAATGCAAAAATGCTCAGTACTCCAAATTTAGGACTGCTGTAATGCCAGCTTTTACCAAATCTGCCCATCCATGTGTTTCAGTTTCTAGATATGTTTTGCATTATCTGGTCAAATAAATAGATGTTTTATTTATCAAACTAGTAGAAACAATACAAGTAGTAGTATTCAGTATTACATTCCATAATGGTGAAAGAGTTAAACTGTGAAAATTGGAATATTACACATGCTTAGGAACAGCTTGTCAGACTTTTCATATTGCAAGATTTAATCTCCGTCTACTTCTAATACTGAAATCACTGATGATTCCAATTCCAGATTTTTCTCCTTGTTAACCTTCTTTAAGTCATTTTTTTTATAGAAACATCTGGAGGCAAACATATTCTTGGCATTCTTAGATTTTAAGGTGGGCTACAGCTCCAAGCAAATGCTGCGTGATCCTGTCTCCACTTAGACCAGACCCTACTCCGAAGTTCACTAACAGCATTGATAACTAAACATTAGCATTTTCATCAGATGGCACAAAATCGATTGATTTGTCATCTCTCTAGGTCTAGCTGACAGTGAAACTAAAGTCCCTTTCAGTGTCTGCATGATCTCAGTGTGGGATTATTTAAACAGCAAGTTGATGTTGAAAAGGCATGCCCTGAGAGCCAGCAGTAGCAGCAAGCTCATCACGAGGCAAAGACACATTACTGGGGCTGTGGAAGAGCCAAGGTCAGTACAAAAATAAAGAAATCCTTGCAATGAGAGACTAGTTCCCAGGGCTGTTCCTTTCTTTGCAGATTGCAAAAATTCTTTATAGGTGTAGCTCTGGGGATTTATATATAGAAGACTTTTCATTTTACTTTTCTTTCTCTAGGTTTTGTTTTTTTTTTTTCTCTGTCAGCATCTTTGTAAGCTCCACATTCAAATAAAAACCTTAGCACTACAGAATGGATTAATACAGGATTACAAGATTATTATACTTCTGGATCCTCTCATCTACTTTTTAAAAAATGTATATCCTAATATTACATTGCATGTATTTAACATGATTCCTCTATGCAGAGCTGTGTGTTATTACAGCTGTCAAAAGTAAGTAATTTTTTTAAAAGTAGCTGAGGTTTGTGAAGAGTCCTAAGAAGATTTACTTAGTTTATAAAGAATGTTAACAGGACTGTTCATTAAAACTCCAGAATAATTTAGGATTTAAATGTGTCTTTATATCGTACAGCCTTTCTATTTGGCTTTCTGTTTGTTTTTTTTTTAGATCCACTATTACCTGACATTTTATTTCTTCTCTTTCCTCCTTCAAATCCTTCATGCCCTCTGACATTCTTGTGTAATAGAAATTCCAGCACAAAATATCACGGACTCTCCCTGCTCCTTTCATCCTAAGAACAATATTTCTCTGAGCCTTTCCAGTCACCAGTACTTGGTGATCTAAAAGTTTTGATCCTGCTCCTACAGAAATCAGTTGGAAAACTTCAAATAACAGTCAAACAGGCTCTGAAATTCTCTGTACACCCGTTTGATCCAGGATATTTTACGAAGCAAAACATCCAGTGTTCTTAAAAAGACTAAAGTAATAGTAACTCCTTTGGAGTTAAGGTTTCCAGAAAACATTAAAAATGTGAAATATTTCCAGCATTTCTGTATGTTTTAACTCATTTGAACATAACAAACTTGGAATTCTGGTTCTCATGTGATCTGTGCAATAAACTGCACAACAGGAGTGGCTACCGTTACAGTTCAGTTAGTTTACTTGCTGTCTACAAGGAAGTGGGCTAAGACCACTGCCCTTACTGCTCTGTGCTGTACTGCCAGTCTGAACACTGGTATACAAAAGTGAAAGGATACTACCTGGAAATACAACCTTGCAATGTGCAACTCCTTATCTTGCCTAATGAATTAGTAAATTAAAAAAATCAAACAAACTGTTTCTTATTTAACCCTCCAGAAACAGTAAATCCGATAACTCACGAAGATCAAGAAATACAAAATTCTAACAGAAGATTAAAGAGGATCAAATAATCTTTTCCACTTCTATAAGCAGACACAATAGAAATTAGGTAGATGTTGGCATGGGCCAGACCTAGTTTCTCATTTCCAGGCAGGAGACCTATTAATGTAGGTATGTTCTACAGGAACGCAATCATACATTTATAAAGGGAAGAATGAATCATCAGTCACAGAAATAAAGTTATTGTGGAAAGTTCCTGCCATTCATTTTGTCAATTTGTATCATGCAACAGGGAAAAGTAAAAAAAAAAAATCTACATTTTTTCTCTGAAATCTTCTCTTGTGAAGGTTCTTTTGGCTCCTACCCTAATTTTGACAGTTTGCACTCAGACCTTCTCAAACTTGAACTCATCAGTCAGGGATGCTACTGAAGGTGTTGAATGAAAGGGGAGGAATTCCTTTCTTACACAAACTCCTCCATGAGAAAAAAAAATCTTCAAAAACATCCAGCACTACGAAGGAATATTAGGGATTATAAGAATCCCTTTCAAGCTATACCTAACATATGTTCCTGTAACTCCAGTTTGTTGCACCACTGCAGAACAGGATAGGAGGAACTACTACAATCCATTCACCTCACATTTTCAGAGAGCATAAATAAAGTTAGAAGAAATAAGCCCCCTTAGGCTGCATTCCATTTTTCTGAAATAAAATATATTTTAGAAGCCTATTAGAAGGAATAATAGGCAAACAGTGTCTTAACAAGTAAAGCAACATTAACTTGTCAATAATTCAATTAATCAGCTGCTATAAATTGTCAAAGATACATGTAATTTATGCAAATGCTGAAATGTGGAGGTCAGCAGCAGAGTGATATGAGTCACCTGCCTTTAGAAAGATTTGAACCCTAGCTGTTACATTTCACATAAGCTCCTTGCACCTTATGTTAATTTAAGCATAAACAACATGATATCCAAGAGCCACATGCATGATTCAAAACTTAAGATGTCAGGCCCACTGCATGAAAGTATCTCAATTACTGCCAGATTCCTCCTCTTCCCCTAGCAGTGACAAAGTTACTTGCTCTGCAGCTGTATCCTCAGGTGGTTAAATTATCAGTTGCTTCTTTGTATTCACTGACCTAAATGGTTCTTTAAAAGAAATAGGGGTATCTGCCTTCTCTGGCTTCTTAAATCTAGGCAGTTGGCTGGAAGAGCTGTAAAACATCTCCTCCTACTAGGTTAGCTCTTTCTACCAGCAGACGGTTATTTTTTTTGTGTTCCTAGGCAGGTAGAACACATGTTTTATAATCTGCATGAGCACAGGCATTTACTGACCTCTCTGTCACCTGTGTTTGCACAGAGATTAGGCCTGAGCTTGTTTTATTTCAGGTTCTGCAAATTCAAGCAGAAGCAGATGCTTCACCTACCTAAACTTGGCTCTCAATGTTCTCTCCACAAAACATTTGCTTTGAACAGAGTCCACTCCAGCAACTTGGGATCATTCTGTCCCTCAAAAAGTTTTTGCAGTTAGTGAGGAACAGTATGTGAAATGAACATGTATACACAATGAAGTTTTTATTTAGTACTCTTTTTGGTGTGGATTATTCTTACTAGATCAACACAAAAAGCCTCATGGGTGGTAGTCATGAGGAAAGAGATTGTTGGGTTTTAAATTTAAAGTTTACAGGTTTTTCATTGACTGCTGAATGAATCTGACCTGTGGCTCAAAGACATGAGTAACATAAAAGTTCAGGTTATAGCAATAGCAGGTTTATTTATGCTGCAAACATCAGACTTGGAACTAAGTCGAAACATTTTTTTTTTGCTCTATTGCACCACTGTTCCTCAGTTCTGAGGCAGGGGAGAATCTTCTATGAATAAGAGTAATCCTACATTTTACCTTTCAATCCGTGCTGTCCATACAGAGATTTAATAATGGATAACAGTGACTGATCATTATAATGACGGACAGCTGAGTCTTCTAGGAGGTGAACTAAGAGAAACAACTCATTTCAAAGACACTGGACAGAGAAATTTAATATTTGCACTCTAAATTGTATCTCTTATATTACACTCCAAAAGAGCAAGTAAAATAAAATAAAAACAATACACATTATAGTAATGATTACACCAGAAAGAGTCTTATGTGAATCATACTCAGTACAGGCTGGCAGTAGAAAGAGGCCTATACCTGAACCTATCACATGGCCCATGTCTGGATATTTGAACCAGGGAAATGAAAATGTTTATGTCTTTTTCCTAAAGTTTGGACAAAAGTAATCTAGCCAGGTGTTTCAGGCTAAAACAAAAAAAAAATCTATCTGCCTCCAGATAATTGAGAGATTTTATCACATCAACAGTGTTCTGCTTCAGGGAGCAGTGGACTCAATAAACTGGTTATATAGCTTAATGTATTTGTTTTCAGGATAATTATCAGTCCCTTCAATAACCACCTCTTGTCTTCTACTTATCATGGTTGTATAGCATTTGAAGCACATGTGTTTGTGCAAGAACAAAATTAAAGTTCATCTAATATACTTAACATACACCTGAGATACAGTATTTTACATTAAAAAATAATGCAAGCATTTTTACTTTGAAAATGTACTTTTCAATATCTTAGGATCATTCTGTCATACATGCACTATAGGTTCTGTCCTGAAACCAGTGGGATGGCTCATAAGCAAGCAACTGAGCAGGGCTGGACAAATTTGGTCCTTGGATGACCTGTATACACTGTCAAAATATTGGTTTTCCTGAAATCAGCAAGATAACAGCCTCTACCTTCAATTTGGTCAGCCTTACAGCTTAATGATGGCTGTCTGGATTGTTCCAGCCTATATCTGTTCGCTTTCGTTTTTCAACATCTTCTCACTCCATTTTCATTCTTTTTATTCTTTCTTTCTGAGTATTCTTTTTATTCTTTCTGAGTGTTTTAAAGACAACTATGTATTTAAAATAAGATTTTCAAAACCTGACTGTCCTTAAACTGTCATTTTATTTTTTTTTTTTTCCCTTCAATAAGACTAATTTCTCCTTCCATCTCTCCCAGAAATCCCCGTTTCCTGTTCTTTTACTGGCAGTTTTTTCCTCTTCTGATAATAATTTTTTTCTATTTTTTTTCCCCCTTCACAATAGATCCTCATATTATTTAGACACTAATTCTTTCCTCCCTTTTTGCAGTACTACACAGTATAATGCCACCACAATTGCTGTGCACACATTCTTTGCCAAATAATGACCATTCCCAGAGGGATTTGATAGTCCCAACAGACCAAATTGCACATAGCACCAGTGATGATATGAATATAGATTTACTAAGACTACTCTAAAATAAAGGGAACAATGTATGTGCCCTTCACTGGGAGGACTGAAAACAGAATCAAAAAGCTTATGCAGAAAAAGGAAAGGCTGGTTACGTATGGTAAACCTAACCATTTAGAGCAAGATAATTACTTTGTAGTTTGGCCAATTTCCCATTTTAAAGAAATCTCTTCAGGTAATCTGTCTACCATTATAACAATATTTTCAAACAGAAGACTAATCTTGTGGCTCAGACGGTCTCACCTTTCTGTGGGAACCAGCTGCTTAATGTGATCAAGTAGCCATGACTGTGATGCATCCCTATTACCATACGGAATCCAATCTGGGCTAGAACATTGGTTTTGTTCAGTGATTTGAGGAGGTAGACAATTTGTCACAGAATTACCTGTTCTTCCTAAAACTTACTATTGTTCTAGAATTTACCTCTATGTTTGAACTCTTTAACTGTATATATAAGAAGCACTTTCATGTTTACAGTTATACACAGAAGAGTGGGAATCATTCTTTCAGCTCAGGCTCTAAGCAGTACAAAGAAATTTGGAAGAATACATGATTGATTATTTTTGTGTCTTTGCTTAGGAGATGAATTTTCAGAAGATTTTATCTTTTAAAATAGAGAAAAAAAGTGTCAAAACTTGCTCCTTAGCTAATATAGGGTCTTTAATGCTTAATTTCAATGATTACTTGGACATAACCTGTTCTTCACTGTACAATCAGATATTTATGTTTATTGTATAGCCTTCTAAAAGACACAGTAGCCTAGAGCTGCATGGTATGTTCAATCCATCACTGCACACTTAAAGCACAAGTGGAAAAATTTGAGTTGCATGCTACTTCAATGTGTAAGATCAAGCTTCCAAGTCCTGTTGGATGTATGAACCACAGTAGCAGAGCCTCATACTTCATTGACCATCATACAGTATCAGCAGCAATTTTACAGGGCAATTAAACTGATGAACCTTGCATGAATATAAATCCAGAGATCACAGACTTAGTCTTTGCCATCATCTATGAGACCAATATATGTAATAACTATGACTGTCTCTCTTAGCAAGCAAACTCTATCCTACTCCCTTCCAAAATAAGTAGATATTAGCAACAAAACAACAAAACACCACACTGCAAAGCTTCTAATTTGCAGAACAGAACATCAGCATTTGAAATTCTTGGGTGTTAGTAGAACACATTCAGGCAACTTTTATTTCCAGGCATATAACATGGGCATCCATTTTGTCTCAAATTTGAGCTAGGATGCTATCCTAGGTTTATCCAAACAGCAGCCTAAGAGGCCAAAAGCAGAGTCTCATTGCAAACAGTAGAAACTGAAGAGAGATGAAGAACAATACAGAATATTTAAATCAGAATTTGTGGTCCATTGCACTCAGCTACTAGCAAAAATTGATCATGTATTAAAATTAATATGTTCAAATACTCTAACTTCAGAGTACACATGAGTCTTCATGCATACAGAAGTCACCAGATGTATTTAGTGTATGGAGAAGCATGCTATTGATTCATGCTATTGAAGACCAATATAGAAAGCTTCCAGCCAGCTCCCATTCTATTGATAACAAAACTATGTGAAGACCAAGTGAAACAGTACAACCAGAAACCTCATGTGAAACTGTGAAGCCAGCATTGCTAAAATTTCTAGCTAAATGACAGGAAGTGTTTTGATCTTACAGAAATGCTAGTTGCTCTGCACAATAAGTAGCACACTGCACAAAGCAAATGGTAGTGGGTTTTGCTGTTGTTGTTTTGTGGGGGTTTTTGCACATGCAGAGATTTCCACAGAGAGACTATTGATGTGATTCTGCATCACAAGTACCTAAGAAGGTCAAGTCCTTATATTACAAGAAAGTTAATACCAGCTGCATTGATTCAAATTAACAAGTAGGAGAACAAGTTTGCTTTACTCAGGGTTACAGGGTTTTCTTCCTAGTAGAAAAATCCTTTCTATGTAGCTTGCAAAAAGATACAATGCAAAGAGTGTGTACATTATATGCACACTATAAGGATAGATTTTACACTATATGTACTGACACAATGATAAAGCTACAGCTATAGCAACTTTTTCAAAGTCAATTCCTTGTTACAGGCTTTCTATGCTTGTGCTAGAAGCATCTTGAAAAGACCTGCTATTCTCACTGCAGGGGTAAAAAGTACTGGCAACTATTAATTCATCTTAGAAATGATTTTGTTATTGCAGTAACAATGACATTCTCCGCTATACTGAGACATGATAGTAGTACTTATCTAATAAGGTAGAGGAACTATGACCACTGTAGGAAAACGGGGTTTAGTATTTATTGTAACTGATATTCAATTCTTAAAAAAAAAAATCCTGTTATTTTGAAGCTGAGTAAGAAACTCAAAAAAGCAATATGGCAGATGCTACATACTAACAACAACCTGCTTTTAAAAAAGAGTGCTTATTATAAATACTCATACTATTTTGTGAAACTCTTAAGCTTACCACATTTATATCTTTAGAGAAAACAACAGCAATGATAACTTAATAAGAAAGACATATAACTGGTAAGGCAGTGTTCAGCTAAAATAGAAGAATTATAAAGAAAATTAAAATCCTGAACCTTTTGTCATATTTCATATTTGCACAAATGCTTTTGTATTTCCAAGGAAGATGTATATACAGGAAAATATGTGATTGGGTGGGTTCTTTTTCTCTTCTTTTTTCTGTTTTCCCATCTTCTTTTTAATCTAATCTCTTGATGTGGGTAAGGAACTGCAGCAATAGTAATAAGAAATTATAAGTAATAAGTAGAAAGAAGATGATAAGTACATCAGAGATCATAAACTTATAAATACATAAATTTGATAGTGGAAGGTGCAGAAACTACTACTTAAACTTCACAAAAGAGATCTCTGAAAACCAAAGTTGCAGCTGAAGGCCATGCTGCTTCTCAGATAAAATTTTGTAAATGGAGTGGAAGATAGATGCCAAATAAGAATCCACAGCTTTGTGGTGGCTGGCAGTAAGGGAAGATTTTGAAAGACTACAACAATTTCAAAACTGCACAGCAGAAAATAAATCCCCTAAAAAATAACTTGGCAATGGAGAAAGAAATCCTAAGAGAAAGGATAACCCTCTGTTTTTATGAGCATAACTCTGTAAGAAACTTCAGCCAGTAAATTAACTGTAACTCCAAATGAAAGCAAAAATGAGGCCAAAGTGAAACAAGTCAAATGTCTTGTTTGCTAATATGATGAGTTGGGCATTAGTAAACAATGGCTTTCAGAAATTGTTGTGAAAAATAGGAAACTGTTCATTATAGTAATTATAGAAATGCAAAACAAGACCATTTGTAACTGAGATACACCTGGTTGAAAGAGTTTACTGTTTAGAAAGGATGGAATTAAGAGTAAAGATGGTGGGATAGTCTTGCAATTCGTAAAAAAGACTGATTAAATAAATATAACAGTGCCTGTAGTTAAAAACAAACAAACAAACAAACAAACAACTTCCTGGGAAGACTTCATAGGAATATGTTAATATTTCTCCTGCATCAGGGCTGGAGAATGGATTTTTTTTTTTTTCCAGATTATGTGAGATATGTATATTTTATAAATCCTACTGACTTCTTAGCGTTTATCTTCCACTCTGTGTCAATCCACAACAGCGTCAGGCACGTTTGGTTAATTCCTAAATCAATTAGTCGCTCATGCAGTCCTCCTGGTAAACACTGAAGATGTCGTGAAAAAACATGTACAATATTTTGTTAAAAATTATTAATTTAATTTCAAATTGTCATTGAGACAAATGGATGAAAACCTGAGGAACTGGTTTATAGTATGGCAGACAGACAAATTAGGAAGATGGTTAATAAAGCTGACAGAAGAGTCCAAAGATTTGAATTTGGAGGTGGATGCACAGAATTTAAATTAAAGTGCAGTATCTGGAGTCCTCACAAATAAAAGAGAAAATTGCAAGGCTGACAGAAGAGTCCAAAGATTTGAATTTGGAGGTGGATGCACAGAATTTAAATTAAAATGCAGTATCTGGAGTCCTCACAAATAAAAGAGAAAATTGCAAGGCTGACAGTCTGCTTGGATAAGTAAGCAGAAAAGACAATTTCAAAAGTGAACGTATCTATAAAGATATGGATAAAGGATCAAACAGTTACCTTGAAGTCAGAAATACAAATGTCTGAAAGCATACTTGAACTCCACTTCTCTACGGAATTTAATATAGCAGAAAAGTAATTATCTAAAGATAGCGTAATGGAAATTACTGCATCAAAAGTAGAAGCAAGTTTACTTTGATACAACTGAAGTGCAATAAAATCCACAAACTGGGATATTTATAAAATGTTGGTAACAAATATTCAATTGATCATTCAATGTGGAGATTGTAACCTGGGACTAATGAGTAGAAAGCCTACTAATATTCTTACTTGCAGAAGTACGTATGGAGAGAAAAAAGGAAAGCAAAATGTCTCAGCTACTACAAGCCTGTTACTTTGACTGTTGTTCAGAAACAAGTCAGAAATGAAATGACAAAGAAAAGGCAAATGTACATGGAGTGAAGTGGACTAAAATCAACATGGTCTTATCAAACATGAGAATGCGCCTTTGTTGCCTAAACACCTTCTCAGACAAATGCAAAGTATTTGTCTGATTAATCTAAATTTAAGCAGAACTTCTGATATATATTTTTCATGGGAAATTATTATTTAATGCAGAAATGATCACATTTTAGACATGGACTGTAAAATGAATAAAGAATGGGATAAAAGCAAAGAAAAACCTCACACAAACAGAAAACCAAACCAAAACAAACCACAATAACAACAAAAAACCCCCCACAAAATAAAAACAGCCCCAAAAAGTTATGTTGAAAGGTAGGTTATCAGGAAAGAGATAACAAAGATATTCTTTAATAATCAATCTTGAGACTGACCCCATTTATTATTTCCACTGCTCACTTTAATACAAGGAATTTTGGCAACGACAAATTTCAGAGGCAGTATCACTCCTGAAAAATGTGTTATTGACCTTCAGGAGTAATTAGACAACTTTGTAGATAAAAAAAAAAAAACAAAAAACAAAAAAAACAAAACAAAAAAAAAAACCACAAAAAAAAAAAAAAGACACACAAAAAAAAGAGGTGAAACGTATATATATGCAAGCTGTAATTTCATGCATAATTTCATGCACTTAGAGAATAACAAGAAGAATATTTGTCCTCAGATATAAAGGGTATATTGATTGATTCTACCATTGTAGGTGATCATTATTAAAAAACAAATGAGTCTCCAACACTCAAGAACTGATAAGTATTCAGAGGTGGGCAACTAGCTGTATTTGTCTACAAAGCACTGAAAATGCCTCATGGAGAATTATTTATAGATACCAGATACATATTTTTAAATACAAGATTTATGTAAAAAAACATTTTAGTATGCTGAAGAGCTTCTAGGGTTATTTGAGGAAAAACATCACATTAAAACAATGAAGCTTTTTCATGCTAGTAAAACGAAAGATGAAATGATGTATTTTTACTTGACGGGATATGAGATCAATTTATGTTACTTAGGAATATTAAGCATTTTGTATTCAGTAAGAGACAGCTTCCACTGCTCACTGTAACTGTAATTATCCTGTGATTCAATGAGTTGTACTGAGAATATTCCTGGTTGATAATGGAGCATACTATGGCTTGTGTGCTCAGATGGGGTATTTGCGTTTTTCTAACTGTCAAAGGCTGAAAGCTGTTGAAATTTTACAAGTTCATGAAGAGTAAATGAACAATAAGGGAGAATATGAGCCTAAAGAAGCAATCTTCTGACATGAAGCTGACATCTCAGCTTTTATGAGAGATGACCCATAGTCATAGGGTAGAGGGAGGAATCTGTGTCTGCATACAGCTGTCTAGGTAAACACAGAAAAGAAAGTGTCCCAATAGAACTAAAGATGTATGCACGTCTGGAGGACATGGAGGAATTTGTAAATTCTGTATCAATGCAATAATAACAATCATTTGATAAAAGGCAGAAGATCTGTATCAAAATCAGGACAGCTGACTGTTTCCAGAAAGATTATCTGTAAAAAACAGCTAATAAAATAGAATCCCTATCTACCAATGCCTCTCTCAAGAATTTCCTCCTTTCACCTACATAAAATAAATTTATATATGAAATATTGTTAATGTAAGTACTGAAGAAAGAAGAACATTCTCAATCTTCATTTAGTATCACTATATGATTCAGAATCTGATTCACATGAGCAAAATACTGTCAACTCTGTAATTTTAGGATGGCTCTTCAGGGTTTTCCTAGACACTCAGGATGTGGAGTCATGAGGTAATTGTCATGAAGAAATTATGTTTATGTGAAGGATAAAATGTCATTAACTTTGTGAATCTGAGCATCTATGAGTTGTCACTTATGCTGGTTTCTCACCAGGCACACAAAATATATTGACTTGGTCTAGATAACAAGATTAAAACAAAACAAAACAAAAAAGAACACAAAAAACCCCCACAAAAACCACAAAAAAAGCACAAACAGAAAACCAACCAACCAAGCAAACCCACCAGCACCAACCAAACCAAACCAAACCAAACAAAACAAAAAAACAACACAAGCAAACACACACACACAAAACAAAAATCAAAAAACATAAACAAAACTAAACAAAAACAAACAAACAAACGAACAAAAACCCCACCAAAATAATAAAAGCCTATTCAGTTTATCTGTAACACCATTCCAAACACAGTGACCCAGCTGTTCAGATTGACATATAGCAAATAAAAGACACACATTCTTTTTCTGGGCAGCTTAAAAATAACAAAGATCTTTATATGGGAAAAGTGAGCATATACCAATATTTGAAAAACGTACAGACTACGACACACATACAAATCATGTCTTTGAAACTCAAATTAGAATTCTTAAAGTACAGAAACTTATAAGTTTCTCACATGGTTACACAGAACCCATATGCCTACTAGAGGCTGAATGTACACTGGACTTTAAATTTCACAGTTTCAAAGTATTTTTATGTAGGATGCAGTAATAATTTGGTATGCTGAAGTGTAGTTCTGTTTCTCTTATCCTTCAACTTCAGACTCAGCAAAGGCAGAAAGTACAATGTCTCAAAATAATTTTAACGATGTATTTTTAAATATTTGGTTTATCAAAACATCTACTGCTGCTCTAAAGAAATATAACAGTGAATTTCATAATGACAAAGTGTTTTGACAGTGAGTCATCTAGCTAGTTTTACACCTTTTCTGCTCTTTTTGCTTTAACAGTAAAAACATCTATAAAATCACTGAACATCCCATGCCTACCGAGATAATATAGTAATACAGCCAATACAAAAGTAGAATAAAAAATAAGCTTATGACAAACTCTGGGTTGCCTTTTTGGCATATGAATTTGTAGGGAAAACATTAATGATTGTAGGTATCACAGAATCAAAAAATTACTAAGAATGAAAGGGATCTCTGGAGGTCATCTGGTCCAACGTTTCTTGCTCAAGCAAGAACACTTAGACCTGGTTGCCTAGGAGCATGACCAAATGGCTTTTGTATATCTCTAAGGAGGTAAACCCCACTATCTTTCTGGGAAACCTGAGCCGGTGTTTGGTCAACCTCACATCAAAAAAATGTTTCCTGATCTTCATAGGGAACCTCCTGTGTTTTAATTTATGCCCATTGCCTCTGATTCTGTCACTGGGCATCACTGAAAAAAGCCGGGCTCTGTCCTTTTTTCACCCTCTTCAGGTATTTACATACACTAATAAGATCCCCCTTCAGCCTTCTCTTCTACAGGCTAAACAGTCCCAGTTCTCTCAGATTTTCCTCACAGAAGAGATGCTCCAGTCCCTTTGTCGCCTTTGTGGCCCTTTGCTGAACTCTTCTTCCTGTTCTGAAGAGCCCAGAAGTGGACACAGTACTCCACATGTGAATTCACCAGTGCTGAGCAGAGGGTAAGGATCTCTTCCCTCAACCTACTGGTAATAATTTGACTAATGGAGCCCAGAATACCATTAGACCTCTTTGTCCAAGGGTACATCACTGGTTCATGTTCAACTTGGGCGTCCACCAAGCCACCCAGGTCCTCTCTGGCCAAGATGCTTTCCAGATGGGTGACCCCCAGCATTCACTTAGTGAAGTCCAAGTAGACAATATCAACTGCTCAACCCTTGTCTACCAGGCCAGTCACTTAAGTTGGTCAAGCATGACTCCTCTTCATGAATCCATGCTGACTGTTGATGATTTTCTGATCGTTCGTGTGCTAGGACTAGCTACTCTATTACCTTCCTTTAGGATTGAGGTGAGACTGACTGTCCTGTAGTTCCCTCTGTCCTCCTTTGTGCCCTTCTTGAAGATGGGGTGCCATTTGCTTTCCTCCAGTCTTAAGGCACTTCTCTCAGTCACCATCATTGGTCAAAAATTATTGACAGTGACTTCACAATGGCATCTGCCAGATCCCTCAGCACTTGTGGATGCATCCCATCAGGGCCTGTGTTCACCTGTGCAGGCTTCCTGGCACTTTTGTCTGACCTTGTATTAGTTGGTATGGACCTTTATTGAGCATGGAGCTGATCCTTAAATATTAACCATCCTTCTTGGGCTCCTCTTCTCTCTAGTGCTTTATCTCACAGGCCTCCTCAAGATGATCTTTGAAAAAGCCAAAGATTGGTTTCCTGAAGTCTATGGCTGTAACCTTATTTTTCACCCTGCTCCCTCTCCTCATGATCCTGAACTCTACCATATCACATTCAATGTACCCAAGGATGTATTTAATTTTCACATTCCCAATAAGCCTCTCATTTTTGGTGAGTAGGAGGTCTGGCAGAGCACCTCTCTTCATTGGTTCTCTCTACCATTTGAGACAGGAAGTTTTCATCAATGCACTCCAGGAACCTCTTGGATTCCTTATGTCATGCTGTGTTGCCTCTCCAGGAAATATCAAGATAGTTGAAGTCCTCCAGGAGCACCAAGGCCTGCAAATATGAGGCTGCTGCTGTCTGCATGTAGAGGTTTTATCCAATTGGTCTTCCTGGTCAGGTGGCATGTAGCAGACACACACCATAATGTCACCTCTACCAGTCCTGTCTTTAATTCTAACACCTAAGCTCTCATTTGGCTCCTCATTCATCCTTAGACAGAGCTTGATGCACTCCAGATATTCTGTCACATAAGAGGTAACTCCCTCTGTTCACCTTCCTGGCCTGTCCTTTCTAAATTTCCTGTATTCCTCTATTGCAACACTCCAGTCATGAGACCCATGCCACCACATCTCTGCAATCCCCAAAAGATCACTACCTTGCCACTAGTATCACCAGGATTCTCTGTGGATCGTGTCTGTTACTGTCAGACATTGAACACAGTCTGCAAGGAGGAGCTGCCCACTTGGTCAAAAAAAAAAAAAAAAAAAAAAAGCCACGGGGGGAAAAAAAGTTCAGATGTATCTGACGACTCCTTTTAGAGAGGATAACTATAAATGGCATCCCAAAGAGGCAAAATGTACACCTGAATGAAGACAGTCTGACTGCATGAATTCTTCTTCCCCTTTAGAACATGCAACTTCATTGCAAGAGGCTTTGTACAAAAAAACTGTCTTTAAACCAGCCAGCCTTTAGAAACTGGCTAGCATGGAATTCACAAATCATCACCTTTCAAGTGGCATTATGCTCTGAAACTATATGTGTGTCATGAAACCGTAATTTCACTATACAGTACCTCAGAGAAGTTCAGTTCAGCTTCTCCCTATATAAACTGCTAACAGTTTATGACTTTATGATCTACACCTTTTGACAGTGATTAGAGATGAAAAAATTGTGATAATGAACATTCTCAGATGTTGCCCTGTCTAGAAATCCTTCTCTTTAAACAGACTTTGATAAGACCTTTCTTCTACATCATTTAAAAATTAGAGCTGTGTTAAACTGCTGGTTTCATTTTCCTCCTTTGGAATCCTAATAGAATATATAATTCCCATTTGAGTCAAGGACTGTGGAATGGAGGAAAACTCAGAAGGAGCTTGTAGCCTCTTATTTGCCTTCCCCTTCTTTTCCCTATGCCTTTTTTTTTTTTTTTTTTTTTAATCTTTTTTATCCTTGACTTAATTCAGGCTCTCGGAAAAGAAAATAGCCTGGTTAATGCTTGACAACAAAAATGACTGAAAATTGACCAAGTCATTAGTGTCTTACATTATTCTACAGAAACACAAGAAAACGTGTGATGTCAATAGATATCAAGCAGATTGCCCGAAGTAACCTGATGATTTATTATTTACCTTCTCAATTACCCTTAGAAATAACCAAAATTAAGTTTCACAAAGTACCATTACTTGAAGCAAGTGACGTCTGTGTTCCAGCTTAACTATCCCGAGCAAATAAAGTTTCTGTGACTGGAATCAGATTGCCAGACTATCTGCTTTTTTTTTTTTTTTCTTATGAGAGTATGATGTTAAATATTAGTGTTTTGGAGAAATCTTATTGACATTCCTTTAAAAAAAAAAAAATGTCAACAGGCAATATTATCTTTTGACTCCCCACTATGAATAAAATTCTGTCTATTTATTAAGGTGCTTGTTAATTTATTAGATACTTATAAGCTTATAGGAATTCATAAATCCATTCTTCAACTCTTAATTCTCTCAAGTAAAGAGCATTGTTTTTGACACCATTTGTGACATTAACTCAGAAATGAAAGAAAGAAACCATGTAACTTTGTCAATATAAAGATCTAAAAACTTTCACAGATGTTTGATTTTTGTTAACATTGAATGACAATGTTACAGATAGGCATAAACTCCAGAGAACTCCTGAAGTAATCTTCTAACTATTTTTGTCAGGAAACTGCAAACGTCACCTTTACTACACCCTATTATGCATTTAATGTGCCTTTCTGTTTTTGGTGGTGTTTTTTGTTTGTTTTGTTTTGTTTGTTTGCTTTTGGTTTGGTTTGGTTTGGTTTTGAGGTTTTTGTTTTGTGTTGTTGTTTTTTTTTTTTTGTTCTGTTGTGTTTTTTTTTTCAAGTAAGTCTATTTTTATCTTCACATCTTCTGAATCTGTTTTTTAAGAATCACAGATTTAATTTGTCAAATTAAAATTAAAAAATGTTCTGAAATAAAGCTTTCCTCATAGCAATAAAAGAACAGTATGTCCCTTGCTATAGTTAACTGTTCATTTTTCTGGAAGTGAATAAAAAATGAACCTTATGCTTCCTTATGTGACAGCAGTTAGGGCTGTCTTTCACTAGACAACAGCACTGAATCCTGAAGTCTATTCCCTTATGTTGTTTTTCTGTGCACACACATACAAAGATATTCTCTGCAAGGTCAGATTCTTCATATAATTGCAGAGGCCAGCCTCCCATAATATTATATAACAGAGTGGTGCTCTCTCATATACTGCCTTGTTTGATGGTTCAGTGCAGCATTTTCATAACATAAGCCTTAATGTAGCATATAAAGGCATCGTAGACCATCACTATATTCAGACAAATCTCCAGATCAATGAACAGGGTAAAGCCTTAAATGGAAGGAAAGGCTGCTCAAATATCTATAACACACTTGACTCTCTGCAGCCACAAAAATATTAGTGAGCCTTCATAATATAGTTTCTCAATTCTTCCCCTTCAGAGACATATCTGTCACCAGGGGAAAGCAAATGAATAAACATTGTTCCAGTCTTCATTTGCACCCTGTCAGATATCAAAGCTGGGAAGGATTTTGAAATGTTGGTTGTTTTTTTTTTGGTTGGTTGTGGTTTTTTGTTGTGTTTTTTGCTTAGTTGTTTGGTTTTGTTTGGTTGGGTTGTTTTTTTTTGTTTGTTTGGTTTTTTTTTGTTTTTTTGTTTTTTTTTTTAATTATAGTGCATGCATATATGCTGTTTTCCAAAAATTGTGCATCTCAGGTTTCTTCCACCTCATCAAATGGAAGTGTGAATGATGATTAGAAAGTCACTTTCAAATAACTTGTGAGAGAAAGCTTTTTTTTTTCTTTTTTTTTTTTTTTTTTTTCATCAGGGAGCCTGTGCACACAGTTAAAATACTTGCAAGATAAAGATTTTCTTCTTAGGGCAGTACACTTACATAATCTTGAGAATCAACTCTAGTCACACTTTTTTCTCAGTTCACAAATCACAGTGATGGAAAATAAGATTAACTGTTTGAACAAAAATAATAAGGAGAAACAAAACACTACATAAATTATTCGCAGTCTAAATGTTACAGAGAATTAAAGGAAAAGAAATAAAGTTAATTTCTGCCAACTCTCAAGTTAATAGGAAATTGGACTGCTCATTTCAACGGATGCACTTCAACATTTTTAAAAAACTTAATATGTCAGCATATCATTATATTGACACTATGTAGCTTGAAATACTGTAAAATAATACACATTTAAAACAGATCATAAAATTAATGTTATTTTTAAATATTTTAGGTTTTCTAGTAGTAAACATGTTAATCTGACAATATTTTGTTAAATTAGTTTCAGCTACTCTAATAAACATATATGCACCTACTTTCCTAATTATTATTTGTGAAGTATGTGAAGGAAACACAGATATATAATTTAATATGCACTGTAGCCTGCTTCCTCTAATTGTGAAATATTCTAGTGGCATTTAGATGGCATGATCTGATACTTACAGTGTGTGAAAAATAAATAGAAAGAAAGAAAGTAAAAGAATGGCATTAAGTGTGAAAGGAAGGAATAGGTACAACAATATAATTAATTCTAAAATTATTAATTTTGTTATTCAAAATCATAAGTCCTCTATGCCATTTATGAACATGACTTCCAGTAATTAAGACAATGCATATAATTCAAAAAAATCATATGAAGAAAAATTTGGTTCAAGCTTTTTTTTTTTTTTTTTTTTTTTAATAAAAAATTCCAGAACACAACACCCTAAGTTCTTTGTAAATTCTGCAGAGGACTAATGGGCCTCTGACAACTGGCTGTAAACTAAAAAATACTCTAAACTTATTTTGGATTATTTGCAACTATTTACTTGAGTTAGAGCATGCTACGCTGAAAGCTAGCTGAAGTTAGTATAGCTCATTTGAAAAACATGACACCTGATTGAGACACTGCTATAAATTCGTAAGAAATGAAATCCACAGAATGTGTAGCTGTAATAACACTCATGCCATGTACAATGCTGTAGTCACCACAAAACTGAAACATAAGTGAAGAGTGCTGGATTCTACTTTCACTTGATCACAGAACCACAGAATGCTTAGGGTTGGAAGGGACCCCTGGAGATCACCTTGATCAATCCCAGTCTGAATGAGCAGCTGAATGCTCAAGTAGAGAGCATCCAAGAGTAACTAGCTAGATAACTAAGTTAATAAAATATTTCAACCATACTGGCAAGTAGAAGCCATTAATGGTATCTAATAATTGTTTAATTACCTTTTGGGATAGTTGAAAGCAAAATTTTCCTTACTGCTAAGTTTTGAGTAATGCTAATGAGGACATAGAAGTTTTTAACGATATGGTTTCTTTGTAAATCTGAAAGAGGGACGGTGCCTGGAGTTGTATCCTGGCACTGGTCAATTTCAAAATATCCTGAGGTTACTATCTGAAAATGTAGGAAGTGAAGTTTATTTTCTCTGAGATTTTAGTCTCTTAGGTTTTGCATTTTCTCTGAAGTAAGGTATCAAGAATTTTACACACAAACACACACACACACACAAACAAAATAAGCAACCACCTCAGGGAACTGAGTTCTAATCTTCTTTCCCCTGTTTTGTTCCACCTTTCCTTTCCCTCTCACTTCATCTGCAGGGAAGCTTAAAATGGATTTGGAATAGGGTACAAAGCTCATCTCACACCAAAAAAATCTGTCAGTTTTATAATTTCTATTAAGTTATGTATTCATGTTGAAAAATTAGTCAAAAGAATGACAGGAAAGTTAAAAAAGTAATAAATGCATTTGAGTTCATACATATTTGGAAGTAAGGAAATGTTGTCAGGAATGCATGCAAGATGGAAGTGTTGCCTTGAGCATCTCTAGCCAATATAAATATATGAAAATGCTTCTAATATCTCAAGTAATGCTCAAGAAACCTTTTTTTTTTTAAATTTTGTTTCACACATACTTTCTCTAATCAGTTTTATCAGTCTTTTACATCACTCAAAAAGCACCCATTTCAACCCTCCTGAATAAGACATGAGGAAAGTGTATGAGCTAAAGTGAAACTCAAAAAACCCTGTATCGAATCTTCAAAAAAAATATATCTTGAGGTGTTCTATTTTTTGCTTCTGGTGACAAACTAAGAATCAGAGCATTTTTCTAGTTGTGTTTACTTGGTAAGTTACTAACAAAGTAAACCTAGAAAATATCTAATACATTATGAAAGAGGTTACCTTCAATCAAACAATAATAACAGTTAAAAGTTATAATTTGTCAAACAGGGAAAGGAAGGTAATATGAAAACTAGCGTATTGAGGTTATAAACAAAGAAGAAAGGCAAACATTAAAATTTTTATACACAGGAGATTGCTACAGCGGATCTTAGTAGAGTCAGGTGCAGCTACAGAGACTTAAGCTGTTTCAGCATGTTTTACAAATGTCAGTATATGTTACACTTTGACATACCTATTGAGTTCTGGGCTAAGTTTACCCAAACGGTTATCTATGAGTGTGTAAAAATACACATGGTTTTAGGTGATCATGTTATCATAAGAATTCATATTACTGGAAGTTTTAAAGATGTGGCCCCTGGCTGAAACTCACCTGTAATTAAGATATTGTCATCAGTTGCATTAGCTTGAACCAACAACTCAACACATCACTGCACTATGAACAAGATTTCTGCAACACCAAAACCCCCTATTTAAGCCCCATATTTTAGATGTGAATTATATCAGCAAATATTCTGGGTGGAAAATGGCAGATGTCAGTATGTTACAAAGCACCTGATTCTTTCCTTTGATTAAGCCTCCAATTCTGATGTCACCAGTTAGCTCATTTGCATTGGTGACCATCAGGTTCAGTATTGCATCCCCCCTGGTAGGGATGTCCATTCCATCACTTAAGAAGTTACCCTCAATGCACTCCAGGAGTCTTCTGGATTGCCTACAGCTTACCATGCTACTTTTCCAGGAGATATCGGTGTGGTTGAAGTCCCCCAGCAGGACAAGAGCCTGTGAATGCAAATGCCTCCTGTAGCTGAAGTAAGAAGGTCTCCATGAACAGTTTCTCTCTGATTGTGTGGCCTGTAGTAGACACCAACCACAAGGTTTCCTTTGTTGCCTCAGTCTCTGATTCTTACCCAGAAACTTTCAACCTGCTAGTGGTTATTCTTCAGAGACAGTTCTTCACACTCCATCCATCTCTTGATGTAAAGGGCAACCCCTTCACCCTTCCTTCCTTCCTTCCTTCCTTGCCTGTCCCTTCTGAACAGCCTGTAGCCATTGATAGCTGCACTCCAGTCATGGGAACCATCCCACCAAGTTTCAGTAGTGGCCACATAAATGTATATTAGGTAGCTAACAGTTGTCATGGTTTAGATGCACATTAGCTAAAGTTAGACCATCATTCTAACTCCACTAAGTTAAGTATTCAATATATTCAGTGTTAAACTACCCTCTTACTAATTTTTGTATTGCGTAGTGGGACACATATTAAATCCAAAGCTAAGATCAATTTAAGCTGGTCAAATGTATCAATACATAGTACATTGAACTGGGAAAATATTGCCCCTGATTCCTATAGCAACAAAACTTCATTGACACAGTGCCCATCTTGGGCTAGTTATACCTACCAATCATGGTTAATTAACTGAGGCTCAGCATAATGCTGATGTTAACTTCCAATTAGAGACACAGTTCATGTCAAGAGACCACAGGTTGAGTCTCTCTGTTGTATTGTGCGTTAAAGTACAGATGTGCTCCAATACACTGGTAGAAACCCACAGGAATACAAGATGCAACAAAGAGCTGATCTGTAAGTATATATTAATATTTAGAGTATATACTGCATATGAAGAGTATCTTTCACAACCACAGGAAAAATGCATGTGAAAGAAAACAAATTCTTTATTAAAATAAAAATTATCATAAATCATTTTCTTACTGTCGAGGGTTAAGATTGCGGGGTGACAATAAAACCCTGGCAGATGTATTGTTAACCTCCTCTCCCCCCCCACTTCCCCTTTTTTGCCCCTCCCTCTGCCCCCTTCCCACTAAGAACAGGCAATCGGGAGGAAAAGAAGAACAGAGAGCAGAGAGTTGGAAAAATTAAAGAGGTTTTACTAATGCTACTAATAAGAATAGAGAAAATAATACAAAATATACAAAACCAATCTTGAAAGTCTCAGCAACTGCAGAACTGGCACCCAAAGTCCTGTATTAGACTCTGCAGCCAACCGGAGCTGGATTCAGTCTCTCACTAGGCCTCAGTTCACAGGGACGACTCGCAAGGTCCTCTCCTAATGTTGGCCATAAGGAAAAAAAAAAGGGACGAGATCCTTGTGATCTCCCACTTTTATATGAAGTATTCATGTGAATAGAATGTTATACACAGTTGGTCAGTTTCTTAGTCACTTGTTTCTCGTCACCCCTCTCGCGAGATGTCCATCCATGCTTATCAATAAGTTTGCATTCCATTGCTATATTTACCAAAACATGTGTCTGGTTCTCCAGGAAAATGCAGTTAATATGAAGGCTTTAGCTGACAGGCAAAATTCACTGAAAGAGAAACTTGTTTTTAACAAAACCAGGACACTTACAAACTGAATTAAAATTATGATGACTTTTCATAATCCTTTAACTTAAACACATTGGAACTGAAAAAAAAAAACCACCAAACAACACAACAACAACAACAAAAAACCACAACACATAAAAACCAAAATTATTTTTCAGAAGCTAAAATGTCTTAACGACTAGGCTTTCATTTAATTTTTGAAACAACTATTTATTTTTATTGAAATAACTTGCTTCCCTAAGACATTTCAATTGAAAAGAAGCTCTTTTAATGTCTAACCAAATTTAGTGTTTTGTTTTTTACTTTGTTCCTTTTAGTCAAACAGCACATTGCAAGAGAAAATGTAGAGTACTTTCTGAATATTAATTATAGATTCCTTGAAGTCTCCTAGGTCATTAAAATATGATTATCTAAAGTGTTTTCTTAGGTGAAATGAATAATGCACAATAAATATACAGACTCATTTAAAAAGTCTATGATTATTACCTTATTGGGATTCATTTAATGAGAAAAATCCATCACTATCAGTTCAGTGACATGGGCAAATGGTTCAATTCCTGAAGATGCACAGCATGAGTAACACTATTCACAACACCTGAACTATCAAGTTAGCCACCTCATGCTGAAGGGTCTGCAAACTACTAAGAAGTGAACTGGTATTTCTCCTGAGTATATTACCTAAAGTCTCCTATTCCTTAATTAATTGTACCAGATTACTTTAAATTAGCCCTGTGCTGTGGCTTATTAAAAAAAAAAAAAAAATAAATCTTGTTTCCACGGCAAGATTTTTTTTTTACCAGTTTGTAATAAATGGATATACTGAAACATTTGGAAAAAATGGATTTCCACTTCCATTTAGATGTAAGTAAGCATCAGATAAATCTGTCCATGAAGAAATGTGATATGCAACATTACATTACATATTTAGTGTTGCCAAATTCTCCTTTTGGGGGTTAGTCATAGTTCCAATTGTTTTCCAGATTGTGTATGTGTCCCAAGAGCTCTGAAGTTAATCACAGAAGCCATAGGATGAGATGGCACATCCTTGACTGTCAGGTATCAACAATAAACACAACTGGAGTTTTTGTACCGTGCTGACCACAAGACACTGCACAAGTAACTGTGACATCTGGGTCTTGTATTTATTCTTTCTATAAACCACTTAGGGACTGATTAACCAGGTCTGCACTGTGCTTCAACAAAAACAGTATACTGAATATTTTGTATTATGTTTCTACTCTGTATGTTGACAATTATAAATTAGAATGCGATGGAATAGAATGGAATAGAATGGAATAGAATGGAATAGAATAGAATAGAATAGAATAGAATAGAATAGAATAGAATAGAATAGAATAGAATAGAATAGAATAGAATAGAATAGAATAGAATAGATTTCAGTTGGAAGGGACCTACAAAGATCACCTAGCCCAACTGCCTGACTATTTCAGGCTGACCAAAAGCTGAAGTGTGTTGTTAAGGCCATTGTCCAAATGTCTCTTAAACATTGATACGTTCGGGGCATTGACCACCTCTCTAGGAAGCCTGGAGTGTTTGACCACTTTCTTTAACCCTCCCCTGGTGCAGCTTTGAACCATCACCACTCATCCTGTAACTGGGTACCAGGGAGAAGAGATCAGCACCTCCCTCTCCATGTCCTTTCCTCAGGAAGCTGTAGAGAGCAATGAAATCACCCCTCAGTCTTCTTTCTCCACACTAGACAAACCCAAAGCCTTAGCCACTCCTCATAGGACATTCCTTGCAGGCCTTTCACCAGGTTTGGTTTTTTTTTCATAAATAAGATATTACAATGGATACATATTTGAACATCTATTTTTAAGTGATTCTATCATGCCCATTTTTTTGTGGAAAATAGATACTTCATTCTGGTAGATAAAATTTAAGAAAATCCACATTTTTATGGATGCAGTTGAATAACAGATGATTGTATATCAAACAGAAATCAGCAGTCAAGTGTAAATTGTGATTCATCTCACACTTCTGACATAGCTATTTTGAACAGCTACTGAGCTAGAAGAAGATCATACCTAGCTCCTAATCATTATGTCGCTCTAGGTAGAACCCACCCATGTGAGCTCTCACATGCACACAAACACTGCAATGTGATTTAAGCTTTAAGTAATTACAGACTGAAATGGTTTGAGAAACAGCAACTACATACAGGTAATTAAGTCTTCAGCACAGTACCGTTATAAGTTATTAGATGCCTGCAAAGTGCAGGTGGTTAGTGCAGGTGTCGTGGGCTGCAGAAAGCAGAATGCAAACAAAGCAACCAGATCAACAGACAAGCAGATACAGACATAAAGCACACACACTTATACATGCTAGAAATATATACATTCTCTGTCTCTTCAGGTTGAAAACATTAAGAATGAGAAATCCACCTATATACAAAATAACTCTCAAAACTACTAACAATTCATGAAAGTATACCCTCTTTTTACTTTCTTTTTATACTTTCTCATACCTTTAATCACTTTGTTAACTGAAAAGAACATCTAATTAAGTCCAGTGGTATAACTTAGCCTCTTCAATGTGAAAGAGAAGGAATAGTAAGAGATAGCAATAATAAAGAATAACTAAATTCTTGGTATTACTATGATGCATAGGAGGCCTTATAGCAAAATCTTTTTTATTCGAGAAATATAATAATATAGTGCATGAGGAAGTTAGAAGAAAGTAATATCTAACAAAACAAAGCAAAAGAAAACAAACAAACAAACAAACAAAACCATTAAAAAGCAACTAGCCAAACAAACAAAACACCATACCAAACCTTGGCCAAAATCATATAAGAAGTTTAGAGAAATGTATCTCCAAAGTGATACATTACAATGTATATCAGGATATATAGCAACAAAATACTTCAGGATATTGAAAAAATATACTTTGTTTTTTCCAAAGCTGCAAATGAAAGTCTTGTTTTTCTTTGTTGGAAACAGTAATTATGGGCCAGTCTCTGACACTGTTGTCTCCATTCCTGCTATAGAGTATAATTTTATTTTAAAAATCTCATTGAAATAAGTAGATTCTGTATGAAAAAACACAACCTTATAAAACTAAAGATGTCAATTAGTAATGAAGAATATCCTGATCCCTTTCTAAAGAATATAAATATTTTATTTTCATCTTATTATAAAAATATCTACTCAAAAACTGCTGTCCATAAAAAGAAGAAACTATGCTTCCCCAAGACCATTTAATACTATGGCACATAAAAAAGGCTGTGATACTTTTTTTTTTGATAAAATGTGATACAATGTTGTGTGGGTTTGTTTGTTTTTTTGTTTGTTTTTCAAACTGTGCTCATATGCTAGCTTTATATTTCTCGGTAGTGGTCTAAAATACCAAGCACAAGAATGGAAAAGATATATACTTGAGATATATCTTGAGTCTTGATATCATAGCAAGACAAAACCAATTAGCAAGTGAACTTTGCTAGCTGGGGTCTGTAGGCATTTGTGTTGATATTGCCCAGTGTCATTCAAGTCTTGGTTAGCATGAAAATTAGTCATTATGCTGGCTTTCTCTTTCTGGGAAGGACTATAACTTTTCTTAACTTGTGTTGTGTTACAAAATATGATCCAACTTCTATGCAAGCTTTTATAGAATCAGATACCAAACAGCAGACAATAAATGTTCCATTCTAAGTTCCTGACACAAGGACGTTGTGTGACAAATCAAGGGATGGAAGGATACAGAACTGGTAAGAAGAAATTTTGTGTTTAGTGGAGTTGATATACTTTGTCACTGACTTCCCTGGGGTCAGAATTTCATTCTGAGACAGGGAACAGCAGAACAGAATGGCACAGTGATTTACACAGGCAACACTAGGAGGAGTTGCAAATGAAGAATATGTATGAAAAGAGTACTCAAGATTAGCAGGGAAATCAAAATAACAAACAATGGTGGCTAATGCAAACAAATGTGCAAGGAAAGGAGCATTTATGAATCCAACTCCAATCATTCTGTGATTCTATGATTCTAGACAAGTAATCAAAGCCTTATCTTAAAAGGCTTAAGGCAGCAGAAGGAAGCAAATACAGGAGATGAGTTACCAATGTTGAAGTATAACACTGAACCTCAGTTTCTTTACTGTACATGCTGTAATTGAGTTTAAGCCATTTAAGCAAGAACAAAAAAAATGCTATCTTTATCTTGCTGACAGCTTCATAAAATGGGTTTCTGTAAAGAAATGCCTGACACTAACAGTAACCTTTAACAATGCCCAGGGGAACTGTAGTTTGACAGCAGTAAGTCCATATAAAAAAAAATAATAAATATATATATATATGTGTGACAGAGCTTGAGTGTTTATAAAACACATATATAGCACCTGTGTTATTTATATAACTTATTGTTATAACAGCTACAAAATACACATTTAAAATAGGTGTAAAGGAAAACATAACAGAAACTTGTCAAAAGAAGCTTTTATTTAAACATTGTGCTATTTAACATGGAAGGGTGCTTGCAACAGAAGTAGAGGCAGATGAAGAGCCATCTGACAGGTAGATCCTCCTCAAGTGAAAATTAACAAAGTCCATGTAAACAAAAGTACATTTAAGTGACAAAATAATGCCCCACTGCCTAAATAAAAAAAAAAATAAAAAAAATTAAAAAAGCAAGCCTAATAACAGTGTCAACAGATTATTGAGAGAAAGAAGCAGCCAAAAACTACATTAAAAGTGTCACATACACTAATACCAAACACAGCTCAAAATCAATGACCAAGTGACAAAGCTGAAGAGGATGAGCTATATACTAGAAACAGTGAGATACTGGTAATGACAGTGCTGCTCGCAGAAGACAATCAACATAAAATCTGACTGCCAGTGCACCTGCAAGTGTGAAGTATGACTTTCTCAGAGACTGCTAAAATGTCTTCCTTAAATAATCTCTACAAGTCTTCACAGCATGTACTCAGTTTACAGTCTTTGCTGCATCCTGACTTTCTGTTAATGCCTCCTATATGTGCTTCCATTTACTTGAATCTGACTTTTCATGAAAGCAGGTAGAAAAAATTCTACAAATTTTTTTAACAACAAATCTATAAAGAAAAATATGCTGTTACAGTTTAACTTGAGCTAGCAATCAAAAACATGATAACCGATTGTTCACTTCCCCTCACATACCCCCTCCCTCCCCAAATAGAGGAGAGAATCAAAAGGGAAGGGACAAACTCATGGACTGAGATAAAAACAATTTAATAAAGTAACAAAACAATACTAATAACTGCTACTACTACTAACATATAGAGAATGAAAATCAAATCTAAAATAAGTGATATTCAAAACAATCCTTCACAAACTGAGCAGCCAGTCCCATGAAGAGAGCACCCTGGCCCTGAACAGCCAGTCCCAGGGGAAGAGAGAGGAAAAGCTAAAAAGGCAGAGAGGCCCAAAAGTCAGCTGCAAAATGGCAGAATGTCAAAAGGCTGAACTAAAGGAACTCTTGAACAGAACTCAACCAAACCGGAGCCCAACTGGAACAGATGTCCCCAGCCAGAAAACCCAGTTCTCATTAAATATGAAGCATCACACTGATAGCATGGAATATTCTCCTCGATAAGCCTAGATGTCAGTTAAGGTCTGACCCATCCATGAGCCCCTTCCTAGCTGCCTCACACCTTCAGATAGAGAACTCAGAAAGACCTTGGCTCCCACACAACTAAGATAACAGTAAGTTCTTACATTCTCTTTGTTCCAACTCAAGAACACAGGCAAATTACTTGAAGAAAAACATGAATTATGTCCCAGGGTGTTATCTTCTTGTTCTCAAACTACATCCAAATGACTGTGCTATCCACAGAAAATAAGATTTTCTAACTGCATGAAGAAAAGCTATCTTGATTTCAGTCAAACCAGCACAGAGGTGATGTTTCCCAAATTCTCTGGACTAGCTAGTTAGTGGGCTGAAAAATTGTTTGTCAGTTGAGTGATATTAAACTTGTCAATAAATGTCAAATTATTTAACAGATTAAACATGTCAACAAATCTGGTTAGTCTGACATTGCTCATACACAACATGCAGTTTGATAGGAGCAAAAATCATACTTACTTCACAGAGCAGCTGTATTACTTCCATGTTTACATCTCTACAGCAGCATGCCAGATTAATCCAAACCTCCATTTCTGTATCTATGATTTTGCAAGAAAACTCCTGGGTAGAAAGGTATTTATGTGCCTGATTTGCAAGCTCCTGCAACACACATATAAGCCCTTCTGTCTACAGGGGTTTCAGCAAGATTTATGTAAGTAGCAACCACACAGATTTAGGAGTCTGCTTGCACACATTGCACATTATAATCAATTCCTAACATATATTTGACACCATATTGGTCATACAGATAAGCTGGAAAAGTCTATTGTTTCATAAAGCTAGATCCTCAATGTCAGCATTTTAAGCAGCAATATCACAGAATATTCATGCAACTACAGAAATTTAATTATTATTAATTAAAAATATCAATGAATATTATTATTATTATTAAACATTCAAACAAGCCATTGACTTTGTATGATCCTTGAAAGAGAAAATCGAGAATGTAACTAAGCAGGGAGAAGTGGAATGGTAGCCAAAAAAGAACTCTCAGGGAACTCTATTTCAAAAGGGAGTAGTACAAATACCGAGAGTAAAATATATACTCTGAAGAAACAAATAGTCAGAGCAACAGAAAAAGCAAGATAGTCTGAAAATTTCAAACAAAAATTAAAAGCAGTTGAAGCACTCAGAAATTCCAGTGCCTCTTCTGCTACAAGAAGCTGAAATCTAGAAGATTGATTTTTTTCCCCATAAACATCATCCTAAACTTACTCCTCCCAAAAGGAGCAAACAGCACCATGTTTATCATATGATATTAGAGAGACACTTTCTTTGTTCAAAAAACACCTCATTAAGCAGTTCTTATACCTCATAGATTGCTTTTTTGCTGACTTCAACTTCAGTGTAAACATCATTCCATGCTTGCCTTATGCTTACGGTTTCCCCCAGGCATCTGATTTGAGCCAGCTGTCTGGGAAATGATACCAGACTGTAAGAACCTTCACTTGGACTATACAGAGCTTTTCTTGTGTCAAGTCTAGGGAGGAAAAATGAAAGCCAACCAGCATCATCACTAAAAGGGGAAATTTTGAACAAGAATATTTGTTGTGCCTTCTTCATTCTTCAGAGGAATATAGAAGACTTTAGATTTACTACTCTAGCCTGTTTCAGTGAAGCAAAGGTAACTCAAATATCATGGGTTACAAAAAGATAGAGGATCTCAGGATTTGAGTAAGCATCTAGTATAGAAGCTAAAGACCTTGGAAATGCCTTCATCTTGGAAATGTCTTGATTTTTGGCTGATGTAAATTGTGGGAGTTCTGTATGGTTTACATACCTCACATAATTATAAGTTAACTACCAAGGCTGCTTGCAATGAGAAAGTAGTATAGTAGAAGAGTCATTGAAAGACCACAGATGAGAACACCAATGCACACAAGTTCAAGTTTGTTGTAATAAATTACACTTCTGCTTTAGGTGTCTTTAGATTGACTCCTAAACTGGAGGAGAAATAGATCTGGTTAGCACCAATATTTTCTAAGGAGTATGAAAGTTATTTCAGTTCCCTTTTTTGTCAAAATTTATCATTATTTTTGCAAGTTACCAATTAATATAAGAGATGAACACTTTACACAGGGGTGTAGAATGGAACTCAACTGAAATACACATTGCCGTACCTAGAGCAGCTATTCAGACCATATTCCTGCATAATATGTTGCAATGTGATCCATTGGTAGAGGAGATATCAGATGGAAAAAGAAGGCTGCAAAACCCAGTGGCAGAAGTGATTTTCTTTGGTTTTGGGGGGTTTGTTTTTGGGTTTTGTGTGTGGTTTCCTTTCCTTTCCTTTCCTTTCCTTTCCTTTCCTTTCCTTTCCTTTCCTTTCCTTTCCTTTCCTTTCCTTTCCTTTCCTTTCCTTTCCTTTCCTTTCCTTTCCTTTCCTTTCCTTTCCTTTCCTTTCCTTTCCTTCCCTTTCCTTCCCTTTCCTCTCCTCTCCTCTCCTCTCCTCTCCTCTCCTCTCCTCTCCTCTCCTCTCCTCTCCTCTCCTCTCCTCTCCTCTCCTCTCCTCTCCTCTCCTCTCCTCTCCTCTCCTCTCCTCTCCTCTCCTCTCCTCTCCTCTCCTCTCCTCTCCTCTCCTCTCCTCTCCTCTCCTCTCCTCTCCTCTCCTCTCCTCTCCTCTCCTCTCCTCTCCTCTCCTCTCCTCTCCTTTCCTTTCCTTTCCTTTCCTTTCCTTTCCTTTCCTTTCCTTTCCTTTCCTTTTTTCCCCTTCCCTCCCCTTCCCTGCCAGTGAGGTAAGGAAGATAGCAACAGCACCAGGCAAAAAGCAGCAAAATGGGAGAAGAAGTAGAGCTATCCTACTTTCTCTTATAAGGCTGAAGTTAAATGCTTTGATAAATGTTCTTTCTAACATGATAATGATTTCATCTACCACTCAAAAAGGTTGTGGAAAACACTTTTACAATAATCACCTGAAAAACCTTCATATTGTTCATTTTGATGTTGTTTTCTAAGCAACTTCCACTGTTTAGTAGGGCTGTTAGTATTAGAGACATGAGTGTTGTCCAAGGTTTTCTATAATACAACTTTTCCTTTGGTAAGATAAAACACAATTTTGGATATCTTTTAGAGTTTAGTACATTTCTCAAAGCTCGCTGAAGCATGTGTTTGCTTTCATTTTCAGCTGTCCTTCACTTACAATACTTCAGCCCTCCCCCCAAGATATTTTAATTTGAATGCTAAATATTATGTTCCTTAGTAGATACCAGCAGATAGATAATAAAGAGTATAATTCATCCAAATGCAGGTTTTCTTGAGGATCACAGTGAACCTGCAGACTGACTGTGTGAAGGATAAGCCTTCCTCAAGTGTGAACAGCCAAAGGCCACCTCATTGCATTGTGGAGTACACTAAGCCAAGGTGTCCAGCTGAAATCACATACATAAGTGCCCAAGTTGATTAGTCTTGGCTCTCAGCTACCTCAATTTTCTAAACACAACATTTGTTACATGTCATCAGCAAAGGGCCATTCCCACAGTATTTCATTCATGGGCGCAGAGAGTTCAGAAGACTGTCAAAGAGAAGAGCACTATGGAGCTCAGGTGTTAAGACACCATTTTGAATCCAACTCTGGTCACTAGCAACAGAGGAAAAAGAGACAGGCTGTTAAAAGCAGTATATCTAATACACTAATCAAAAAAGAAAACAAGCAACACACATATGAATTTTCGGGTACATGGCGAAAGTACTTGATGGCAAGTTGATTCCTGTACAGTCACAGTGGAAGAAGTATACCTATTTGATTTAAGGTACCAAAAAAGATTACAGTAAAGTTTATTAATTCTCCTTTCAAAAGATGGACTACCTTTTGAACAAAGATAATAAATATTTTTTGTAGCAATGGACCTTAACTTTTCCAGAATATATAATTCCTCAAATTCCCTTCAAACAAAACAGCTGTGCATGTAGCCCCTTAAATTAGTGTTTTGTGTTTCCAAAGGCTTATACATACAAGTATCCACCAAAAGATGAATAATTCTAAACTTTTGCACTTTAAAATATTTTACTTGCCATTGAGTTTGCATAGAGTCTACATATCATATTCAAACACCATAAATAAGTGATTTCTCTAACTATGGACCCATCCCCATCCTTTGCTAGAATCAAAAAACCCTGTTGAACAAGGCCTTCTGAAACATACTTGTAATTTCATTGGACTGAGCATGAACAGGCTGATAAATTGGGGTATGGGACAACTACATTTTCACTTAATTGCCCAGCAGAATGTTAGGGAATTAGAGTAACTCTTCCCTGATCACCAGGTGGATTAGATTTTTGAGGAAGTGATATATTTAATATATTCTAAAGTATGCCATATTATAATACAACTTGACATACAATAAAAAAAGTAATTTTTAAATTTTAAAAATGAAAATATTTAATATGTACAAAATCTCTTTCTAATTAAACAAGACAAGATGTACATTACTTTAAACCAGTTGTATTTTTCTCCTACCAGTGGCTCATAAATAGCAGTGCATTTGTTCCTTGTTCTGAATATATATTTATTAGCACCACATGTAGGTAGAACATTAAGTGAAGAAGCATACTAAGAGGCACAATAACTTATTACAATTGAATATGCTTTCAGTCTATTTTAAGCATTTTAGATATTCTTTATTACACAGTAGAATTTGTATATAGGTAGTCCTGAATTCTGAGCTGCAAAAATCAAAAAAAAGTTGGGGGGGTTGTGGGGAGGGGGTGGTTATGAGGATAGTGTGATATTAATTATTAATTCAAGAAAATAGTTTAGTCACTACATTATTTAAATTAGTGACATTAAACAGTATAAAGAATATATTTGGAATGAAGGTTTGGAATGTTCTTTTCAGATGTTTGTAACTATAAAAGTAAACAAATGGCAGATGTGTATAAAACAAGGGGCAATTTGATTAGCACATAATATACAAACCTCAAAGTCCAGGATAATGTAGGCATTTAACACAAAGTCCTATCTTATTAACCACAGGTATTACATAGCTCATCAATAAGGACTTTGAAATTAATCCTGACTGATCTTCTGCAAAGGATCAAAGAATCTTATCCCCAAATTTTGCATTTATTATCTAGTCTCTAACCACTACTTCTCCAAGATCTTTCATAAACTGTGTTTTGTTTTGGTTTTGTTTTTGTTTTTTGCATTCATATGCTTTTTTATTTATTCAGATAAAATGTTTTGCTCATAATAAACACACTAGTGATCTAAATTCAAAGTTCTAAATTTAGCATTTCACTTATATAATCTGCACAGCATGTCATTTGGGCAGGAATAAAAGTAAATAATCTTTTGTTTTTGAAGTAGTAAATTATTACCAGCAAGCCACCAATCTGTAGCAGTCATTAGCATAAGAATGTATTAGTCATTATATTTATTTTAAAGTATGTACAATGTATAAAAAAGTCAAATGAAAAATAATCCTAAATTTTTACACCATGGTACAGTATGCATTCCCAGTGGATCTTCACATGGAACACATATTCCAGAGTACTTAAATATGCTTCCTTCTATAAAATTCATATGCCTTACAGTTCTTGATATATGTACCTTAAAAACCGTAGGCACACAGAGAAAAAGTTATTTTTTACATCCAGCAATGCCTTGTGACTCTTTTCAACTTTCTATAACCCATAGAGTTTAAATGTGTTTCCCCATGTCTTGATGAATGCTGAAAAGCCTTGAGCTGTCACCAGCAGCCACTAGGAGACACTTCTGGTGCCTCTAGCCCCTAAGACTCCAGCTGGCTTATATGGCAGAAACCATGGTGGGCAGCTGGAGCACATTAAATTCCTTCAGGCTGTACCCACAGAAATTTGACGCATCTTAAAATGGGAAATACCTTGCTTTTACCTAGTTTCTTAAATCACTGGTAACTGAAAAATGACTAATATAAAATGCAACAAACATTTATACATAAAATCCACATCAAATAAAAGTTACAAATGTTTATAAAGGATACAGGTGAAGAAATGAAAGCAGAAATATATCTAAACTAATTAGATCAGAGTTACTTAAAAAAAACCTTTCTGCTCCTCATTCAGCCACTTTACTTTCTCCCATGTTTCTCCCCCTTTCTTCTGAAAATGCAGTAAAGTGTTTTAAGCTTTGTGTCAGCTGTACCTACTATGAAGCCTGCCAGAAAGTTCATCCACAGGAAAAATTGTCTTCTGGAGCACTCCCTTTAGAGGACAACTCCAGTAATACCCATCTCATCCAGCTGCCTCATGGTGAAGAAAATTCTCGTTGCAAATATTCCCTTTTAGATTTTTTTCCTTTGAGATGGTCCTTGCAGGCTTCATTTTTCATTCCAAAGTTTTTTCAGCCTCACGCTAATTCAGGGAGAGCCAGCCCAATCCTTCATTTAAAACAAAGATTGCTTCCCTTCTTTAGCAAAAGCTGTTCTCTGAGAACTGAAATGCAAGAAAATTCCATCGCACTTCCCCTCATTTTGAAGAAGCCTGGAACAGAGTATGCCAAGAAGCAAAAAGGCCTACTTATGAAAATTAGCTAAGCAAAGGGAGGGCAAATGGAAAGCATCAGTAATTCAGCCTAAAGTGCAGTCATTTTGCATGTGTTGTGTAGTGTTTCAGATGTATTACTATTAGAAGGAGAGTAAGAAAGTTTTGTTTTTACAGTAATATATTTCTAATGCCTGTCTAAATATGTCTTGGATAAATGATAACAGCAATTCTTGTTAACAGTTTCCCATGTCACAATACAAAGGCTAGAGAAAGAAGAACAAGACAGTTTGGAAAAAGAAAAAGTCTGGCTTAACACAAGAATTTATTTTCAAGTAGGAGATATAGTAGTAACCTCTACAGTGCTGTACTTCAGACTTGTGACCAGAAGAGTATTGATAACACAACAGTGTTTTAGCTAGTACCAAACAGTTCTTGCACAGCATGAAGGTCTTCTGTTTCTCACTGTGTCTCCTCCCCACTCTGCAAATAGTCTGAGGGTGGGAAAGAAGCAGGGATAGTACACAGCTGGGAGAACTGGCTGAATTGACCAAAGAGATGTGCTGATGTAATATCACACTCAGTTACTGTTAGGGAGTTTTTCCAAAGCAGACATGTCTCAGAGACCAGCTGGGCTTTCAGATGCTGGTGATGGGTGACTACTTTTGCATCCCTTGGTTTCTCATTTTTATGGTTTTTGGTGTGTGTCCCCACACCTTTTTTTTTTAAATGTTATTTTTTTTAAGCCTTTCTCCACAGTCCCTCTTCCCCTTCACTTATTAATCTGTCTTTATCTTGACTAGCAAGATTTTCTTTTTGACCTTCTAATTCTCTCTCATCTTGTGGCAGGGCAGCAAGTAAGTGGCTGATGGGTGATTAGTTGCAGCTGGGCTCAACACACCACACTAGTAAAGCTGGTGAAATTGGCTAGAAGGGGTAACACAGTGAAGAAAATGAGGCAAGAAAGTAGGGAGAAAAACACTATGAAGCACAACTACCAAGAGAAGAGATATAAGGCAGAGGTAGTGGGAGAGGAAGTTGTGTGAAGCATGGCTAAAGGGATGAGAAGCAGAGTAATGAGTAGCTCATAACAGTGAGCAGTGGGGCTGACAGCATTAAGAAACAGCAAAATCAGAACCAGGTAAGAACAATATACCAACTCAGCTTAAATGCAGTCTTACCCCCCATGAAGACTTCAAAAACCTTGAACAGTGAGTGCCAATTATTAGAGGAGAGAAAAAGCAACTAGCTGACCTAGCATTTGCTTCCTCTGAAGAAAACACAATAATATATAGCTGGTATAGTTATGCTTTAAGAATCAAGTACCAGTACTATGTTTATTTTCATAGTTCGAGTTTTCTTGTTTCCATTTAATAAAAATTTGTTTGTTAGTCATTTGGTTTACATTTAATAGCTGCTTGATATCCTTTACTGCAGAAAGCATTTTCACTGCAGTTTACATCAGTCTCTCTATTAAAAATATAGGTGACTGAAACACCTCAATAAGATAATTTTAGGTAATTCTCTAAAGATGAAGACCAGACAATACAAGAATTACCAATTTGAAAATGTTTTTTGTGACTGATCTCCATCCTCCTTCATTCTAGTATACTATGGAAATGACCTTTTTACAAAAAAGACAGTAAAAGACAGACCTAAAAGGCAAGTGCCATGAGGATGGAGCCAGGCTCTTCTCGGTGGCAAACAATGATAGGACAGGGGGTAATGGGATCAAGCTGGAACACAAGAGGTTCCCCTTAAATTTGAGAAGAAACTTCTTCTCAGTGACAGTGACAGAACACTGGAACAGGCTGCCCAAGGAGGTTGTGGAGTCTCCTTTGCTGGAGACATTCAAAACCCGCTTGGACATGTTCCTGTGTGACCTCACCTAGGCGTTCCTGCTCCAACAGGGGGATTGGACTAGATGATATTTTGAGGTCCCTTCCAATCCCAAACATACTGTGATACTGTGAAAACTTACTGTCCTATTAAGATTACCCCCTTCCCTGTCATATTGCTAAATTTCAATTGTCAGTCATTAGCACTTAGGTGCATCTCAGATTATGACTTAAATGAAATGTGGTGTTATTTTACATCAATTGCATGTCTATCTAATATGAAGAAGTTGCATTTTATCATACAATGAAAAAATTAATAAATTTCACAGTACACTAAAAGAATCATTGGCATTCCTATCTTCAGGAAACACAACGAAGTGCAAAAATTGGAATAGATGACAAAAAGACATCTGACAATTGGATGTTGCATGACACCCAAACTCAGAGGGTTTGATCTAGTAACACTCAAGTATCTTGCACAAAGTATCTATTTACATGGATTACTATGGGAGTACTATCATACTATCAAAAATGACTGTCCCACTAGACAGGTGAAAAAGCATTCCATTCTGATCCAAGCTTGAGAGGCACCTTAATTAAAAAAAAAAAAAAAAGGTATTATTTTGTGGTCTGTAAGAACAGACATCAGCTAGAGTTTAATAACATCCTTAGGAGCTAACAAGGATTTTCTTAATCCAAGCTCCTTGAAAAAGAGAAAGCTCTGTGTATGTTACTTGATTACAAAGGCATTCAGCTCAAGGCTTGTTCACAATGTAGGCAAAATATGGCAAAATTAACAGAAGGCAATGCTTGTTTAATTGCCCCAGCAATCCGGTGCCCAAAGCAATTGCCTACTTTAATTATGTCATTCCTGGAAACTGTGATACAGTTATATAAAGGGCAAAAAATCTTTAGATATATCTGGCAAAGCTTTTCTAGGAGACCTATGTCTGCCAAGGCCATATGACTGTTAGATGGGAAATCCTATTTAGAATGCTGAGTGTAATTCTGTCACATGTTAGTCTTTCTCAAACTTATATTGACATTAAAGAAACTTGGCTTGACTAATCACATCAAAGGCAAAGAGGGAACAGAACCATTCCCTGCAAATAAATCAGTATGCAGATACTAGGGAGAAAGAGATAATTCAGCTAAACAAAGAGGCTAGCAGAAGAACAAGCTCTGAATAAATCAAGCTGGTGACTTGAAGAAAACTCCCTATCACTGATGGTGTGAAGGCCTGAAACAGCTTCTTAATAGGTGAAATGGGACACAGGACAACTAGTGCTGACAAGCCTAGTCATGTACTCAATTGAGGGACGTGGCTTCCCATGCAGTGCATTTGTGCACTTGACAGGTCAGGCCCATCGTGTTCCCTGGTCATGCAGGATGGATTAAATTTTTCTCTGAGATTGTTCAGATTTTTTTTCTTGTCTGCTGTACTGGTTTTGGCTGACACAAAGCTAATTTTCTTTATAGCACTTGTTACGGTGTCATGCTTTGGATTGGAGACTAAAAGAGTGCTGATAACACACAGATGTTTTAGCTATTGCTGAGCAGTTCTTACAGAGCAGGCCTTTTCTGCTTCTCATGTTGACCCACCAGTGAGACAGCTGAGGGTACAGAAGAAGCTGGCAAGAGGCATAGCTGACCCTCAACTGATTATGGGTTATCTCACAGCATATGATGTCATGCTCAGCAAAAGAAAGCTGGGAAAAGAAGGAAGAAGGAAGGGTTGTTTGTAGTTATGGCATTGGTTGTCTTATGTAACCATTACAGGTGATGGAAGCCAGCTTTCCTGGAAGTGGCTAAATACCTGCCTTCTGATGAGAAGTAATAGATAAATTATTTATTTTGCTCTGCTTGCACACATAGCTTTTGCTTTCCCTGTTAAAGTGTCTTTATCAACACACTTTACCCTTCCAATTCACTCCCCCATCCCACTGTTGGGAGAGTGAGCAAGTGGTTATGCAATGCTTAGCTCCCTGCTAGGGTTAACCCAGAACATCTGGTCAGTGACTGAATCTTTATTATAAACTCCTGAATACTGTACTATAGGTCTGGCTTGGGGGAAAAAAAAAAAAAAAAAAAAAAAAAAAAGGAGGGGAGGGGAAAAAAAAAATAAAATAAAGAAAACGGCTAAGCATCTAAGCATGCAAACCATTCCACAATGCTTTAGTTTTCACCACCACCATAAAGAAATATTTGAGATCTAAGATGACAACAGCATTTCACTGGCATGCTGCTGCACAGGTTCCCATTCTACTCAGTTAGAATTCCTCTTATTTGTTGTGTAGAAAGGTGCCTCAGACTACTTACAGTGCCACCAAAACTATGAGGAAGCTGTAGGGAATCCAGCAACTGAGCCTTTTTTGTCAAGAGAAACTTCCAAATACCACCAAGAAGCTTAACGAACAGCAGCATCCACTGGCTCCCCCTTTGGAGACACCAGCAGGGCAAACACCCAGGAAGGGTGGAAGTGTTCTTTCCTCTCACAGCTATTTTAACTGTGTGGATTTAGCTTTTGGAATGATTTATTGAATAAAAGACCATCTCTCTGATGCCTCATCTATACATTCTCCTTCTATCCTGTAGCTGTTGCTCTAGCTGGCCTATCACGTATAGTTTACAAAATATGATCAAACAGGTTTTAACTCAGGAGACCAGCAGAAAGTGGAAACATAATTTTTCATTGATATTACAAACCTCAAACAGAAAATAATAGCCTAAACTAGCTACTTGCAATGTTTTAGTCCATATTTCTTCTGAGAACAACTTGAAAAATGGTTCTGTTTATTTTACCTTATCACATTAGCCTGATATTTCTTTTTGCTCATAACCATTCAGACATGTTTGGCATTTAACATATGCTATTTCAGAAAAGATTCTAATCTGTTAAATAAGTTTTAGGCTTATCTGACAAGGCATTTTTCTTGCATACTGCTATCTGCAGATTGTGTGACAAAAGATAAATAAAAGACAGGGTCTCTCCCTTCCCTACAAGTGGCTCCCACTTCACTGATCTTAGCAGCAACAAGGAAGGATGTTAGAGACCTGGCATAAAGGTTTTTGGACTCTAAATTGCCAATTTTCTATTCATGCTTTCAGGTAATTTTATTTTAAAGTTATAAGTATACTGATATATGAGCAGCTGGACTGTAAATTAAAGCTCCAATTAGTTCTTTAGAAGAGGGAGGCTCTTCCTTTAAAGAAGGAGGGGAAAAAAAAAAAGTAAAAGAAAAAATGCCTAGGGATATTGTCACCATCTTAGGCAGCAGGCAGCCCCAACAATTCTAGCAATTAGGCTTGTCAAAATCCCCTTTTACAAATCCCTGCTGCTCTAGCAACAGCAAGTGCCAGCAGGCAACTGCGTTCCCAGAGACTGTGAACATAAACCCAGCAGAAGACAACTTGGTAGTTCTTTTTGGGAGTTGAGGGAAACCAGGCAGACATACTCCCTAACAAACTACTTCTGCAAACTGAGAGCTGCAGGGAGCTTAAGCTTTTATGTGTTTATTTGCATAATGACCAGCATAAGTTCCCATTTCACAAAAGGAAATGGACTCTCCTGCCTGAAGCCACCACAGTCTGCATCAATCACCCCGTCACTTAAGCAGCCTAGCCTGCTTAAAATCATCATCCTTTTGAAAAGAGATGCCTTATCAAGAGCTTGGGAGAACTCAGCAGCAAAGCAGATGGACTTGGTGTAGGTTAATTAGAGATTTGCTGAGGTCTGAATTAAATTGGTGAGGTTCTTTAGGACTTAGATGTTCAAAGCCCATCTGAGTTCTATTTACCCAGTACCTTATTTAACTATGCCAAAGCACAACTGGCTTAAGGAAAGCACGTCCAACTAAATTAAGAATATGGGCACAGAAATAGATGTAGCCAGTTTACTAACCTAGAACATCAGCTAGTTCCCAAAAATTGCTTGTAACCATGCTCTAAAGTCAGTACAAGACAGTGGTTTGTTTGGCTGGTTGGTTTTTATTTTCTTTTTAATCTGAATTGTGATTGTCTGTGCTCATCAAGAAACAAAAAAACACCTATGTATTTCAGCCCTTTGTGTACGAGCACCAAGATACAACTGAGATGCAGTCTAATTATTCTTCCTTCACGCTTCCAGCCCAAGATTCACTGCTTCATTCAGTGCAGAGTGTAAAACAAGTTTTGTGCTCAGGCCACAGTTGCTGCAAAAAGAGTCCTTTGCACTTTTTTTTTTTTTTTAATTAAGCCCTCAGGGCACTCATATGCTTCATTCTTATTCTGTAGAGACAGTGAAATTTATTTCCCAATTTTTCCTTTGCAGTCATGACATCATGACAAATTCACTGCATCAGCACAGTCCTTTATTTGCAGAGCTCTATTGTCAAGTATAATAGATTATTCAGATTTGTTTCTCGTGTTAATACCACTGACATTCATTACTTCATGGCAATAATTTTGTGAACCATTACGTGATTCCAAAAAGCTGATGGAAAACAAGAAGATATTATAGAAAAATACATGACATTATTTGGACACACAGTGAACAATACACCAAATTTATTGATAAAGGAAATGGTTTTCAACTGTTAATTTACAAACCTAAAGCCAGCATAATGATTTAATTACATTCAAGAATTCTTTTAGGTTGTTTCTTGGGGGAGTGTTCATAGATCTGTTCTGTGGAAATACGATGATTTAGGTAGATCTGTGAACACTGGGAGAAGTAGTACTGAGAGTATATATTGTGGGAACATACTGTCAAATGAGATGTTAAGCTGCATGAAAGGCTTATCCTCTTTGAAAGCTATAAAAGACTTTGAATATCCAGAGATCATCCTCAGGTAGGAGTATAGCTGCTTTAATTTGCTGCACCAATGCCTAATATAAGTGATTTAAACCTGGGTGTCATTTTCCCCTTCCAAGGCCTCTAATTTCTCCTAAACAGGAAGGAAACAGATTAGAAGAGAAAAATCTATCCACTATTAAAAGTGCCGTCTCTTCTGAGAAAGTATGCCTAGAGCTATGCTCTGGCCAGAGGCATTTTCCCTTGCTATTAGTGGGTGATGAAACTGCCAACAAGACCTTAAGAGATGACACAGAGACTTCAGGCTCATTCTGAGAGGCAGAGAAAAGAGGACAAAGAAAAGACTCAAACCCCACTGGGTTCGGTCTCACAGGATGAAACAGTCATCCAAACTTTTAGAGTTTCAGAAAAGATAGCAGAATGCCTAGATCTTTACCTGATTCTTAAAGTGTGTCACAAATATGCACTGTGAAAAATAAATAAGAGGTGGACCCAGATAGCTTTGTAGTTTATTTTATCTCCAAAAAGGGCTTATTTTACTGCAATTTGCAGATGAGGGCTGTCACCAAACTATAGTCACAAATTCTACTGGTTGAGACAACAGTCACAACACATAAGCTTGTCATGTTCCAGGTGTCTGCTGGCAGTGAAGGAAAAATCCTGAGGTTTTCAAGACTTTTTTTCTGCCCATCATGTTCTCTATCCTCTGTGTATTCTGGTACCAAAATGGATTATTTCCACTCACCCTTCCATTCCTCAGGCCCCTTTAGTTTTTATTTCTAAATTAGAATTTACAGACATAATTAAAGCAGATGAAGTATAGCGGATTCTCAAAAGGAGCATCATGGGTGCCCATCTCATAACCATTATCCTTTGTGCACGTGCAAGTTACTTAAAGGGAGCCCAGCACTTAAATGGAGAGTAAATATTTAGTTCTTATTAAAAGAAAATCACCATCATTGCAATTCATGTTCCACTGCAATATCTAAACATGACAAAGGATAATAGCATAGAATTATGCTGTAGAACCACTATGATCACAGATTTCAAGTACAACAGATTTGCCCACTGGGAAGCATCCGTCAAAGCAGCTTTAATGATCTAAAAGTCACTGTAGAGCAAAGAAACTCCAGCAATGATGTTCTTGTTTATGCCTGGAACAGTGACATTTATACCTGCAAAAATTTAGAAAATAACAGGAAGAGGGGATAGGTTCAGCCAAACAGAAAGCTCCAGTGTTCTATAATGAAATTGAATACTATTTGTTCAGCAGGTTCCCTTGCTTATTTTACTTTTTTATTGCTTTGTTTCTTAACAGATGTACTTGTTGCTGTAAAAAAAACAAATCTGCACAGGAACTCCTGAGTGATGTCTTTCCTGTAAGTGATGCATGTCACCATGTACTACCAACACAGCATAGTTCAGGTAGGATGACTTTATCTCATTTTTAGACTTAATATCCATTAATAGGAATGGAGATATCAAGAGGATTGTTTAACACTGAATTCTTTTTGAAAGTCATAGAAACATCCACAATATAACAAAGTCGGGTATCAGAAATAAAACGCATGTAGAAATTAACAACAAAACTGCAAAAATTAAGAAATTTTTCATGAATATAGGAATATAAAGGTAATTTGTCTTGTTGATTACAATTCTGCCATCTTGCAAAGCAATTTAAGATCAAGAGCTTAAATCTAGACAGGGTTCCAACTCCTTAACATAACTATGACAAAGGTAGTGAAGAAATTAGGATGATCATTGTTTACATTTTAAAAGGCTGTTTATTAAGTTTAGATTTCAATACACCATCTAAACCAATTATCCTATTATGAAGTATGGAATATCTTCATATGATTTAACCTCATGTCAAAATGATAAATAGCAAGTGCCTCTATCATCTGTAATCCACATTGTAATTTAACATAATCAAACTATATTAACATCTATAGATGGACACAAATTAAGATTTCTGATGTTCTGCAGGTTGTTGGGTTCTTTTGGGAGGGTAGAGAGGGGGGCAGCATGTCTAAGAAATTCTACATAAGTCATGATTGACACTGGCTAATAGTGGACATTAGTCCTAGGAAAGTGGCTTGAGTTTCACATACTTAAACACAAATGTATTTAAGAAAGAAATAATTCTGAGACTGGAACACGTAAAAAATGACATGAAATTCCCCACATTTCTTCTCAGTGGTTGATAAAAATACACACCAGGAAATTACATTGATTTAACTCTCTTAAAGCAGTATAACTGAATTATATTGATTTAGCTTAATTCTCTAATGAGCTAAATTAAGGCACTCTAATTCGGGAGAACCAGAGTTGTACCAATTCAACAAAGTCAATTTAGAAGGACATTTAGTAAAAGTCAATGAAATTTGTGTATGCATATAGAAAAAAGTATATGGAAAAGTGTATGCTGGATAACATTAGGAAATCGTATCATATATTTCCTTTCCAGCATGGAATACAGCACCCATTCCATAAGTTCAAATGTTTGAATAGGGAGTTCTATGAAGTAATAACTGTGAATTCATATTTTACCATATTGTTAAAATTATTAAAATGCAAGTGTATGTGTGCAGGGGAATAATTTTGTGCATTAACAAAGTAAATACTTTTGACTGTGAAATACAGATTGCTAATATTACTAAGGTAATAGTAAGGAATAGTAAGTATCAAAATATCATGTTTAGTATGAAAAACAAACAAACAAACAAACAAAAACTATCAGTATATAGAAACTACAGAAATCAGGGTTTAGATTTTTTTTCCACTTCTAATCTTACAAGAAACAGGTTTTGTTCTTACATATTCTAGTAAAAATAAGTAACTGAAAGCAGTTCCTGTTAAATAAATTAACTGATTCCTAGGATTTAAAGTATTGCTTGACATTTCTAAAAGGTTGTTTACGCTTCTTTCCATAGTTTTCCATGGAACACTTGCAGGGTGAAGTGCCCATCTTTGAAGTAACAGCAGCAGGATCCATCCTGATTTGGCTGAAGAGGAAATTCAAACATTCATTTCTGCTATTATAAATCAGTGACTCAGCAGGAGTTCATTTTTTTCCAACATTCATGAAAAAAAAAAAAAAATACAACTCTCATTCTGTCCTCCTTCATAAAAATCAAAATGCATCTCCTCACAGAGGAAATTAGTTCCACTGATTTTGCTTTTTCCCAGGTCAGCTAAAAAGAAAACAAATGAAATATATTCTAATTTCAATGTGATTTTATTTTTTTCTTGCTTTGACCACAGAAAGAACTGTCCAGTTTCCATCTATATCATTGGACAAACATGTTTGAGGAAGCTGTTTTCTGTCCTTCAAAATACGCTTTAGAAATTTGGAGGAAACACCTGATTGTTTGTATTTTTCCTAATAAGTTTTTCTATTATTTTCTATGAAATGCACAATTATCTCATATTCACTGAATGAAAGAGTAAGAGATTATCTTTCTGTAAAAGCTTTCTACAAAATCTTTAGAGGTTTACTGCAGATTTTATTTATTGGCTTACTATTAATATTATTGGCTTACTATTTATTTATTGGCTTACTATTGGCTTACTATTAATATATTTAGAATATAAACTATTAATATAATTAGAATACAAACTATTAGAATTTAGAATATAAACTATTAATATAATTAGAAAGATAATTGAATTTGAACATAATGAAAATAATGCACAAGCTTTCAGAACAACTTGGCTGATACTATGTTTTAAAAGAACAGGTTATACATCTACAGACTTTCAGTGTAGTGCTATGTTTCACATATGTATGCAAACAACTGTGACTTTTAATTCACAAAATATTTTTGCAGTTTCAAATTCTTTCAAAACTTTGTTGAAATGTTTAGGAATAAGCATGCACCTGCACATTTCCAATATCCTCTAAGAAAGTTCTGATTGTGTGATTCATACCAGGTATTTACATGTTAAGAGAGTGAGGATGTGCTTTCTTGAAGACCTAAAAATTTATTAGCCTTTTTGGGGACAACTGGCAAGCAGCGAAGAAGAATTTGGCTGTAAAAATAATTTAAAAAAACTACATACAGAAATGTGTTGATCATGATGGTCACCAGCAAGTAATCTAAATTAAATGATGCTGTTTGAATTCTATAAATTTAAAAGCTCCAAGACCCCATACTCACATGCATCCCTGCCTGCAGCAACTTCCTACTGAGACAAAGGATACCATTTTTCAACACAGAAAACTGACACTGAATGGTAGATGATATGCCACAAATAGTAGTGGGACTTCTTTGAAATTATTGCCTTGCTGAATACTTAGAATATGCTTAGGCATTTTTCTGGCCTGGGATATGCAGACAATTGCATTAAACATTTTAAGCTTACATAAAGCCTCCAAAAATATGGGGTTTATCTTGACACTTCTGTGATTAACAGTCTTAAATAGAAAGAAATAATAACTCAGATGTGTCCTGCACATTGCCACATTTCAGAGAAGGTATTTCCCATCATGAACAATTTACAAAATGGTCTCTGGCTCTATCATTACTTTTGGTTTATGACAGGATTTAATTATTTACCTTCTTGGTTTTGTTAGAGGAGGGACAGGAGAATTTTATTGCAAGCAGTGATCTTTTCAAGAGATATATTTGCTTTCCTTTATTACTTCATGCAGAAGAGAAGTTTCCTATAGTCCCACTTACAGTAAACAGAACATAGATCACTACAAATTCAAAATGGGTTGCATATGACTGGATGTTCAATCCACCAAACTCTTGCTTGTGAAAGTAATCCCATAATTTTCAAAATATTACAAGAGAAGGCCTATATTAATGCATTCAGTGAACGACTGTACATCAAACATTCCCACATTGTATGCAGGAGGAGGAATCTCCATAACAGTTCAGAGCATAATTCCCTGAAGTAAGTGTAATTACCATGTGTCATGTAATTTTCCTGTCTCAGTTTTTAAAGTGTTTTTTTAGCTTTAGGTAACTGACAGAAAAAGCTAAATACCAGTAGCCATTTGACTGGGTAAAACAGATTTGCCACTCATTTTTCCATTCTGAGATTTATCTGATTTATTCACCATTAAGTAACTTAAACTTTCAAAGAAAAATCTTTGTTTTTATCTTTCTCTAACAATACACTGTTGTTATGAATTTTCATTATAGAAATACATACTGTATTTACTAGTATAATTATTAAATACACTAAAAAGAAGAAACAGGGTAGGGTCAGATTTTAAAAACATTTAAGCACTAAATGATGCAGTATGTTTCTAGTAAGATTTTTAGAAGATCCTGCAAGTTTAACCTACCATTGACTTCAATAAAAGCCAAGCTCTGAGGTATTTTCAAAAAGATTTAGTATTTAGTTAAATTATCACAGGCTTGAATACCTCTAAAATCTTGCCCTTAATGATTTTTATTTTTCCTTCCAACAGTTAGCATTGTCAGGGATTTCAAGATTTAAGCTAACAAATAATGAAGATATATGTATATATATATATATATATATATATAATCTACTTCAGATACTTGAATTTAACAGTATTCATAGTGACATTTATCAATGCTTGTCTCTTTCCTATCCCATATGTTGTCTGTTTTCTGTTGACAAGTAGGTGTATGTTTTGGATGGTGAGTTCATTTTTTCTTCTATTATATCACTCTTCAGTGAAACTCAGAGCTTTACATTTCCCTATTCTAAAAGTGGAGGAAGTCTGCATTCCAAAAACAAGAGAAGAATGTTCAGTGCAATGTGCTTTGACACATAATGGACTTGCTGCAATCATTTCTGAATGTTGCAATTCTCCAAAATATTCTTTAACTGAACAAATAGGCATCATTACTGTAGAAATGCCTCAGCAAGGACAAAACACACACTTGAAAGAAAGATATTTGCACAGTGGTACTCTTCTGTGCATAATTTTGTAATCAGTTGAAAGCCTCCTAATCAATATCCGCTGTCATTTGTCATCATTCAGTCTGATTTTCTAATCTCGCCCCACTAAACCCCCAAAATCAATGGCCCGCAACACAAAACCTCACATCCAAAACCCAAAAGTAAACAAAAGAAATTATTAAAACTGAAGGGTATTATCCAATTTACCCACTCCTAAATTTTTTGTGATTTATTTTATATACTAGAAATCAGTGCATGAAAAGACATCAAATAAAGCTCACACTGGTTTTATCATTCTCTGAAACAATGCTATTTTCTGTATTATGTTCTCTCCATTCAGCAAGCAGTAGAAAGAGAATCTAGCTTAAGGCACAGGTGGGAAATAAAATAACATATTTATCATAAAACCAGTAAACACAAATATTCATTCAACATTGTAGTTTGAAAGAAGCAGCAAGACCATCACTTAGGAGTTTGTAAAGAGTCTTTATGAAATTGTTTGTTCTGCAGTCTACAAGAACTTTGCAGCTGAAAGATACTGTAATGGTAGAAATCAGATCAAAGCAAAATTTCATGTTATGCTGTGTTAACACTTCCTTTGTGGACTTGCCAATGCTTGCCAAATATAAGCTTTTATTTAAAAAAAAAACAATTACATCCACTAAGCCTTCTGGTACAATTGCCTTGATTTTCTTAGTCTACAAACAGGTTTTTTGAGCCTAGAGAAGATACAGATTTCCTTTAGCTCAGCAAGTTGTCAATTATCTTGGTATCAGCTGCTGCCCAGACAGAGACTTTGGAACACACCAGGTTCCATCTTCTGCCCTTCCCTCTTATACATGAGCCTCACATACTTCAGAAGCAACCTAATTATTTTTATAGTAAGAGGAAACACATCAACAATACAGACTGAAACCAAAGTGACAGCAGTGAGTGGCCCTATTCTATAAAGTCTTCAGGACAGTATTCAAGATGCACTTGAGAACTGATAGAGCACACATGGCCAAGGGAGTTTTGTTTGGTTTTATAACAGATGACACAGGCTGACAAGTCTGTCAATATGGAGGACTTTTTTGGTGGGCTTTTAGGACTTTTTTTTTTTTTTTTGAGGGAGTCTGGTTTTTGTTTCTTTTGTTTTTGTTTTGTTTTTGTTATTGTTTTTGTTTGTTTGTTTGTTTTGTTATACCTCCTGCATCATATAACAGCTTCAGATTAAAAAAAAAATCAACAACAATCGAACTATATTAAAGATGGTTATTTAAAAGACAACTATGTAACACTGCTTTAATAAAATACGTGTTATAAAGTATTTCAAGTCTGACTACCTGCCCTTATCTTAAATATTAAGAAGTATCAAACTTAAACAAGAAGTTATTACAAAGAAATCTTGAAGTATGACAGAGATACTTTTTTGCAAATAGTTTGTTGACAAACTAGAGCAAGATCATAGTAAAAAGAATAACTGAAGGATTGAAGAACACACATTATAGTTTTTCAGGAGCTCAATCTATTAAACGTGTCAGACAGATTAAAAAGATAATTTGTTCACAAGTTGGAAATACCTCCAAGGGAATAGAAATTTGGTAGCAAAGAGTTGGTACTAAAGACATATATTAAGCCCCAACAGCTGAAAAGTGAAGCTAGAGAAGCCCATTTAATCAAGAATGTAAAACATAAATATAAAAATTGAAAAGGATCAGGGATACTTGAACATCAGCTAATAATTTTACACAGAGGATCAGGAGATCATTTTTTAGTAACAATTAGACTTCTCTCTGGTAAATCCTCAAACTGAAAGAAGAGCAGACCAGGCTAAATGTACATCTTTTGCTGTGATCTATAACTATACTGTTCTCTAGCTTTATACTTCATAATAGCAACATCTGGAGAACCATCTCACTGCGCATTTTGGAATAGCATACCTGTCATGCATCATAGTGCATTTGGTTAATAACAGGTTACATAGCACTATCTGTGTACACACAAGTCTATGCGGCCAGATGGGATCCACCCAAGTGTAGCAAAGGAGCTGGTAGAAGTGCTGAGATGGTAGGCTTATGTTCTCAGACTAAGGAATGGGATGATTTCTACTTATATCTTAACTCACCTGTTCTAGGCAGCTAATAATTCTCATTGTACAGCAAAACGAGACAGACACTTGAGATGCATAGCCTAGCAAAAAGCCCATAAAGTTTTTGCAACACTAAGGAGACAGGCATACTGCTGTACTTACAAGGTTTCGCTGACATGGTCTGAGAGGTGCTTAGATATAATGACAAGTTTCATATTCAGATGTAATTACTGAAAAGGAACTGTGAAAGAGAATGTAGAGAAATTATTAAAATATGCAAACACAAGGCTTAGCCAATTGCCTCACAGACTGTTAGTGAAGTGGGAGAATATAAGCTGCCAGAAAAAGTAGTGCATACAAAAGTAAGCAGAGCCATTTCAGTAAAGGCAGGGTCAGCTCAGCTCTAACTGGCTCCACTAAAACTTGTCTCCCTGGCTCCAGCACAGAATCCACAGTCCATGGCTAATAAACATATGGCTTTGAGATTCAGTTATTTCATGGGTGTGCTTCAAACTCTGGGTGGGGTTCCAGATAAACACAACTGGCTGATCTGCACACAAGTGCAGATTCATACATATGTACAAATACAGTCTCCTTTTGTTATGTCTTTCACCATCTCCTTGACTGTTTAAATGAAAGCATTTAACAGACAAAATTAAAACATTCTCTTCCTTGAAATTATCAGATAACATCCCATAGAGTGAGAAGACTAGCCCATGGAAAAACTCATCAGCTACTCCTTGAAATTTCTTTGTTAGGAAACAGAAATTAAATCCATTCATAATGAACTTTTTTTTTGGTCATTTGAATTTAGGTAGTTTGCTTTTCCCTTTCTGCTGTGTGCGATGCTGTAAGCTATGGTGTTTCTTCATAGTAACAATTTATAGAGAAATATAGTAATTCTTCTAGATTTAGAAGAAATTTTTCCCTGCTTCAGTTTATGACAGAAAGTTTACTTTTTAAGTAAGAGGTGAATCAATGCGTACATATGCTTTGGAGACAATTTAAGTCAGTAACTGGGGTGAAAGTTTCACATATAACCATACGTTAAAGGACTAAATATGTCAAAAGTAAAGTCCACCCTAAATACATTGGCTGCATAGAATTATACTTCTAGTAATTTTGCAAAGGCATCCCATACTTATTATGTCATTAAAAACAGGAATAAAATATGAGATACTAATTTTTCAGTGGAAAATATTGAAACATTTGATTAGTTGCTGAGGTGAAAAACTTCATGATGCATCCAAAGCGTACTTCTACAGTACTTAATTTTTTCATCTAATAACATCTGCCATGGTCCCTATTTGAGTACTTGAGAGGCACAAAATCTTCAACTATATGGCGAATAACTACATGTAGTTCTAATAATTCTTCTCAGATTTCAAACAACCAGATTTTATTTTATTCCCCTTAAAGGAGGTTGCCTAAATGAGCAGGTAAATGCAGAGAACAAATTTTTATGCATCTGAAATGAATATTTTGTTTACATGTACACTATCAAGTAGCTTTTTACTTCTCTTGTCTCCCAAATCCCAGTTCCATTATCAAACTTATTGCGTTTGTGTGAGTCCATTCAACTTCTGTTCAAGGGAATTTACTCATTTCCCCTCCCTGACGCCTAAACAAAACCTAGGTGAGGTACAGAGCACAGGTCAATTGAGAAACCCAGCCGCCAGCAGGATACTACTAAGATTTGGCTCCTACATCTATACAGCTCCACACTTGTTCCACTGGGTTTTACACACCCGAATTCTATGTTTGGGGCACACATGGAACCTACAGGATTTTTTTGAGAAAGTAAGCTGAGAATTTGATATGAAAGACTATTTTGGATTTTTAGCTGTTAGAATATCATGTTATTCTTTATAAGCACACTAGCAGTAACAGTGTGAGATAAACTAATATCCTGGTTGCTATTACTCATTTCACAGATCTCTTAATACTCATATATATTCCAAAAAGCCAAATTATATTACATCTGAAACAAGAACAGTTAGTGTAGGAGGAATAAACCTAATGGCTTACCAAGTAAGGAGGTATGAAAAGAAGTATATTTGCAGCACAGATGTGAAAAAAAATGATAGGAAAGGGATACCTTCCCTCCCCAACACCAAAATGACAATGTTAATTTATATTCTTTATGATCTCAGAAACACAATTGTTTCAAGTACTAAATTAAGGAGTTAAGCCTGTTAGTATAAAGAGACAGGTAAACCTCAATTTCCTACTATTTCTAAACCAGAGAAAACCTCATTAAAAATGCATTTTCTGGAGGAAAGATTTGGCACAGTATGAACCTATATTTCCCCTGGGCTCCCAACATCAAAAATATGATATTTTTCTGTGTGGTTTCTAGGATGACCTCTGTTCAGCTTGAAGGTAGCCTCTACTTTACACTGAAGGAGGAAAAGATTTATCCCATTTCTGCTCCATCGTGCTTCTCCTGCAAAACCTAAGAGAGTTGATTGTCCCTCAATATCATTTTCTCCTTTGAAATTGAAAAGGAAGAACACAATAAAAAGGAGATGACTGTGATATATTAATCAAAGGAAGAGGGAAAACTGGTATTTAGGGAGAAGAAAACAACTATGAATAAAAACAACAGAGCCAAAACGACCTAGACATTAAAAAATAGAACAACTCAAATATAAACAGATAGATATTACCATAATATAAATATGCATTTATATAGTGGGCTTTCACACACTGCCTGACAATCCAGCTATACTGATGGCAAGAGTATCTTTTTTCCCTCTGCCAGGATAGTCTGGATTGGCAGTGTTAAGTAACATCAGTAATAGCTGCACAAGTTGGAGTCCTTACACTTTGGAATGCAACAAGTGTAATCTAGGGAAACATATTTAAAACCATAAGACTACCAGAGGTCATGCCCACCTGGACACCAGTTAGCATGTTTCTTTACCTCACCCCTTGCCAAATTATAGTTTTATGGTTAGATCAAATGTATCCATTTATTCATCCTTTATTTGAACACTTTTTTTCGCAAAAACATAGTTTGTGTAAAAGATATCAATAAGTCAATTCTGCAAAATTCAAAATCATGCCAATTTCTTGTATGAAATCCAAATATTTCTATTTGAAAATGGCAGCAATGCACCCTGTGAAATTTCCAGTTTGCATGACTAATGCTATATATCCAAACCTTTTCCACTAATTTCCGGTCTGCTGGTGCATAGAAGGCTGAAATAGGGCCCAGGATTTGTACAGATACTCTTACAAGGAAGAATGCCCAGACAGACATGATGCACCAGAAATATGTTTTCTTCCTTAACTAAAGAGTTTTATGCTCGATATAGAATGGTATCTTCATGGAAATACTGCTCATAACTTACATTGTTTAACAAAATGCTTAACAAGTAGCTCAAATTTCATCCTACCGATATTCATGGGCACCATGGACTCCAGCTGGCACAATATTTGGTTCATTAGTGTGGTGAAGTATTTTTTCAAAACATGTGCTTTATAAAAGACCATTGTAACCAGACTGACTCTTTAGAGTTGGTGGGGTATCTGAGGTTTTTGAAGATGAACTGTACCGCCAGATGTGTGAAGTGCTCCCAGCCATTCTCTCTAGTGAGAGAGAGAGAATAAAAAAAAAAAAATAAAAAAAAAAAAATAAAAAATTCAAAAAAGAGTTTTCCTGGCTTTATATCTGGAGATTATAAGCTTTTCCTGCATGAGAGAATTACAGAAACCTATTTATCTATGCCCCCCTAGGGAAAACCAGCTAGCCACAAATGGTGGCTTAAAGGATTACATAACACTACTTGCTATAGGCTATTTAATAGCTATAAAACCCATAGTGAAATCTTCTGGCTTTCAGACTGCCTTTATTTAAAGACAATGAATTTTACCCCTTTGGAAACTGCTCCATTATTCAGCAACGTGAAACACATGACTTCTGTAAGTTCTGGATAACTTAACTTTGTTCTGTTTCCCTAAGACTTTGTGGCTTGCTGAGTTAGAGGTTAAGAACCATCACCAGAAGAAAAGAAAAAACAAAACAAAACAAAAACAACTCCCCCAGAAAACACCACACCACAACATGGTTTTGCCTTTTCAACATTAAATTAATTATGTGTAAACATATACTTGAGATTCATGCAGACAAATCTCATCAAGTCATTTCTGCATAAATACCAATTAGGGCTACGCTGCGTGGACTCTATAAAAATGAGCCACTGAAAGCATTTGTCTGTTAGGGCCTGAAATGGACATCTTAGCATCACTGCAGATTTTATTCACAGAAATATTTCTTTTTGAACCTGTCTCTACACACCATTACCTATAAGTCAGAAATAACTTAGAGAGTAGAAATGCTGTTTCCTACTTAAACAAAGAAGGTCATCTATATTGATATCTGAAACCTTAAAAGATTCCAGAGACTGATTCTTAAAGACTGCAGGTTTTTATTTTAATATCTCAAAATATGGGTCCATTTAGAGACCAATTGTATGAAGACTCTTCCTTCACTAAACCTTTATTACCTTCCTTCATTATCAATTCTTCCCTATAGACTCCCGAATTCAGAGATGATGAGGTTAAAAACAAAGACACACTTACTGTCTTGAAACACATTCAGCCCTATTGTGGGATGGAAATACTACAGGCTGCAACTTAGCTAAATTTCAAGGATAAGGATCAAAAAACAACTCCATGGGAAAAAAAAAAAAAAAAAGAAAGAAAAAAAAAAGATTACCCATTTGAAGAAACTAGTTTAGTGTTCTTGTTTCTTATATAGCTATAAAACCCATTAGAAAATCTAATCTTTTCACCTTTGTGTAAATGGAGATTTTATTTTCGGTTATTTAAAATATATAAAAAAATTACAATGTGATGTTATATGCAACATTGTACACAATGTATATGTAAGCTCCGTGCAATGTGTGATGTAATATTTAATTTTTTACATTGTGTAGTTTGCAGACTAAGGCAAAGCTTAAAATTAGTGATCGACATGCACCCTTTTCTTTCCAGGCAATATTTTCATTTCCCCTTCTTTCCATATTTTCCTTTTTTCACTCATCTCAGTTTGAGAATGTCAAGTTCTCAGATGAACTGAGACAAGTGGAAAGACCTCACTGTTTTCTTTTTTTCTTAAACCCGAAAATATCTGAATATATGTTGTGTGGCTTTTGGTGGCTTTTGTTGTTGTTTGTTTGTTTTTGTTTGGTTTTTGTTGGTTGCTTTTTTGTTTGTTAGGGTTTTTTTGTTGTTTTTTTTTGTTTGCTTGTTATTTTTTTCCAGCCTTGCTTTCATCCAAAAAAATAGGAATGTGAAATTTCACACACAGACTAGTGACCCTAATGAAAATCACCCTGTATAATTCTCAGAAGACATATGTTTGGAGTACCCTGTCTTAAACCTCATTTTTCTTACATGTAATTTTAGTTAGAGAAAAATAATTTTTATAAGTCACTTCAATTTTCCATAAACTTTGCCAAGTCGTGGGAAACGGGAGAGGTGCCTGAGGACTGGAGGAAAGCAAATGTCACTCCAGTCTTCAAAAAGGGCAAGAAGGAGGACCTGGGTAACTATAGACTGGTCAGCCTCACCTCCATCCCTGGGAAAGTGACGGAACGACTTATTGTTGATGCCATCTCAAGGCATATCAAGGATAAGACGGTCATTAAGGGCAGTCAACATGGCTTCACCAGGGGGAAGTAGTGTTTGACTAACCTCATTGACTTTTATGAAGACATAACCAGATGGATAGATGATGGCAGAGTGGTGGATGTGGTCTATTTTGATTTCAGTAAAGCATTTGACACAGTCTCCCACAGCATCCTCACAGCTAAACTGAGGAAGTGCTGTCTGGATGATCGGGTAATGAGGTGGACTGTGAACTGGCTGAAGGAAAGAAGCCAGAGAGTCGTGGTCAGAGTCTAGTTGGAGGCCTGTATCTAGTGGAGCGCCTCAAGGGTCAATACTGGGGTCAGTATTATTCAATATATTCATCAATGACTTGGATGAGGGAATAGAGTGTACTATCAGCAAGTTTGCTGATGACACAAAACTGGGAGGAGTGGCTGACACACCAGAAGGCTGTGCTGCTATCCAGTGAGACCTGAACAGGCTGGAGAGTTGGAAGGGGAAAAATTTAATGAAATATAACAAGGGGAAGTGTAGAGTATTGCATCTGGGTAGGAACAACCCCAGGTTACAGTATAAATTGGGGAATGATCCATTAGAGAGCAGTGTAGGGGAAAGGGACCTGGGGATCCTGGTGGACAGCAGGATGACCATGAGCCAGCACTGTGCCCTTGTGGCCAGGAAGGCCAATGGCATCCTGAGTTGTATCAGAAGGTGGCTGGTTAGTAGGTCAAGAGAGGTTCTCCTCCCCTCTACTCTGCCCTGATGAGATCATACCTGGAATATTGTGTCCAGTTCTGGGCTCCTCAGTTCAAGAAGGACAGGGAACTGCTGGAGAGAGTCCAGCACAGTGCAACCAAGATGATCAAGGGAGTGGAGCATCTCCCTTATGAAGAAATGCTGGGAGAGCTGGGTCTCTTTAGCTTGGAGGAGACTGAGGGGTGACCTTATTAATGTTTACAAATATATAAAGGGGGAGTGTCACAAGGATGGAGCCAGGCTCTTCTTGGTGACAGCCAATGGTAGGACAAGGGGTAATGGGTTCAAACCGGAACACAAGAGGTTTCACTTGATTTTGAAAAGAAACTTCTTCTCAGTGAGGGTAACAGAACACTGGAACAGGCTGCTCGGGGAGGTTGTGGAGTCTCCTACTCTGGAGACATTCAAAAGCCACCTGGACACATTCCTGTGTAGCGTCATCTAGGTGTCCCTGCTCTGGCAGGGGGATTTGACTAGATGATCTTTTGAGGTCCCTTCCAATCCCTAGCATTCTGTGATTCTGTGATTGTACTTTAAGATGTCATAAGTTGTGGTTACTGTATAATTCCACAAGTAAATGACATTTACAAAAATACATTCTTAAATTCTTGTTCATACTGTACCTAATTGCAGAACCATGAATGAAACTTTGTTTTAAGTACTGAATATAACATACTCAGGAGTTGGTAGAAAATTTCAAATCTATTTTAGACTTCAATTGGATTGCCTTCTAACATCAAGTTGAATCCTAAACTAGCTGGACTATTTTTTTGTAATATTGTGAGGAACTTTCCCATTTCTGATTAATTTACAAATTTTCCAAAGACATAATCTTTATATTGAAGTCTTCTAGCTAAACGTTATTACTATTTAAAGAGAGAGTCTGCCTGCCCAAACGTATGGAGGAATGGGAATACAGTCTCTGCCTGTAGCCATTCATGTCAACGTCAGAAGCAGGCTCCTGTTTTGAGCACAGCAAACTCTCAGCAATCTGTTACCAAATACGCCAGTTTCAAACTGAATCACAAGTCAGTTGCAGATTTCTGAGAATGTTCCATAGCTATATGGTCAACTGAAAAAGTTACCTGTGTTTTCTACTAAACAGCACTTGCAAGGAAGCCAGAGGAACACGTCAGTTTATTTCTCTTTCAGATTTGTTTTTTAAGTGGCAAGCAGTTAGAATCAAAAGTTGTTGCCTTTGACATTAAATGCACTGTGTTGCCAACATTTCCACTGTCTCACCAGCTTTTAGTTTCAATGGCATTTTCTCATAGGATAAAAACTAGCAGCTCCTATCTGGTATTTCCTTTCATGATAGCAAATCTCATTTTCTCTTTATTATCAGGAGACCTTTGAGGCAACTTTTACCAATGTCATTTTACATTACACATGTATCATTTCTTCCTTCATTTCTGCTCACATTTCTTCAGACAGACAATTCCTGATTCTGACAAAAGTTATGTCTGATGTAGACTCCAGTTAAACAGGAATTTTTCTGTTGGCTTTAATATCCTATTCTATAAGTGAAAACGTTTAATTGTACAATTACTGACCTCATTCATCATTACAAGAAGAGAGCTCTTATACCTTATCTTTCTTAGCAAGTCATTAAGGATATAGTGGCTAAGACATCATTCTCTTCAATTAGTATGCATAATTTCTCTAACTGTATTTGTGCTGATGACACGGAACTGGGAAGAGTGGCTGATACAGCAGAAGGTCATGCTGGCATTCAGAGTGACCTGGACAGGCTGGAGAAATGGGCTGACATTATCTTCAACAAAGTGAAGTGTGGAGTCCTGCACCTGGGAATGAACAATCCCATGCACCAGTACATGCTAGGGGATGATCAGCTGGAAAACAGCTTGGCAGAAAGGGTATGGGTGTCCTGGTAAACACCAAAGTTGAACATGATATATGGTATTTATGGCATATATGATATTTATACCTTTGCAGCAAAGAAGGCTAATGCCTGCACAGGAGTGTTTCCAGCAGACTGAGGCAGGTGATCCTCCCCTTTACTCAGCGCTAGTGAGGCCACACCTGGAACACTGTGTCCAGGTCTGGGCTTCTCAGTATGGGAGGGACATGGACATACAGGAGAGAGTCCAGCAAAGGATCATGAAGGTGAAGGACTGAAGCATCTCTCCTATGAGGAAAAGCTGAGAGAGCTGGGAATGTTCAGCCTAGAGAAGGCTCAGGGGGGAACTTATCAATGTACGTAAATACCCAAAGGAAGGGCACAAACAGGACAGAGCCAGGATCTTTTCTGAGGTGCCCAGTGGTAGGAACAGAAACAATGGACATAAACTGAAACACAGGAGATTCCCGCTGAATATCAGGAGGCACTGTTATTGTGTGGGTGACTGAGCGTTGGCACGAGTTGCCCACAGAGCTTGTGGAGTCTCCCTTCTTGGAGGCTGTCTGGACTGTCCTTCAAAAGATGTCTGGACATGATCCTGGGCAACCTCATTTGGAGATGCAAGATCGATGAATTCTTCTGTCTAGGTTTTGAGGTCAAATATGTTACTCCAAATACAAAAGGATTTAGTACTATGGATGCTTATTAATTGAAAGTGATTAGGAACTATCAGCTTATGAAAAAAACACACAAGGCAATAAATTAGCCTACCAGTATTGCCATATTTGTTTCTACTCCAAATAGCTATCAGCTTTCACTAGATACTACCCTGAACTTTCCCCGCTACTATAAATGTAAAAAATAAAAATAGTAATAACATTACTCATTAAGCTCTTCATAACCTTCAGTTGTACATGGCAATAGCTTAGATTCTTACTTAATATATTTACTTGGATTTCTTTAGCATAAAGTTGGATAGTTAAAATACACAGGAGCATTTTCATTTGATCACGTTTCTGACCTCTGCATTTGTTCTTTTAATAGTTTTTGAACAACATCAAGTTGTAAACCAGGTAAGCAAGAATATCCACTACAGACTTACGTTTTGTTCTTAGTAGTGTTTTTCACCTAAGTCTTATTTTTAGCTATGAACAGCTTCACTATATGCCCATATAACTCCAGGCACACTGGCTTTCAGCTATATGTATAAACTAAAGTCTAATCTGTCCTTTAGCTTAGCCCAGAACCTGTCTTCCTAACAACCATTTCTAAAGGTAAGTCGTTTTCTCACAGTTGACTCAGCTGAATAAGAACAAATCCCAGAGCACCACAGCACAAAGCAGCACGGCTTTGCTCTCCTGGGCATGCACATACATTTGTTCAGGGACAGCAACACACAGAAGGCCTTGCTGTGGGAATACTTATGCTCAGTTTAGGTTAACTGGAACACTCTGATCCCAGTACTAATTAGCTCAGATGGGTCTGCAATGGAGATATTCGCTATATAGATGCTCACACCATCAATGCCTTCCCATGCACTTTTTATATATCCTCTCTGGGACTAATGGGTATTAGATGGCCCATGGTCATAAAACTAATTCTGACTGCTGAGAATGAAACATTACAGAACATAAAGATATGAATGGAATTGCATGAGGGAAAAAAAGTTTGAATGGAAAAAATAATGATAAAAATATTAGCTATTCACCTCTGGCTACCGAGGATGGCAGAATATGTGAGCAAAGGAAAATTAAAATTCACTACAAAGAACGGAGGCATCAGGAAGCACCTGCCCAGTGCATTGAAAGGGACAACATAGGCAATACACAAAAATGTTTTTCTGTCCTAAGATATGACAGGAATATTCTAGTGAAGCTGCTATGAGAAAATGTTTGTTCCTTATATAGCCTTTTAGGCTTGAAACCCTCTTACTAGTCTATAAGCCATATTAAATGATTTAAAGTGCAAAACAAAACCATCAAAGTTACAAATTGAATCTTTTATCAGAGTTTGTCTCTTCCCTTTCAAAAACAAGTGAAAAGGTAAACTGGCTTAGGAGTACAATCCATGGGAGACATTATGGACACTGCTGTTCTTCGAGAGGCACCTTACTTCGGTCTGTAGTTTTGCTCTCCATCTATCACATCAGTTGGAGAGTCCTGGCCTCTACCTGCAGAACATTGTGGCATACCCTTATGGCAGTCAGCTGCCAGCACGATCTCCTTTCGTCATGTAGTTTTTGTACAGGCCAAAACATTTACAGGCTCTCTGCTCAAGAAATGCATTCAGTTACAGGGCTTGGACCCTCCAGCCAGAGGTCTCAGGTGTGCTAAACAAACAAGGTCTCCACTAAACCTCACTCTACAGAAAAGAAGCTGTGGAAAATGAACTTGCTTATGCTGGCCAAGCATCTATAGTTTCCATTATATAAGAAAAAAAATGGCAATATCTGACACCAACTATTTTTTTAGTATCTAGCACTTACCTTTACCTTATCATTTCTTGTGATAAAACCAATTCTCCACATTTAATTTCAAACTCTATCATGATGCTGTGTTTTCCATTCACATCTCGCTTCTGGGTCCCTTGTCCAAAAAGATTTTTCAAGCTTGTCATATTCAGTTTTCAGCGCTATTTGTTTGCCACTTGCCTACTCATCTACTGTATATGGTTTCTGCTGACTTTGCAGCTCTAGAGGTACTATGGCAGTATGCTTTGTAACTACAGAATAAGGTTTGTGATGTCCTTTCTGAAGCCCTCTTTCTATGAACCTCATATAACCACTCCAGGTCTGCTCAGTCTCATGTTTCTGTTTTCCTGACTGCTGGATTTTTTTCTTCACTGTTTCCTTAGATGAGTCTGATTCAATGTTGCAATCTAACAGTTCGGTGCCAATATGTCCTTATTTTTATACTAATCATTTCAATGAAGTTGCATAATGAAGGATTTTATTTTGAAAACATAGGAGGAGAAGACAGTGGTTCAATCTTGTTAAAAAAGATGGAACACATTCTGAAATATTTGCCTTCATTCCTGCCATTCATTTGTTTGTAATTAATTTCTTCAAATTAGTAGTGTTTTCTTTCTTACTTTCTCTTTTTTTGTTGTTTTTTGTTTGTTTGTTTTTTGTTTTTTGTTTTTGTTTTTGTTTTTTCCCTTCCATTTTGGAAGAGGGAATTTCATTTAATGCAGCTTAAGTACTAAAATGAACATACATAAACTAACAATAATTCTCTTGAGACTGTCATCCTTTGGCAAACCAGGTACTAATTTTAGGTGATGGTACTTACACGAACATCTGCTGTTGAACTCTAGATAAAAATTATTCTCATCACTATATATCATTCCTATAAGAAACTGAGAAAAGTATAATAATCCATTAGTGAAAGCTTTACTTGAGATAGCAACTATAACTACCTAATGTATATCTAGTTTATTCCAGTTAGAATTGCCTACAGAGTGCAAAACAAAGAACCAGAGGGCTACCGGGACTTCTATCGGACAGAAGTTATTTCTTTTCATTTGTCTTATACAGAGACTACACAAAAGTTTTTACTTTGAATATGACAAACTCACAGAAATCACAGCTTTCTGCCAGTCAATAATTGTTAGTTTACCCAGAAAGGGTGTTATAAGAAAGAGGACAAAATTGCAGATAAGACTCCACAGCAACCTGAAAAGCATATTTAGATTTCAAAAATTAGGACACAACTATAACAGCACATAAAGGAGATTACTTGGTCAATGAGAAAAATGTTCTGCAGTATAACTCTATAGATGACATTATTCTCACAGAAATTAAATCAAAACACTATGAAGGCATCAGGAAATACAAAATTGTTGGAGGTGTGATTCTTCCAATTATGTAGGTAACCAACAACTTGCTCCAAGATAAGCCTTGTTGACTTCAGTAGTCTCGCTGATCTAAATGAGACTGTTCAATGCAGTTATTTGGGTCCATTATCAGGTTGAGTAGGCCTTCATTTCCAATTACCTGTCATCACTATAGATCTACCTTGTTATCTAAGAGAATTATTTCAATCACGAAGTGAAAAATGTATTAAACAAGAAATACTTTTTTTTTTTTTTCACACATTTGAGTCCTACATGTTAATGTTCTTATAATTTAAATGTATGCTGCATTTATTATATACACAGTTCCATCCAAAAACAAGAATAACATTACAGGATAATATCAAAGTAGTACAGTCAGATAGATGCACCATTCTGACCAAAACTGAATAATCTTCATTCCTCACACACATATCAACATCCAAAGGTTACAGTTTGCTAAAACAGTTCATACTTTTGAAAGTCATCAGAAGGGTTGATAACTGTAAAGTATGTCTGATGCAATATATGTAGACATCTACAGTAACTTTGAAAAATATATGTCTTAATATACAGTGGAGTGAGGTGTTGTAATGAAATAATATACTTTGATCCAAGTGGTAGAAATCTAAACAAAGCAACCGTGAAAATGTTAATTCAAAACACAGATCCATGCTTAGATTCCCTCTGTGCTAATTTACTACTTCAAGCTAATTATTGTATCTAAGTACATTCTATAGCCCATATTATAACACCAACACTGGGGAAAACAAAACAAAACAAAAAGAAACAATACCAACAAAACAGTTGTTTATTTTGAAGATATGAACACCTGCTTTAAAATTAGTCTTATAAGTCTCACTCACCTGGAGTAGCATTGCCTTCAATTAGTGTATATAGTCAGGGGTGAGTCATTTTAAGAGTTATAATAAACACTCCAGTAACTAATAGGGAAATGAGACTAATTCTCCACTTTGATGAACAGTTTTTACTTCCGTAACACGCAGGTGCAGAAAGAGATTGGCATTTGGTAAACACAGTTAAACTAGTCAGGAATGAGAACATATCCTGAATATAGGAAGAGCATTGCCATGACTTCACACCATTAATAATGCGTCTTTGAAAAGATTATGCAGTCATTGTGAGCCTATTTAAAGACAGACAGTTTTATGTTGCCAGTGACAACTGTACTGAACAAACATATATTAGTGTTCTAAATAATGGAGATGCGAATCGAACAAAAGTCTACTTAGTGTACTGCACTGTTTTAAAGATTGTGCTAGTTCCTCTTTCCTAAATATTACTTGGGCACATTACAGAACCTAACCTTGATAGGCCTTGACCAAATTAACAGAGACTACTACCACTATTACTAATAGTAACAGAAACTCCTCAGGCAAAGTTCTGTATTAGTGAAGTTAATGGAAGTTTTGCCACTGTATTCAAGTGGGCCAGGATTTCACTGTCAGAGTTAAAGCCAAAAGTAAGAGTTCTTACTCTAAGCATGGTGATTACAATGAATATCCTTATTAAATACTCGATACTAACGCATTGGTGAAGACATTCTTCAAATTTCAAATATTCAATGACTGTTAAAATGTTTTCTCCCAAATACTTCAGGGTTCCAGGGCATTTTATTTTGTTTTGTTTTGTTTGTTTGTTTTGTTTTGTATTTGTTTGTTTGTTTGGTTTGGTTTGTTTTTAATAGTATCTGATTATTCCTGATTAAAACCAAAATGAAACAAAACCACATTCATTTTTACATCAGTAATTTTTTTCCCTTTCTTCAAGTATTACCATGTACATGCAGCTGGGAGATGTACTGAAGAAGGCATGCAAGTGAGACGGAAAACAAGTATGTTGATCAATCTGGTTTACTGCAGAACTCCTATAAATATTTTCAAGAAAGAACTGAAAGAACAGAAGACAGGAAATGCAGATACAGTCTTAATTGCCCTGTTTGTCAAAAAAAACCAGACATTGTTTAGAACCTGTTCAAATAAATGTAAAAGGAAAATGTAGCTACCCCTGAGGTGGCACTACCCAAAGAACCTGACTTGTTTTCCACTTGTCTGTAAAGCAGGACTGGATTCCTGAGAAGGAACTCCCCAATACAAAAAAGTAATTTAGAAATTTCAGGCCTGGTGTAAGAAATACTGCCTGATGCTTCCCAGAGGGCAACAGAGTTTCTTCCACCTGACCTCAATTCAACTGGCTATGAGATTTGCAAGGGGTAAGCATTTTAAATCTGCAAATACATCTCCATTTTTTCCTTCTGCTGATTATTTCTCCAAGGGAAATACATGACCACTTATGGGGTAAACATTAAAGCTGATGTTAATAGTTTAATTTCAGTACTGTTCAGAATCAAGAGGCAGTTACAGATTAGACTTTTATCGCAAACTGAGCAATTCTATTAACCTTTATAACCAGATTTTTGCATAAAGTAATACTAATGCAGCAGAAGGGACAATAAAAGAAGCAAAATCTATGGAACCTTAGCACTAAAGGTATATTTAGAAAAAAAAAATTGTTAGAGCTTAACTCAAGTAAATTTCACAAAAAAAAGCTCATTTTAGCATCATATCCAATTTGTTTCTCTGTTCTGTGTTTATGGATTTTGCTTTGGTTCGTCTCCTCCCCATCCTCACAACAACTATCCTTAGAATGGAAGGTCTGCACTAAACTAGAGATTTAAAACCACAGAGAAACAGATGTTTTACTAAGGCACATTCTGCATTTTTTTCTGCAAAGATCTTTTACGAAGATGTGTAGTTTCATCAGTAGTGGACAAGTCTCATGCCTGGACGCATTCCTGTATAACCTCATCTAGGTGTTCCTGCTCCAGCGAGGGGATTGGACTAGATGATCTTTTGAGGTCCCTTCCAATCCCTAACATTCTGGGATTCCCTGATTTTGTGTAAAGCTTTCAAAGCCTCCAGTCTCTCAAGTTTAAAGGAAAATGAATTACAATAACAAAAAAAATAATCTGTAAACCTTTACCCAAAAGTAAACTCCTGACTACTTTGCAGTAAATAATGTGCAAATTGCAGGTTATATTTTCCACCCTTAAATGAAGCAAATAAAAAACCTAATTGTGATGTAGAGAGGAGTAGATAGCAGCAATTCTTTACTAATTACTGTGTGGAAAATCTAAGTACTTCACAGTCTGCTGTCATGTTAATACTGCTGAAAAAGAAGTCAACACAAAAGACAACTTCACTCTAATATATACTTATATAGAGATATTTGTTCTTTATTCCTTTATATGCTGTAGCACTATAGCAGGTCAACCCCAGCAGGCAGCTTAGCTCCACCCAGCGGGCTTGGTGATTTCCCCCTCAGTGAGACTGAGGAAAGAATAGCAAGCTTAACAGTAAGAAAATTGTAGGTTGAGTGAAGGACAGTTTTATAGGCAAAGCAAATGCCACACACACAAGCAAAGCAAAATAAGGAATTCATTCACTGTTTCCCACTTGCAGGCACGTGTTCAGCTACTGTCGGGAAAGCCAGGCTCTGTCATATATAACTGTTAGTTGGGAAGGCAAATGCTGTAACTTCAAACATATTGCTTTCCTTCTTTGTACCAGCTTTTACTGCTGAGAACAACATCATATGATATGGAATATCCTTTTTGTCAGTTGGGGTCAGCTGTCCTGGCTGTGTCTCCTCCAACTTCTTGTGCACTCCCAGCCTAATTGCTGTTGAGGCACCAACAGAAAATCCCTTGACACTGTGTAAACACTATGTATGGTGTTTACATCCCTGTGTTAACAACGTTTTGGTTACCAGTCTGAAACACGGCACCATTGCAGCTACTGTGAAGACCAGTACAAGCAACCTTCAGCCTGCAGGGAAGTTTTAAGTTTCCACCAAAGTAGTTTCAGAGTAATTAAAACTCTCAGTATTTACAGAGCCTTTGGGTGGCTCAGGAACAGAGGACATCAAAGACAGATCAGTTCAGTACCTCAGCCCAACTGCCTACAAAGCTATAATTCTGTCTCCGTGGCTGCACCCAATTATTTATTTCTTAATTGTCTGCTGACCATAGTAATATGACTGAAAAAGAAGGAGGGGGGATGTTTTGTTAGACCTATAGGAAGAATAGATTCTATTAAGGGCTCCCTTTTCAGTGGTTAGAGATACAGGGTGGGGGAGAGGAAAGCCATATAGAAAAGGATTGTTTTCACCTGCTGTCCTATCTGGCAACTTTTAGCTCATTCTTTCTTTGCACAATATTTTTACCCCTCAAAGCAAAAGATTAAGAAAACCCTGGCTACACAATTAACTACTATCACTGTTTACTGCAGGGTGACATTAAACTGTGACATATGCTCGCTGTTAACCCCCTGTACTCCCCACTAAGGCAGGTAATAGGAGGAAAAGAGACTTACAAATTGGAAAGTTAATAATGCTTTACTAATGCTACTAATAAATAAATAATGCAAAATATAAAAGAAACAGTCTTGAATTTCCTGGCATAGCACAGTGGTGGAGCTGGTGTTGCTCTAGCAGCTGCAGGGCAGATACCCAGAAGTCCTGGGCTGGACTCCGCAGTAAACAGAAACTGGATTCAGGGATGCAGGGCATGGAACTAGGCCTAGGATCACAAACAGAACTGTCACTTCAGATGTGGCCATGGTTGAAGAGAGTGAGACCCTCGTGATCTCTCACTTTTATAGGGTGTGTGACAAGTATGAGATGGAATACTTCAATTTTGGTCACCTGTTCTGTCTGCCTCTTCTTGCAAGTACACCCCTCTCACTTATGGGACGTGTAAAATTTATCAGTAACCTTGGCTGCCATAGCAATAAGTCTAAACCTGAGCCTCTTCTGCATACTATTGCTACTGTTGTCACCTCCAGAGTGAAGTGTCAGAAAACCATGCAGCTAAATTCAGAAGAGTACAGTTACTTAGAGGAACTTAGCTGAAAGAAAAATTCCCTAAAAGAGAGCTGGTCTTGTTTTAAACAAAACCAGGACAACTACATGCTTAAGAGAACAAGAACACACTACTACAATTATTTCATTTAAAGAAGTATAGTCATTGTTTTCTTTCATTTAACACAATACAGTTGGGAGGCAGCAATTTGTTTACAAGGTGAAATGCATATAATGTATATTGTGATCAAGAGTGGTAAGAACTTATGTGTAGTATGAACTATCTATGACCTGAGAAATAAAAATGTAGCATAAAGTATGGGATGATAGCAGGGGCTTTGAAGGTACAACCATGAAAGACCAGGGCTGCAAAAAAAATGCTGATAACTAATTACAAGTGATTAAAGGAACACATCCTTGAAAGCTGGAGCTTGTTTAGGATGCTAAAAGGAAACACAGTGACAACTAAGGGAGGAAAACAGTATTCATTCAGGGCAATCAGAAATAAGATAACTAAATCAGCTCAAACTGCCAAAGTTTTCAGGAAGAGTTTTGAGTGAGCACAAGGGACAGAAGCAGTATTTTAACATCTCTGAAGCCCAGAAATATCATTATTTTTATGTTGACAGTTATGTTGAAACTCCTTTTCAACTTCTAAATATCTGTGAGAACATGTTTAAAATCTAGTTGATTTATTTTTAACCACAGTTTTCCATCTGACCCCATGTTTCTCTTAGAATTTATTTAGTATGAGACAAAGATTTTAATAAGGTATTTTTCATAAAGAGCACCTGAACTTGATTTTAAATTTAAAATTTTGATAAGACACATAAAAGACAATTATAGTTGTTAAATGTAAAATATTTGAAATGCCATTTTGTGAGGAAATATAACAGACAATTGAATAAAAAGACTGCAATAACAGAACTTCCCTCATGGCTGAAGATCTCATTTCTGCATAGTTTAATATTTATGAAAGGAGTCTAATATATTAATACAGCAACGTAAGTTATTTATAGAAACATCCTCTGTGTGTTCTTCAAGTATTGATACAGTGCTTTAATAGACAGGTAAAACACACAGAAACCCTTAAATGTGTTTTTTTTTTTATTGTTTGCACTTATTTCCAGATTTTTAATTATGTTTTCGAAAGACAGAAGTAGCAATTTAAGTTAGAAAAAAATAGCAAAATGTATAAAAAACACAGTAAAAAGACAGACTTTCTGGTGGGCTTTCCTCCACCTTCTACTTTATATCTATTCTTTTTCTTGCTTAAAGATCAGTAATCTTATACATCTACTCTAACATTTCTTCAAGTTTATTATGAAAACACTTTAATTGGATTTCCACCTATCTTTCTTAAAACTGCTCATTACAACATCTTAAGACTTTTTATTTTTTAAAAAAACCCTGAATCTTGGAAGCTTAACCCTACATGGTTACACATTCCTTTGACCCTGCCAGTTGCCTCTGAAGTGAGACCCCTTATTCTTTCGTTCTCCCCCAACTTACTTGGTTTCTCCTACAAAACATAACTTCAGTTACGAACCAGTGGGTGACTTACCTCTCTGTCTGTCCTCTGTTTCCTATCCAAATGAATGAATTGGTAAGGTCCCAAATATTATGGACAAATGTCAGTTTGAGGCATCCCAAAGTATGGAAAATCTTAAGAAACCAGGATTAACACACTGCTCAAATATGGCTGTAAATCTCAAAGGATTTGACAAATCTACCACATGTCTTGTTTTTGTCTCATCTATTCATAATTTAAAAGGATCAGCTAAAAAAACACATATGTTAAGATCAAAGTGGATGAAGAACAGTTTCTGGATTTAGCATATCACCAATATGCATTTTGGCTGTTCTAACTTCACTCATTTGTACTGTTTTGTTGCTAAGATACAACAAGTTGTAGCCAAGATATCCCCCATAAGTTTGTGATTTGTCGGTCTTATTGTTGTTGTCTTTGCTCGAAAAGACCTAATTGACACTGAGGATTTGGGTGAGTGTGGTTTTTGAGGTGGGATTTTTGCAAGTGAAATCACTGTGGTCCTGCCATGTTTTTCAAATCTTTACCATTCTGGCTCTGTCTTTAAGTCACACAGCAGTAGCACGAATTGAATGAATTATCACAGCTACCTACCTCCTACAAGTAATCATTAGAGAAAAGGATTCATTCTCTTTCCCCCTCTTTGTTTTCTCACTTCAAAGAAGTCACTGTGCATCATTTCACTTTGCTGCAGACAGTTCTGAGAACCATGCTGGGTAGAGTTTTGCCATTTTCCCATTAAAAACTACCAATCCATATTTTGAATTTACTCCTCTACAGGAACACAGTTATTCTTGGGAGGATTTCAAAACCATCTGGTCAGCTGAATGAAACTTAAGTTTCACATTTCCGCAGCTGTGATAGCACAATAAGCAGCTGGAACAAATGAGGAAACTACCTGATAAAATAGAATAAGTTTTCCATTGGTTTTCAGTTTGATTTGTAGTCAATAGCTTTATGTTTGTTTTTTTTTTTTTTTGTCTGTTGCAAGAGCAGAGAAAGCAGATACACAATCCCATTAAAAAGTCAGACAAAAAGCACCTTAAGATGACAAGTATACAACTCTAAATTTTGTTTTTGAAGACTCCTTTATTCAAGTGAAAGTAAGCAAGCAAGCCCACAAAGACAGGACTTGAGTTCTCTTGTTAATGATTTTCTGATCTTACTTATTTGAGAGACTACTTCCAGAATCCAACTGTAAGTGATCAAGTTACCATAACATAGTTATTTTCTGTACAAAACAAAAAATTCCTCCATAAATAAGTATTCATTAGCAGAAATCATAGGTGTGAACTACAGCCTTGAAGCAGACAATCTAGGAGCACTCATATGATTAGTTAGCACAGCTGCACTGCAACCATTTGACAGAATACCTGATTGGGGGTCCTGTCACATGAACGGACTCTCCTTACAAAAGAGGCAAGAATATTACATTTTTAAGAGAAAGAGTTCCTTGGTGACTAGAATTGTGTCATCAGTCATGAATTTCTGCATAGGAGTTTAATCTCCAAGATTTTTTTGCCTTTTCTGTTTTCCTTTGCAGTTGAGGGGTAAACAACCTATGAAGGTTTCATGCCAGTCCAAACAAACACAAGACGACAGGGGACCACATAATCTAATTTCACAAATCCAATTATTTTTGTCCATGCTTTGGAAATCATGAAATCTTTAAAAACAATCACCACATACTCTTTTCAGTTGCCCAGTCACAGAACAGGAAGTATTTTTTTGCATCTACATACACACTTTTTTTCAGACTAGAAACATGAGGTTATTCCCAAGGAATACAGAATTCCCAAAGCAGGCAATGTTTTCTTGTAAACAAATTTTTCTGTTATATTAGTGACAATAGCTGGTTACAAAAGGCACTTAATGTTGTTTTATATTATCTTCCATTGTTACCCATATTTGCCGTGACTGTGTTGTGTACAACTACAAGCCTTAGCAACATGGGGTTTGTTTGTTTGTTTGTTTGTTTGTTTTAAAAAGACTAAAAAGCTCCCTTCAAATAATCATGCTCTCAGCTACAGCTGAAACAAAATATGATTAAATTTGTTCATTGAATCACTTAACTTATGACCCTGTATTATACAATACTTCTCTAGCATGGGTCCTAAAAACTATTTGCCCATTCCTACAATAAAAAGCAGTATTGCTATGGAAACTATTTAAGTTTCTGGAAGGAGAGGATACACAGCCTCCTAGCATATTGGCCCTTAATTTGGACTCTGTTTGAAGCACTGCCCTGTTCACATTTCTCCCTGAGGCTTTTCACTAATGAATGTAAACCACTCATCTCCCAGCCACAGAGCATGAATGAGCAGTGACAGGAAAGCCAATTTTTAATTTGATCAAACAGCCCACCAGAAAACACAAAGCCTGCAAATCAATTCTGTATTGTATTTACAAGCTGGAATGTTAATCAAGCCATCAGCAACATGCAAATTACTACAAAGATTACCCAACTTATCTGTCAACCTAGTATCTTTGGCAATGGGTAAACCACAGTTTTTGAGGAATCCTTGCTCTGCAATGTTTGTGATATGGCACTAGCTTTATAGTTTTCACCATCTATTGTAGGACAACAATAATAAACTGTGGCAGATGCTCTCTATGAACCTCCACCTTCCCACTAACCAAAAAAGAGGAATTGGAAGAGAGACTTATGAGTTTGAAAATTAAAACAGCTTTACTAATAATATTACTAATAAGAGAAATAATACAAAATATACAAAACTGATACTGAGTCTCCCAAATAGCCACAGAATTGCATACCATGGGGCTTGATATTGCTCCAAGGCAACCATCAGGAAGTCCTGGATGGGACTCAGAAGTAGATGGGAACTATATTCAGAAATGCACAGACTGACACTGGGATGATGATCACTGGTGGGAAAATGGGCAGGGTCCTCTTCAGAAGCTGGCCATGGGCAAAGAGACTGAGACCTTCATGATCCCTCAGCTCTAAACTGACTATGACAAATATGGCATGGAATACCTTAAATGGTCAGTTTTTGGTCACCTGCTCTGTCCAGCCCTCCCTGCAAGTACAATACTAGTATGATCCCTCATTTGTGAAAAATAAGGGGTCTATCAGTGACCTTGGCTGCTATAACAATAAAATATAAACATAGATCTTTTCTGCATACTATTTCTACCATTAGCTCAGTGAAATTATAAATATTAGGCATTGTCAGCTCTGGAGTATGCACTGTCTGAAAAACATGCAGCCAGCTTCAGAAAAATGTAGTTCCTTAGAATAACTTATCTGGAAGGAAAATTCACTGAAAAAGAATTGGTCTTGTTTTAACCAAAAACAGGACAATAATACTTTTGAGGTGCTACATGTCATTGTTTCATTCCTGAAAACAACAGAGGCAGCAGATATAATTTTTTCCTTGATATCAGAAGAAATCAGAAAAGTATAATAAATTGCTACTTCAGCATAAGAGGAAATCTAGTTTAAAACAAGACGACCAAATCCCTGCCACTCAAAATCATATCAATCAAAAAACTTGCGGTGAGCTTGCAAAACAGAATGTGACAATGAGTTGTGTAAAAAAGAAAAGTATTTGACTGGAAATACAAACCTCATATATTTTCTGGAGGTTTAGTTTGAGACACTATATTCAAGTACAGTCTAGAAAAATATATATGTGCAAATGAAATTATAGGTGCAGCCAGTACTCAAAGGTCAGACTTTTACAGGAGAGGTGGATAATTTTGAGAACTTCTGTAATACAAACAATTATTAATCAAAACATCTCCTGTAACAAAACCTTAGGGAGTTAAATCACTGATGTCTTGTTTTAAACCCAACCAGCAACTAAACACCGCACGGCCTTTCATTCACTCCCCTGCAGTGTGATAACGAAGAAAATCAAAACAGTAAAACTGAGAAAACTCATGGGTTGAGATAAAGACATTTTAACAGGGAAAGCAAAAACCCCACATAGAAGCACAGCAAAAAAAAGGAATTAATTCAATACTTCCCATCGGCAGGCAGATGTTCAGCCATCTCCAGGAAAGCTGAAGTCTGTCATGCGTAACAGTTACTTAGGAAGACAAATACCATCACTCTAAATGGTCCCTCCTTCCTTCTTCCTCCAGATTTTTATGCTGAGCATGACATCATATGGTGTGGAATATCCCTTTGGCCAGTGGGGGTCAGCTATCTTGGCTGTGTCTCCTCCCACCTTCTTGTACAATCCCTGTCTTCTCATTGGAAGTGTGTTATCAACATTATTCTTGTAGTAACACCCAAACACAAAACAATACCAGCTACTTGGAGGAAAATTAACACTATTGAAGCTGAAACCAAGACAACTGGTATGTATAATATTTTAAGCAGAGATAAGGAAGCACTAGGCCAGGAAACTACTAACAGAAATGCAAAAATTGTAGGTCTTGGAACATGGTGCACAATTCTGACAATGCAGCACTCAAGAACGATGAAGTCAGACTGGAGTACAGTCTGGGAAGAACTAGAAAGACCAACAGGGATGCAGAAGGTTTTAATCACATGAAAAAAAGCTAAAATATTATCTTGATTAGTGTAGCAAATAGAGAGTGTGCAATAGCTTACATACAGAGAAACATGAAGGAAAGTAACTTCACAGATCTATTAAAAAAGACATGCAGATCTTTGACTGATATTTTTATCAATGTCTTACCTAGAAATTTCAAGGAAAGCTGCTAGTTATTATCAGCCATTAGGGCTTCTAAGGTACTCTGCCAAGAGAATCAAAAGGGAAAAAAAAAGAAGTTGCAGCTTGTTATACGTGCTTTCAAATGTTGATCCAGTAACTCGTAACGTATCAAATGAAATAACTTCAAAAAAAAGCGTAGTAGCCCTAAATTTAAGCTCTTGTCCCAAGCTGTATTACCTTTAGGCTTGCCTTTTTGTAAGAGCTGAAGACAAATCCATTTTCCCTGCCTTAGGGTGAAGTGCAAAAAGCTAATCCCAGTAAGGTAATTCTAATTAGCCTGCAGCTTACTTCAATGTTCTATCTCCCAGAGACATGAGGAGCCGTGAGTGGCATCTGTAACTGTCTAACCCCTAATTAAGCAGGCATAAGTCTGTTAGAACCTCTGGGAGATGAAAATTTATTAGGAAATGAATAGAAGTAGCTCCAGAAAGCTGTGGCCAGATACTTCTCCGGTTTATTGGACTAAATAAAACTGACACTAAGTGTCCTTTTCACTGGAACTAAACACACACATTGCAGTTCAAAACAGAACAAAACAAAATGAACAAACAAAAATAACAAGGTTAAGCTGGAAAGTAGCTGTCATTTACTTAAAAAACAATGGTTAAATGTAAAGGAAAAAAACAATAATAAAAAAACAAGCAAGACAAATTACAATACACATTTATAGATTTTAATCTGTTCTGTGTTTTCTTGTTGTTGTTGTTGTTGTTGTTGTTGTTATAGACCAATACCTTGTTTCTTCAAACATTTGGGACATAAAAACACTCATCAGCAGCAACAGATTTCGAGAAGGTAGGTTATTCTCTGAAATAGAAACCAAGTCTAAGCATTTTTTCCCAAACACAAAAAACTTTCTAAAATAACTAGCTGATTTTATATACCACACAACTCAGTGTGCAGTATACAGCTTAGATTTTTCCAGATACATTCACAAATTTCTAAGCTAACATACCTAAGGACAAAGTTGAATGAAGATAGTTTCAGCAATAAAGTGGCTATCTTTTGGAGCTCAGTATGTTCTTGAAAAGGCAAAAAATCTCTTTTAGTGTCCATAATTCACAAATGGCTTCTCCTGTCAATCTCAAATTCCTTCTACAAAGGCAAGTTTGGAGAAAAAAAAAAAAAAAAAACAAAACAAAACAGATGCCATAGCTCAGAGGGTTGTGATCAACAGTCTAGTTCAAAGCCTGTAGCTAGTGGTGTTCCCCAGGGTTCAGTCCTGGGTACAGTCCTGTTCAACCTGTTCATCAATGACCTGGAGGAAGAGACTGAGTGCACCTTCAGCAAATTTGCTGATGGTACAAAAGTGGGAGGAGTATTTGATACACCAGAAGGTTGTGCTGCCATTCAGTGAGACCTGGACAGGCTGGAGGACTTGGCAGAGAGGAACCTGATAAAATTCAACAAGGGCAACTGTAGGGTCCTGCACCTGGGGAGGCATAACTCCAGGCACCAGTACAGGTTAGGGTTACAGCTGCTGGAAAGCAGCATGTGGAGAAGAACCTGGGTGTCCTGGTGGACAACATGCTGACCACGAGTCAGCAATGTGCCCTTGTGACCAAGAAGGCCAATGGTATGCTGGGGTCCATTAGGAAAAGTATGACCAGCAGGTCAACAGAGGTTATCCTCCTCCTCTCCTCTGCCCTGGTGAGGCCGCATTTGGAGTACTGCGTCCAGTTCTGGGCTCCCCAGTTTAAGAAGTACAAGGAACTACCAGAGGAAGTCCAGCAGCAGGCTACAAAGATGAGTAGGGGTCTGGAACACCTTCCTTATGAGGAGAGACGGAGAGAGCTGGATCTGTTTAGCCTGGAGAAGATAAGGCTGAGAGACGATCTTACGAATGTTTATAAATATCTCAAGGGTGGGTGTCAAGAGGATGGAACCAAACTCTTTTCAGTGGTGTCCAGTAATAGGATGAGGGACAATGGGCACAGACTGAAATACAAGAGTTCCATCTGAATATGAGGGTCGCAGAACACTGTAAAGGGTTGCCCAGAGATGTTGTGGAGTCTGCTTCCCTGGAGATATTCAAAACCTGCCTGTACGCATTCCTGTGTGATCTGCTCTAGGCGAACCTGCTTTAGGAGGTGGGGTGGGGTAGTTGATTTCCAGAGGTCACTTACAACCACAACCACTCTGTGATTTTGTGATTCTGTGATTAGGTGAATGCTAGTAATGACATGATGAACTTTTAGCTGAGCTTCTGTTCTTCCTATATACACCAAATCTCCTTCCAGGTTATTTGCATTTAGGAGATACTATTTTCAGCAAACTGAACTGTCATGGTCTCTTCTAGAGGAAATAGATAAGAATGGCTTTGACTGGCATACCAAAACTGAGTTTTAATTTCTCATCTCAAATATTTAGTACTCATCTTTATTCTGCCCTCCCTTGTACCCCTTGGATTTCTTTCTGTGGAGTCCATTTATTGTTTAGTTTTAGCACAACATCTGTTGCTTCCCATGCTAGATATCAGGGATCCTTCACAGAGTGTTTCAGAGCACCACAGGTGAGGATGGGAAACGGAACAGAAAAAAACTGTGGCTGCTAGAGCTCCCGTTCCGACTTGCTTGATTCATTTACATGTCACACAGGACAGAATGATACCATCTCTTATATTAGTGTCTGACATGTTATGGTTTCCTTTAGCTCATCCAGAAAGCCACCAAGAGCAAGGAGGTTTTTCCTCTAATACAGTGTCCCGTACAGGACAGAATGTTAAAGCACTATCATTTCCACAACTCCCTGCTGTGACCTTGAACACTCTTTGTGACAAAAATTTACCATGATTATTAGCTTCACCACTGCTGTCTCTAGATCTGTCTGTAATATTCAATGTGATTTTAAAATATAAAAGCAAACATGACTGAAATTTCTTGGATTCTTTAAATGACAGTTAGGCAGAGAGAAAGAAAACTAATCTTTCTAAGAAAAGGAGTGATATCTTGGCTATTGTTTAAGTGTAGGATTATCATTAAGAAAGGATGTCAGTTTTCCCAGTTTGTTTAAAATAGGTAGTATTTTTTTATTGCACATACAAGGTTATCTATAAGAGGTAATAATCTATAAATTACCAGAATATATCTTGTAGGATTAGCTCAATTCACTTACACTGCCATGCTTAAATTTGTTGTCCTTAAGAAATAACTTAATTAGACAGTAGGAACAAGAAGTTCAATCATTGCTAATTAGTTTATTGGCTAGTAATAAACATTAATGATAACACACATCTCAATTTAGTGTATTAAATTTGACATTTTATCTAACTCCCAAATCCATAGCTCTGCAGATGCATTATTCCCTTCCATTCCCCATGTTTACATTTGTAGAAGCTAAAGAGACAGCATGCACTTTATGGATTCTGTACTGGCACACAAGTCCTGACTGTGAGGATTAAATAAAAGACGAAGAAGTAGAAGCAATACTTTTCCCTTCTTTTGAGATTTAAATGAGTCTTTAGGTATGACCAGAATGAGTAAATCCACTGTCGACCAGAATGAGTAAATCCACTGTCCTCTGGTCCTCCTTGACTATGTAGCACAACAACAGAACCTGCTGGGAGGAAAAGCTTTGACTCTCATAGCTACTCTCCTTCCACAGCAGTAGATGTACAGGGATCCAAAGGAGAATAACAGTCACTCAACTACTCTCCTTTTTTAGGGAAGAGAAGCACTGCACCAACAGAATAACAGTTCTTTTTAGGATCCAAAGAGACAGATGTGTACAAATGTGTATTTAGATAGATATAAAAAAAGCCTGACGACTGCCTTGGTCATTTTTGGCACACCTCGGAGGCAAGATGGCTCATTGACACCAGCAAGAAGTCTGACCTCCTAGCTGGATGCTGCATCGATTTCCCACCTTCCTGAATCACATTTTCTGGTTATTAGAAAGGCAGTTTGGAATGCCTCTCCTTTTGGTAAAAGCTTTTCGCCCATCTCTTTGTCCTCATCCTTTTTGTGTGTGCTGAGGCAATGCAAAATCTCTTCATCACTTGGTGGGAACTTGAATGCCAGGAAAATGTATGAAAAAATTAAGTAGACCAGGTGATACTTCCTCTGTTTTTGTTTTGTTTTTCTTGCTTTAAACAGCACTGGTAGTAACAGAATTCTGTAGATACTGTGTGAATATAAATGAATAAAATACAAATATAAGGTATACTGTCCTCTAGAAAGCTTGTATTTTTTCATCTATGCCATAGAAACAACTTTCTTTTCTGTGGCATGGCTTAGACCATGAAAATGATTAAGGGCTTGGAGCATCAGTTATACAGGAAGAGTCTGAGAGAGCTGGGATTGCACTAACTGTTCTCATTGGTACCCAGTGAAAAGAGAAGAGGTAACAAGCACAAAGTGAGGTAATAGAGAACTGCATGTAAACAAAACAAAACAAACAAAAACCAACCAAACAAAAAACAAACAAAATAAAACATCCACACTTTTTTGCTATGACAGTGACCAAATACTGGAACAAGTTGCCCAAAGAAGTTGTGGAGTCACCATCCTTAGAGATATTCAAAACCCACCTAGACACGGTTCTGGATGACCAGCTCTAGTTGCCCCTGCTTTGGAGCAGGGGCAGGAATTAGATGCAGTGATCTCAGAAATCCTTGCCAACCTCAGCCATTTTGTGACTTTGAAAAAGTATTTGGAGATGCTTCTGGAGTAGCAATGTACAAATGAAAAGCAAACTAAAGAAATTTAGTTGCAAAAGGCCAGTATAATATGCTACTTGTCTATATTCTTCAGTCAAAAATGTGTTCACTACAGTCCTAAATATCCTTCAGAAATATTTAGTTCTTTATGCTGTTCTTTATCACAACATAGTCGGGAGGAAGAGATAGATAGTTATAGTAATTTTTTGTGTGAATTCTTAAATAATGCATCCACTGATTTCTATGTAAGAATATAGAAATATTGTGTTGCAATGAAGAAAACAGTAAGTTTGTTTTCTTTTGATAATCCAAAAAGGTATTTGAAAAGGTCTAGACAGTTCAATAGGAAAAGTAAGGCACAATGAAATTACATTTCTTCTTTTGTTTGTACATGGAAAAAGTAAAAATGTCACTTTTGCTAAGTTAAAAATAGTCTTTCACACTGTAAAAATATTATCAAATCAGGAGAATAAAAAAAGGTCAGGTTCATGACTGGATGCTTCACTGCATCTGTTTCCACATGGACTTGCCATTTTATTGAAAATATCAAGTGCATAGATCAAGGTTCCATAGAATGAACTACTACACCTGATAAGAAAAACCCAACTTAAAAAGTTTGAAGTTTGTTGCAGCACAGGTTAATTGTTTCAATACCCAGGAAAAAGGGCAAAAACACCCCAACCATTTCATACCCAAAAACATTATTGACAGCACTGAACAAAAAGGTGACTTCAAAGCCACACAGGGATGTGGAAAAATATTCAGAAAAACAAAATAAAGCAGTGGCAGATACAACAGTTGTTTATAAATTTCAACCCTTTGGCTTGGGCAATTTAATTAGTGTGTTCAGATCTCATTAAATTTTGCTTCTTTGCCTTTTTTTTTTGGCAGAATGACCTGAAGTCAGTGCAAATTAAGTACTGTAAGTGCCCCACAAGATTTGGCTCACAATTATTTCTCACCTTAACATGAGCTAGTTTAGCTCAAAACAACCAAAACATGAGAAAGAGAAGAATGAGATTTATACAATCTCATTTGAATACATTAAAAATTGTTTATGGGCATGCTTACAGTGTCAGCCATCTAACTCAGAAGTTACAGATAACATATGCTTACTATGAGTCATATCAGAAATACAAATTGAAATACAACAGAAAAAAAATAATTTCTCTAGGGCTTTGGTGTATACTAAGATTCAGACTATGCAAATATCTAAAAATATGTTTGTTAATCTTGTTAATCATGTAAGCCAAAAGGATGTCAACACCTTCTTCTGAGACAACCCCCCCACACACCCCCAGAATAAATGAAAAAAAAAAAATTAAAAACCCCAAACCTTTGTTAGTTTATGTCAAAAACTGTGACACATTTCTGATAATGTAGAGACTAAGGTTTGTACAGAAAATTACTCAGATTTCATTTTTATTAATTTAACATTAATCTCTCAGACCTCTGTATAAATCAATAATGGATTGTTATTAACATCAACATTTCTTTGATTGTTATGTAAACTTCTAGTCGAACTAAAAAGACTTTTCAGATGGAAAGCACCAGAGCCTTTCACTGGTATGAGATGACAGTAGAGATAACAGCTGTGTGAGATGTGACCAGGTAAACAGTCTGCTCAGCCTGGTGGCAAAGCTGAGAGAAGTAGGGAGGTTAAGAAGCATCAGGGAGTTTGAAAAGGAAATAGACTGGTTGAAGCAAGCTCTGGGCTTGCTGAGACAGGAATGGCCACCAGAACAAAAAAAAAAAAAAAAAAAAAAAAAAAAAAAAAAATCAAAATAAAAGATCAAGGGGGTTCTGTATCCTCCCCCCACCAGGCTGAAGGCAGTAACTCAAGGGAAAAGAGTAAATGAAGGCAAGTCCACACTTGGGGTGGCCGGCAAAACCCTTCCTTCCCCACCTTGCCCTCCCAGGTGCCTCTGTACAACAGGTACAGAGATGTAGAAACCCAGTCAATGGATGAGAAGGATGAAGGTCCATCTACACCAAAGGCGTTCACAGGGTGCAATATGCCAGACAGACCCTCGTCTTTGGGAAGTCTGTTGCCACACTGGGGCCCAGGTTAAGGGTATCACTAGGAAACTTCCTAGCCTGGTACAGCCCTCAGACTACTATCCATTACTGTTTCAGATTGATGAAGAAAGAACTTTGAGGAAGCTAAGCAAAGTACAATAATAAGAACTGGCTTCAGCAACTAGTGCCCAGAGACTTCCTGAGGACCAACATCTTCAGCTTGCAGCCTGTGGGAATGAACTGCACCAGATACACCAGCTATGAGCTTCAGATGCAGCAGTGACTCAAACTCACCTGGCTTTGGTGTCCAGTAACTACATGTTACACATCATCTCTTCTGTCCTGAGTCACCATGACAGGTGGAGCCTGAAGTCATGGGCATTTTGTGGACATTTAGGGATACTTTACAGACATTTCACAAAGTTGGTGCATAGACTGGGGGAATTATTTCTGTGCATTATATCAAAGGATGAGAAGGGTGGTGGTGGATAACAAAAATGTATTGGATGGTGTGGGACCTGAGCATGATGTAAATGGTGCAGAATAAGAGGTGGAGAATACGCTGGTTTCAGCTGAGGTAGAGTTAATTTTCTTCCTCTTAGCTGCTATAGTTCTGTGTTTTGGATTAAATCACAACATACTTTAATTTTGCTCCTTTTTACATGCATTTAAGCTTGAAAAGAAAAGCATCTTGAGTGTCTTAAATGTCTTATCAAAGAAAAGAAATGCATATTAAAACCTACCAAAAGCTCAAAAATAAGGAAATAGCAGCCAAAGTTTCTGGTGTACTTATTCAGTCAGTGCTCTCGCTATGCGCTGAACCACTGAAAATTAAACCATTGTAATGTAGTTTATCAGATGATCAAATGTAAAATAATATTGAAAGAACAAATTTCAAAACATAACATGACACTAAGCCATTTTTCTTCATAAGAACATGTAAAGTGACACTTAAACAATATTCAGACACAACACAATATTTAGAGAGTTTATCCTTTTCAAAAATGACTGGGTGTGATAAAACATTGCAATCAATTTATGATGTAGGACTTGAAAGATTTAGTTTACATTAAAAAAAAAAATGCTGCAGAACTCAAGAACATTGATTCAACAAGAAAAGCAAAACTTTGTTTGGACTGGAAATCCGAAATTATGTCCAAAAGCCACGCATTATTTATTTCAGTGTAGAAATCCAGCAAGATCCATTTGTCACATGTACCTAGATTTAGTGGAAAAAATCCCTACAGCAATCCAAAAAGGTTTTAATAGTACTGAAGAGCAGTGACAATTGGTTTTCCTATGAAAAACATCTACATGCTTACCACACCCTTATTTTTCAATTCTCCAGTATACAGTCATTTTACAGCAAAGGTCCTCCTAATTTCTTAGTTCCTTGTTTGGTCGTTTAAATTTCCTGTCCTATTTCCTTTCCATGCTGCCTCTACCTATTTATTAAACTTCTTTGCCTTCTTAATATGAATGCTATGGAATACTCTAATTCTTACACTATTTGCCCCCAAAGAATTGAGTACAGTTTTCAGTATGGACTACATGCCAGATAGCATGCATGAGTTTGTAGACACAGACAGTATTATGACATTGGTGCAGTTTTAAAAAAATCAGATCCCTGATGTTAAAAAGTGGTCGTGTTTTTTTGTTTGTTTATTCATTCTGTTGTTTTCTTTTCTTTTCTTTTTTAATTATAAAAGAAGACACAAAAGCATTAATATATCAGAATATCACAGGACTACAACACATGAAGAAACTCTTCAAAAAGGCCATTTCCTTTTTGAAAAGGTTGTTTTAGGTATTGTATTTGATCTTCTAAAAGGAACCTTGGCTTAGTATTTTTTATGTCACTAAGATAGATTGCAAAAAATAAGATAAACCTTATAAAGGTTCTTTTCTATTTAGAAAGTGTTAAGATAGAACTATAATATTAGATTATTAGTTCCACAACTGAGCTCTGTAACAAAATGAATTAGTTTGAGCCAAATTCGGTCAGTGGCTCCTCAAACACTGAGGATGTTTTTTCCCTTTTTCTGTTGTTCCAACATAGGGTTCTTTTAGCCCCATGGACCTGCTTTCAGCAAGCTTCCATTTCGTATTCACCATGTCATATCAAAGGGAAAATCAACAAAACAACTAAATGCATTTTTCATTCCTCAGCATTCTAAACAACCCTCTCTAATTTTCATAACTTGTTTTATATCACCATATAGTAAGACAATATTTGTAGTGATAAACTGCCCTTGCATAAAATGGATTTTGCTATTATAATAAACTTCAGCATTTTATCACTAATAAAAGTGATTTCTTGCTTCCAGTACTCTGCATGCGAAGCAATACATGAAAGAATCCTAGTGTCGCTTCCCAATATTTTAATTTAACCAGCTGTAAAATGAAGATACTAAATTATCCTGTCTTGACGGTTCAAAGTTTATGTACGCTTAGTGGTCCATGAAAAATCTAAACAATGTATTTAATTCTTATTTTTTATTAACCATATACTTCACTTATATTGCTATGTATTAAACTGGTACAACAAGGCTCTGTTTGCTTTACTTTGCAAAAACTTAGTTATAGCTCTATAACTATAATTAATGCAAATTCAATTTGACTGTTAAACAATTTTGCTTATTCTGAAAAGGACCAAAATGTTTGTGGTCCTGAATTTCAACAGGACTGTCACCTTGTTAGTTAGAGAAAGCACTCTGCTTTGTTCTGCTTTCATACTACTCTTCCCAGCATTGCGGGAACAATTATCTGCCAGAAAGATGAGAAATATTTGATATTTGACTTCTTGCAAACCAATGAATATCGAACATGGCAAGCACATTGATATTAAGTTTTTTTTTTTCTTTTTTTTTTTTTTTTTCCTTATGACTGCTTTTCCATCAACCCCACAGTGGTCATTAGTGAACATTCACTGAATCAGCTACCTTGCTAGTACTATTGCTTATAGCTACAATCAATAAGTGCAAAGGATAAAAAAAATAGAACATTTTTGCTAAAGAGATGAAGACTAGACAAATTCTACTAAACATAAGCAAAAACTTGTAAAATTATGTATCACTTTTAAGTGGTATGTGTTCAGAGGCATACAAGTCATATTCAAATAGCATGATCCACTTTAGACAGATTTTTATTTTTCCTCTGTTCTCTTTTGGGAATAGCATATTAATTATCATTCCAAGTTCAGTTACAGCACTTTGCTCACCTGGTGCTGGATGTCTCCTATCTATTACATTCTAATAATTTTTTACTCAGCCACTTTTCTTCCTGCAAGACCTTCCACTGTTGTTTTTCTAACCTACAAAATTGATCTGCTAATTCAAAACCCCATCTCCTCCCATATCTAGGGTAACAGTCTTAATTGTGTTTGTACAATAGACATCAAAGAATCATAAAAAACAAATAATAATTAAAAAACACCACACACAGAGAAAAATCCCTAAAGAGAAACCAAGTTTCTTCCTCTCACATGAGGGTCTTAACCAGACTTTACAGCTAAGCTTACTCTCCCTTTTCAGGCTCAGTTAATCTTGATTTGCTTTTGCATAGTGGAATAGATGGGTGAGATATTTATTTTCCTTTGAAGAAAATCTAACATATACTGAAGTTTTGCTATCAGTAAGCAAGGCTTTTATCTGCAGAAATGACAATGCACTTTGAAAACCATCCCTGCATTGCCAGGCCATTTAAAGAAATTTAATCCAAAAATATTGCATCATACACTCACAGTACTGCATCTGACATGATGTAAAATAAGTATCGAATGACAGTCTAGGAAATATTTCTGAATTAAATGGGATAAGCAGTTTGTTCCATTTTTTTTAATTTTATAAATGGTTTATCCACACTATACGAGTCAAAAGTTCTCTAATAAATATATTATATCAACTTGCATAGACTTCACTATCCCCAAGACAAGACAATCAAGACCTTTCAAGTGTATCACATGATAAAGTATGTATTTGCTTTTCTTGCCAGGTGACTCAAGTGTGTCAAGATTATTTTGACCTAATTACTTCACAGAAAAATACAGTTGATAAACTATACATAGGTTCTTCTTCAATAAACTGAAAAAATCTATGCTTTCCTCATGCTGTCATATTTTCTCTGACATGGTGTAAAAATTTAAAGCTACAAAAAAAAAAAAAAATCAATGACTGAAGAGTTTTATGTTTTGGCATTTTTTTGTTTTGTTTTAAAGGAATCTTGCACTTATTATTTTAGCCTGAATAATCATTTGCTTTCAGTGTTACTGAAACCTTGTGAAAACCTGGCTGATTAACTCAGAGACCATGATATAGCTAACACTCCCTCTTCATTACTAAATATAACATTTGATTAGAATTATACATCACTCAAGATAATTTGATTATGAAATCGCAGAGATATAAATTATTTCTTATTCAATGGTCTTAAATATTTCCACAAGTGACCTAAATTGACATTCTTGCCTATTAAGTGTAGCCTTCAAATGCATACATAAGAAACATATGATTTATAGCTGACCCAGGGTGTAATAATGTTTATTTCAACAAATAGTCCCATCTAGTATGGCAGTCAAACTAATGCTTTAGCAATAAGAACCATTTTAAAAATATCTAATGTCATATTTATATCCATGTGTAGCTCTCCTGTAATTTTGTGAATGCCACTAAATCTTTTTACATTAAAATACTAGCTGTAATGCCATGTTTCAACAATTAATGTTATCAATAGAATCTAAAATCCCTTTACATGTGGAATAAATGTAATAAAAGTTTAAAATCTTTTGCCATTCATTACAAAGTTACACTTAGTACTATAAAGCTCAGGTGAAAATGAGCAAAATTGACTATAATCTTGAAAGTTACTTTAATTTTTCAAGTTTATTGAAGAACAGAGAGGTTATACTAACATTTTTCATAATACAGACTACCATCTCTCATCATATAATTACCTGTGTCTCTTTACAAAGAGAACACTTAGTTTAATCTAAGTTTGGCTTTTGTAGTCACTTTAACATTACTTGCCATATTCATCTATCTGAAGCGAATTGGTTATTGGTACAAATTAATTACATTAATCCCTACAGAATTTAAGAGAGAATTGTGTGCATCGAGTAAAAGGACAAATTGTAGCCCTGTAGACACAACAACCAAAATAAAATTTTGAATGTTTTTGAAATGAGAACTGTATTTAATAAGATATTTTCAATACTACATGTTCTCTCAACTGCATCTATTATCTAAGAATACAACACTACTCCTTCAAGTAAGATATTAAGGTGTCCAGACTATGTAAAATTTGCTGAAGCACTTCAAATTATCTGGCGAGATATTTGACAAATAGAATAACTGTGTTTATTCTTTCTTAAAATTGAGAAGCACAATTATTTGGGGTATAGATTTTCAAAGCAATAACTTCCACAGGGAGATACAGAATAACAGCCTAAATTTTAATCTCTTATTGTGACTCCATATTCTCACCCATCTTCCTTTAGTCTTACAATTTTTAAAATAAACACTACTACAGGGTATTTGAAAGCAAGTTTGTACTACTCAGGTGTGTATGCGTTAAAAAAAAAAAAAATAAAGACAACTAGTTTGTTGTACCTTAATGTCTTTTAGTCACAGCTATCACTGATAATAATACTCTTCAATAATAAACTGTCAGGATCCAGTTAACTGCCATCATGCAGTAGTAACAGAATGACTTACTATAAAATAAATCATAAATCAGCCATATCTGCAGAGTCTTTTAAAACATTTCTAAATATCATGTAAACTATAAACCAAACCTTTTTGTCTTTGCATCCCCTGATCTTCAGGACATGGAGTTCTCTGTTGGACTATAGCAAAGTCTTGGCTCTGCAGATCTGTAATGGCTGGACTCCTGGTTACAGCTGTGCCTCTGACTGCGGAGAAAGATGCCATGGAAGAGACTTACCATGCTGATAATAATTTTACTGTAAACAAAGATGTCGTTATTAAAAATATTTTCTGTATACTCTGGGATTACCACATCAGACCTCTGTATTGACGATATACTTCAACATGTGTCCTGGTTTTGTTAAAAAACAAGTTTCTCTTTTAGTGAATTTGCCTGTCAGTTAAAGCCTTCATATTAGCTGCATTTACCTGGAGAACCAGACACATGTTTTGGTAAACATAGCAATGGAATGTGAGGTTATTGATAAACATGGATGGACATCTCAGGAGAGGGGCAACGAGAAACAAATGACCAAGAAACTGACCAACTGTGTATAACATTCCATTCACGTGAATACTTCATATAAAAGGGGGAGATCACGAGAATCTTGTCCCTTTCTTTCCTTATGGCCTTGCTAGTCATCCCTGCGAACTGAGGCCTAGTGAGAGACTGAATCCAGCTCTGGTTGGCTGCAGAATCCAATCCAGGACTTTGGGTGCTGGCTCTGAAGTTGCTGAGACTTTCAAGATTGGTTTTGTATATTTTGTATTATTTTCTCTATTCTTATTAGTAGCATTAGTAAAACATTTTTAATTTTTCCAACTCTCTTCTCTCTGTCCTTCTTTTCCTCCCAATCGCCTGTCCTTAGTGGGAAGGGGGGAGAGGGAGGGGCAAAGAGGGAAGTAGGCGGGGGAAAGCAGGTTAACAATACATCTGCCAGGGTTTTTGTTGTCATCCTGCAATCTAAACCCTCGACAACATGATTCAGGTCCTTGTCTCAAAAGGAGAAAAATAAAGTTTGACTACATCCCCAAACATTATACAGTTCTTCTATCTTTTGGAAACTGAAGTTTCCAGGTTTTCCTTTATTTACCAGTCCTCTATCCCTTAGACTCTCACTTGTGCACACCCAGAGACCTTTCTTCATTTTCAGTTTACAGTAAGCAGCTCTTTCTCATGGCCTCTACATGCCATACAAAAAAAAAAAAAAAAAAAAAAAAAAAAAAAAAAAAAAAAAAAAAAAAAAAGTTGTTTCCTTTACTCCAGAGACTACATCTTCTCCTCAGTCTCTAACATTGCTGAGTTCCAGCTGGCATTTATGAGGCACAGATAGGTTTCTGTCCCATGGGCACAACTAGAAAAGACACTTGTTTAGAGACCCAGGCCTTCTGGGACACATATCTTAACTTTCTTCTTAAACACTACTGGCTTTTGAGGTATTTTCAAATTTGTCTAAGTCAAAGGAAACTGTTACCACTTGCCTCACAAAATGTGTAAAACTAGCCTAACTAGTGCTCACATCTAATAAATACAATTGCAATCAAAAAGAAACATAGTTTTGTAGCATTTTTAATGAATAGATAGCTCCCTTTGGAAATTCCACATACACAGGCAAATCTACATATACACTGCCCAGTGGTCCTCCTTGGCTAGAGTTTGTGAATCCTTTGGGGATATGCTGTGAAATACAAGATGAAACTGGTCATCTAGACTTCCCAGTACTTAGACATTACTTGTCCTGAATAGGCTGCACTGTATGTGAGGCTCAGTTCCTGTATTTGAACTGTATATTTTGCAGGTTTTGAGAATATGGAATGAAATTACACACCTTGGATTTTATTAATACACCTATGTTTGCTAAGTGGCTTAATAAGCATATGCTGAGTATAGTTACATTCCCATCAGAAAATGTAAAACACTATTTAAAACAGTGAAATTACCATAATTGAAAGAACACAGATGCTCTTTAATAATCTAGTAGATTGCACCCTCAATGGCAATGCTCATTAATTCTATTTCAAGACAGTGTGATTCACGTCTATGTTAGATAATTATCATTGAAATTTAGGTAAGCAGAAAGGTTACATATTCAGTTTTGACAACTCCATCACAAACCATGCAACATTTTCCATTTGGCAGTAATATGCCTAACTATTTCCCCCATATCATGTAACCTATAAGCAGCAAAAGAGTTGGTGAGAACATTAAATTCCTCATCCATAACAAAGAAAATTATTTTCTGAAATCAATCGGATTCTGAAAACCTGTATTAATTAATACAAAAAAAAAATTATCTACAATCTAAATTAGAAGGTTTTGATCTCCATAATCTGATTTCCAATATACAAGAGTGATTTATATCAGTAGTAATCAGTAAGGGGTGATAACTTGCTGCAAGCCTGAGGGACAAGAGAGAGTAGAATAATAGAATCATAGAATGTCTTGAGTTGGAAGGAACCCACAAAGATCAAGTCCAGCTTCTGTCCCTGCATATGACAACCCGAAAAGACACGCCATATGTTTGAGTGTGTTGTCCAATCGCTTCTTGAATACTGACAGGCTTGGGGCCATAACTACATCCCTGGGGATCCTGTTCCACTGCTCCACCACCATCTGAGGGAAGAACCTTTACCTAATGCCCAATCTAAATCTCCCCTGGCACATCTTCCTGCCATTCCCTCAGGTCCTATCATTGGTCACCAAAAAAAAGAGATCAGTGCCTTCCCCTTCTCCTCCCCTTGTGAGGAAGCTGTAGACCACTATGAGGTCTCCACTTAGTCTCCTCTTCTCCGGATTGAACAAACCAAGTGACTTTAGCTGCTCCTCATACAGCTTCCTCTCCAAACCCTTCACTAACTTCATGGCCCTCTTCCAGACACTCTCCAGTAGCTTTATATCCTTTTTATACTGTAGCAACCAAAATTGCACACAACACTTCAGGTGAGGCTGGATCAGTGCAGAGTAGAGTGGACAATCACATCCCTCAACTGGCTGGCAATGCTGTGCTTGGTGCACCCCAGAACACAGACCTCTTTGCTGCCAGGGCACACTGTTGGCTCATGTTCGAACATGTCATCAACCAGAACCTCCAGATCACTCCCCACAGAGTTTCTTTCCAGCATCTCATTCCCCATGCTGTAGGTACAGCCAGAGTAACATACAGCTGTGGATAGAATATGAACAAGGTTTGCCATCAAAGTCTTCCATGTTATTATTATTATACAGGTCATAATGTTATAGAGGTTTACTACATGGCTCTTCAGTATTCGAAATCCTAAAGCAATGTGGTGTAAGTTCATTTTCAATATTGTTTAAGCAATTAAAAAATTGCTGCCAGATGCACCATTTGACTTGCATTCTTATTACCCTATTCCACATTCACGTTATTATCCTTTCCACATTCATGTTACAGTAGTGTTCAAGTAACTCCTTAGTCATTGGATTACAGAAATCTGTGAAAACTCCACAACCAAACTTCTGGAGTAATTGGGAGGGGTAGCTCAAATTCATTCATCACTCAGTGAAAAAAAAAAAAAAATCAAATATTATTTATTTTTCTAAGTTGCTTTGGTTCTGTACATTTCCTTCTTCATGAAAGGAATATCTCAAAGCTGCACACAATACGTAGATATGTGCAAAACACTTAACAAACAATATTCAACACCACATACACACTATTTGTTGTAATATATTAAAGCAAGTTAACTGCAAACACAGAACAAACAGAATATGTAGATATACAAAAACCTGAACTTTAACACATGCACAACTTACTTTGTGTCCCTATTTGATATTTGCTTTTACAAAATGTCAAAGATAAATGGGATATCACCACTTGCCAGGGAGTTTAAAACTCATTTACGTGCTATTTCAATATTGTTGGTGTGTGCAATACTGTACTTATCAAACCTTACCTTAAACACTAGTAGGGAAGTTGCTCAGGGTATCTCAAACCAATCTCCCACATTCCCATATGCTAGTTTAACAAAGATGAGTTTGGAGGAGTTTATACTTTTTGTTTCTTGCTAGTGTCTAAAGAAAAGAGAACAGAAATACTTCTTGAAGGTCAGATATCCATTCCATTCCAACAGAGCACCTCCCCAGACTCCTAATGAAGCCAGAATAACCCAGAGACTAACCAGGAAATAAAAGCTTGTTTCATTAGCTCTCACTGTTCCTTATGCTTTACTACAGATGATGTTGGTCTACAGAAAAAAACAAAACAAAATAAAACAAAAAAACAACCAAGCATCCTCAGAATGGCACGAGAATGACTTTTCTGCAAAGCTAAGTCTGATACAGAGCTGGGGATTCCATCATGAAAAGCTTTGCTATAGGAATTCAATGATACATTACAATTGGTTTATGATAGCAAACACTCCCTTTAGTTTTTCATATAAAAGAGTATTTTCATCCAGGTACTCAAGTGCATCATAAGATTAACGTTATGCTTAAAAGACATAAGCTATCCAGATTAAATAAATGTGAAAACATAAAGAAATACATCAGGCTTCAATCACATTACCCTTTCTTTTAGGTAAAATTCAAAGTAAAATTTGAGATGAAATTCAATGTTAACAAAGTCAGAATATGTAACATCACTGATTCCATAAAGAAGCCTCAGAACAACTAGAACCAGGGCTCTGGAAAGTTGTTGGGAAGGAGGTTTTTGTTTTATTTTAGTCTTTGCAGTAGTGCCCTAAAACAAAACAAAACAGAACAACAACAACAACAAAAAAAGAATAAAAGAGAAATATCTGATCTTTATATAGTGAAACAAATCAGAAAATAGAATACATAATTTTATGTTTTCATTATCACATTCAATAAATTTATAACAACTTAAAATGGATTATGACTCTGGCTGAATATATCAGTGAAAAAGGTATGTCTCTAAATTCCACAGAGAAGCAAAATGAAAAGGGGAAAAAAATCTTCAGTAAAATAAAGATATTTGCTGAGATCCACTGACTAGAGCTGTAAGAAAATGTAAAAACCAAAACCCAAGATAAACAAACACAACAACAAAAAAACAAACAACCAAGAAAAAAAAAAAACATCAACACAAAGAACCCAACCACAAAACACCAGAGTGGAGTAATTTCAAAGAACAAAAGTTTATGCAACAAGATAAAACTTTTCTTTTCTAAAAGTGCATATAATGTCTGTGTTAGAGAAACTGCAATACTGTATAGAAAAAGCTAATATGTACCAGGAATAAATAAAACATTTTAAAAGCATAGGGAATTATCGTTAGTTGTAATTGGATGCAGAATTTAGACTAAAAAAAAATTCTGAAAATATTGCATAATTCTCATCCACTGTGAGGAACTAAAATATAGAATTACATACCTTGGATCAATGTCTTTCTGCTAACTCCTTGTTTACTAAATGTGTTACAAAACACAGTATCAGAAGGAAAAAGAATGACTGAACTGATTACCCTCGTATTCGTGTTTTGAATTTTTTTTCTTGGATCATGCATAGCTTAAGAGCATTTTATTAAAAGAGGAACCAGAGAGGATATTACTATTCTAGGGAATAGAAGTAGTTAACTCTACAGTTGCTCAAATCCAGCCAAGAATTAACAACCATTTCCCTCTTCTGAAATCAACAAACCAACATTCTTCCAGATTTTATTCCACTTACCTTTCTAAGATGAAAAGCTAAAAAATGTTCTGAATCTTGGTAAATTTTTCTAACCTGAAATATTTTTATGATCCTCTTTCACCCCAGAAATAACATACTCATAACATATTCAGAACCTGCATGTAAGGTACTAAAGCCTAAGAGATATCCTCTAGCATCAGGAAGAAGCTAGAGGGGAACTCGAAAAAAAACCCACCCACAAAAGAACTAAAGAATTTTCTTTTTTCCCTTGAGCTCCACGGGTGAAATTCCCCCTTTCCATCATCTAGATAAGAACTAGACAGAGTGAGCAGACATGAGGGTCAATGACAGATTGGTTCTTTAGTGATTATTATCGTGTAAGTGACCTAGACAGAATTAGGCAATTTTAAGTAACAATCTACCACCGCTATATCTGAACATAATACCACTGATGACTGCAAAAATACAGTGAAAAAAAGAAATTATATGGTCACTGGAAGCAAGGTCAGGCATCATGGAAAGATTACAGAGATGTTGCTCACCACTGTAAGGAGGAAATTTGCACTGCCAAAGCTCAATTACAATTGAAGCTGGCCAGTACTGTGAAGGACTCAACGATCCTTGTGGGTCCTTTCCAACTCACAACATTCTATGATTCTATAAAACATCCTATCAAGTGCCCCAAAATAAAGACCTAAATAAAAAATAACTACTCCAAGGAGATAATACTTTTGTATTAAAACAGAAACAAACAAAATGAACAAACACAACCTTTTATATTTTTCTAAAATTAAGAAATTATTCACATATCATAGGCATCTGTTTAATTCCTATGTGGTCATTAGTTCAAGTAAAATTAACAGAAATAATGACAATTCTTTTAACCTCAGTCCTGCTTTCATAAAGCAGATGTAAATTTCACCAGAGAATACTAGGAAGAAGATGGAATAGGTTTTGTTCTGTTTATTACCCATATGTGGGAATATTTGTTTAATTTTAGATTTCCTGGTTTGTTAACCCTTTTTTTAGTATGGCTAATTTGGAAAGCAGCCACAAATGTGAAGCCACAGCTGGGTTCTCAAAAAATAAATACATATACAGGAATCTGGTCTTTAACAAAAAGGAGAAGGAACTTTGCAATGATATTATATTTCTGGCTCATTAAAAACCAAACAGACAATCCAACCCACATTTTTTTTTCCTTGGAAAAAAAATGAGCTCTACAAGCAACAGTAGAACACTCATCAGAGACAAAGCCACAAGCTTCATATCTCAGAGCATCATTGTTTTAAGATTCCTTAATAACATCTGTAAATCAAAATAAAACATGACAACACTAGTTACAGGGTTTTCTTTATAAATGCATTGCCCTGTCTTCCAGCAGATTTCTTCAATACCCAACAGGACTTTATCCCTGCAAATCTCTTGTTTCTAATTGGCTAAGTTTTACTTTGCTGTTGTTGTTGTTGGAGTGGTTCATCAAGCCAAGCTATACTGCCTGTACTGAGCATTATTGTGCTTCAGCATACCAGGTCATGTTTAGATAGGAAAATTACTTTTACTCATTTAAGCTTAATTTGTGAATTTAATCCATTTTAATATATATTTCAAGATAACCTCATCTGCAGGAGCATAAATAATTCTACTGAGATGGTGATGCTGATATAACTTCAACTTTTGGTACAGCTGTGTACAGGGGAAAGATGTTTTAAATCAGTCCCTCAGGCTCAGATACTCCAGGAGGAGAAGGTATCCACAATGCCATTGGTCAAGAATATGAAAGGACTGTGGAAGTGTAGGAAAGCACTAGTGAAGGGGCAGCAGACAAAACTGACAGTGTAACAGAACTACTTACCAGTGAAGCTGAAGAAAGAAGTTAAAAAGGACATTGGACACAAAAATCTGATTTTGGTGGCTAAGTGTAATCTCACCTGACTGTCTATCCCTCTTGCCTCCAGAGTATAGGAGAAGATAATTTTCACATAGATCCATCTTTTCTCATGAAGATCTCTATGAATGCTGCACACAAGCATGCAACTCAAGCTCACACAATATATTTTGAGACTTAAGGTTCACTAAAACAAACAACAGGGAAGGAGTTAATTACATCTGTCTGTGTATTTGGTGATATCCCACTTGTGTTAAAAACACATCAGTTCCAGACCTCTATTGTCTATTATTCTTGAAACTTACAGTTACAGGCTGTTTATTTCAATAAAAAGGTTAACACTTCTCATCTCTTCAGCTATGGAATGAATAAATCACAAGGCAGTCAGACAATCAAGTACTTCCCATAAAAAAGGAAGCTTATAAACTTCTAAAACACCAGGATCTGCTAAATTCATGGTGACACTAAGTAAATGCATTATGCAAAACTCTGTGACTATGAATTTCTAGCACCCCAGGGTATACACCATAACAAAGTGTAGTCCTCTCAAATAAATGATAGCTAATAGAATAAATGTGTTTAAAACGAGATTACTTATTTAGCAATTTTCTACTATGTGTTCATTTTTCACATAGCAATTATTTGCAACTATGAAAAGGAGAATTACAGAAAGCTGGATTTAGATTGCACTGCAAATACTAATTCACTGCTATAAACAAACCCAAGAACTGTAAATAAACTTTTTTCTATTCTATAAAGGAAGGCTACCACTACTTTTACTTCTACTCTCAATCTATGTATGGAAGAAAAGACCTAGATGTCCTGTGAATACCCACTTTGTAAATAAGTGACATCTTGAATTTTTGGAAGATTGCCAAGAAAAGATTAACTAAAATGTAGAACATAACAAAGTGATGATGATTCAAACAGAAATAGCAAGGCATGATCAGTGCTGTGTTATCTGAACTAGGTGATTTGACAATGTTGAGAACCAAAATCAGTAAAATCTTGCATAAGCAGCAACTTAAAAATATTTTACTCATGCTGCTTCAGACTATCTTAAAATAACTTCAGAGTATCAGCAATATAGCAAGGCATGATCAGTGCTGTGTTATCTGAACTAGGTGATTTGACAATGTTGAGAACCAAAATCAGTAAAATCTTGCATAAGCAGCAACTTAAAAATATTTTACTCATGCTGCTTCAGACTATCTTAAAATAACTTCAGAGTATCAGCAATATTTCAGTATTATTAATGAAATCAATTCAGTCATGCTACTATGTGTTCATGCGGCACTGACTACCTGACTACCAAAACCAATAGTTTCTTAACATATTTTAAATTGACATAGCAGAAGGATATGGAAGTTGTCCTCTTCCTTACTGCAATAATCATTCCAAACTCCAGTCTGTGTCTCTTTCTATGGATTTTTTAAAAGGAAACATAGAAAAGAAATGCAAAGAGAAGTGTTGTTGAAAAGGAAAAGAGAACGTGACAGAGGGAAGAAAGTCTCCATTGACTAAAGTTATTGCATAGAATTTTAGGCAGATTCTGAGACTAGGTTTTCCAGAGTTTCCCTAAAACCAAGTTAGGTACAAGCTGTATGGATATCAGATTTTTACTTAGTAAACAGATACAAGTATGCTATTAAAAGTTCTAGGATTACTAGTATAATATGTTGTAAAGTATTCACAACATTTACACACTATTAATGAATATGGTTAGTCTTTGAAAGATTGATTCTCGAATGATACAAATGACCATTAATCAATCTACTGATAATCAGTTTTTCAAAGACTCTCCCCATACCTCCTGTAAGAATCAGGCTCAAGGAAGCATTGGATCAAGTTCAAGGGAAATGCCAGTAAGGGTGCTATTGTAGTAGGCCATTGTTACAGATCAGCTATTAGGATGAGAAAACATAAAAAAAAAAATCTTTAAACAATTTAAGAATGTCTCAGAATCAATAACTTCCACTCTTAGGTGGGATTTTTATCTTCCTGCAATCTACTGGAATAGCAACACAGCTACAGCCAAGTAATTGAGCAGAGTTTTGGGGAAATATCAGGGACAACTCCCTGACACATGTAATGGATGAGGCAATTGCAGGTGATGCACAGGTGGATCTACTATTCACTAATAAGGAGGGACAGACTGGGGAGATGATAGTCAATAGCAGCTTTAGTAATAGTGACCAAGAAGCAGAAGAGCTCATGATCTCCTGTAGAGGGAAGAAGGCAAGTAGCAGACTACAGATCCTGGGCTCTAGGAGAGCAGAACTGAGCTTATTCAAGCAACTGGTAGGAGTGACACAATGAGAGGCAGTTGTGAAGGGCAAAGGAGCTTGTAAAAGCTGGCAGGTCTTTAAGAGTAATCTCTTGAAGAATGTTCCCTCCCAAATACCAGGGAAAGAAACATTAACAGGTCAGTTCAACAGGGAACTCATGGCTGCGTTTCAAAGCAAACACACAATATGTGGGAGGAGGAAACAGGAACAAGCTACAAGGGAGCACTATAATAATATTGCCCAGACACGCAGGGATGGTGTGAGGAAAGCCAAGGCTCACCTAGAATTGATACTTGCAAGAGATATCAAGCACAAGAGCTTCTAGTTCTATATTGATAGTAGTCTGGTGAAGGAAAACATGGTCTTATTGCTCTATGGGGCATTTGGCTGAGGTGATGGCATAGACAAATAAGGCTGAATTACTTAATGACTTACTTGAGTCTTCACCAACAAGGTCTCCCAGGCCTCTGGTGGTAGTGAAAAAATTAAAAGAGGAGAGGAACTACCAGCAATGGGTGAGGACAATGTGTGGGAACTCAACCCATAGAAGTCCTTGCAACAGACTGAATCCAAGGGTGTTGAGAGTGATGGACAATTTCATAGAGAAGCCATTATCATCTTGCAATAGTAATGAAGATCAGGGGAAATTAGCAGTGACTGAAAAAATGTAAATGCTGAGCATGAGCCAGCAGTGTACTCTGGGTGGTACTCACAAGAGCACATCCAGGATGTCAAAGGAAGTAAATATCCCCCTCTACTCAGCACTCATGAGAGCACATCTAGTAACTACTTTAAGTTTTGGACACCACCTGAGCAGAGGAGGGATGTCAGTTAACTGAAGTGAGTTCAACAGAGAACCCCTAGGGTGATCAAAGGCTGGAGTATTTGTCCTGTGAAGAGAGACTGAGGAAGAGGGGCTTGTTCAGAATAGAGAAGAGGTGGCTTCAGGGTAACCTAACAGCAGCCTGACCATACCTGTGTGGTGGTTACTGAGAACATGGACGTGGGCTCTTCACAGCAATGCCTGGCAGAATGATCAGAGTCGTGGCTGGTAAGCTGTGGATATAAGAGAAAAAACTTTCACCCTGGAACACTGCAGCAGTGGAGTAGGTTGTGCGGAAAGGCTGTGTAGTCTCCATCCTTGGTGGTTTTTAAGATTCAGCCTTATAAAGCTCTGAGCAACCTGGTTTGACCGTGTAGCTGACCCTGCTTTGCATGGGAGAGACCTCTTGAGGTCCTTTCCAGTCTTAATTGTTCTGTAATTCTATAAATCTGTACAAGAAAACCAGGAAGAAATAAGCTCGATGAAGACTTTATAATACAAGATAAATAATATTATGCAAATAAAACTATTTTACTTATTTAAAAACAGTTTGTGTGTGCATTGCTGGATGAAAGGGGGATCTGATACCCTCCACAGCTGTGCAAGGAAATGAATTGTGAAGATTCAGAGCTCTGAAGAAACACCTTTAAAAGAAATTCACAAAATACAATGGGAGAAAAAAAAAAAAAAATTGCATATAATGTTTAGAGCTAACATATATATTTTTGAAGTTCAATAGATATAATAAATAGCTTTTGAATACCTTATATGAAATGAGACCAGTGGTTTTGAATCAGAGACTTTTGAGTGAGAGATCTGTGCAGCTTCTTCCTCAAACAGATGCAACTTTTATAATACCCAGACTAAAAATCAATCAATGACTATAAGACCTGACCTTGATAAATCATTCTTTCCCTCTCCCTGAAGATATTGTATAGCACACACACTGTTGTGCAAGCTGAGAAATTTAATAGTGTGGTAAATACCACTAAGACCTTTCTGTGCCTTCCAGGAAAGCTGTAAATATCATTTCAAAAGGCACTGATGGTGAACTATTAATATTATGAAAGTCTAAATAATTTCTACTCTTAAGACAAATTTATATAAAAATGCTAGAATGACAGTGATAAAACTTTCAGTGAAGTTGGGCAGAATTTGCTGGCCAATATTAATGGTAAACTATTTCAAGAGGAGAAAAGAGAATGAAAACAAGGAAAAAGATGAGTAAAATAAATTATTATGAAGAAAATGTATTAAATCTTGTTGAAGACCTTAAGAGTACATATAAACACAAAGACCATAGTAATATGGGAAAAGAATCTATAATTAAAAGAAAATTCATCAGGTGCAGCAGTGAGCTAAGTGTATACTACCCATCTGGAGCATTTAGGACAACCAGGCTCAGGTAGTAGCTTTACATAGTAAATGATATTGCTCTCTGCATTTGCCAAGGACAAGAAAGGATTGATGCAAAACATTAGACCAGGTATCTGATGCTTTTGGTTTTGGAACTAACAAACCATAAGTTTCAACATCAGTTCTTTATACAAGTATGTTTGTTGTCTGTGTATTGGCTTCTTAGTAGACAAACCAGCATTTTCAAACCCTTGGGAAGCCAACTGCCTGTCAGGAGGAGAAAAAACAAGCTAGCTATTCAGGTTCATGATTTCTCTGTTCTGTTCTATCCATGACAAGCAAACAGGTCTTACTCATCTGGAAGAGAGGGGGTAGCAGCAGAAACACATTTACACAGGTAAATGTAAAGCGAAGCACAAGGGAAATGTGCATAGGTAAGTGATGTACAAATGAAATGATGGGCCCTGAGTTGGTTAGGTGGAGACTGTGAAATTATGACAGCTCTGTAAAACCAGCAGCTCAATATTCATTAGCAGTCAAAAACCCACATGAAATATTAGGAATTATTAGAGAAAGCATAGACAATGAAACAATAATATAATTATACCTCTATTTATGTCCTCCAGAGTAAGATCTAATAAAACAGGAAATGGTCCAGAGCATGCTGGGAAGAATGTTCAGTGGCATTAAACTCTTCCTGTACGAAAAACAACAGATTGTCTTGACATCTTCAAAAGAACTAAATCTTGAAAAAAAAGACATAGAGATAACAGAGGACTATAAAATCAAACTGACACAGAGACAGTAGATATGGAGAAATTGCACACTGTCTCTTCCAATAAAAGAGATGGGAGCATAATATGAAACTAGAATAAGCCAAACTCATAACAAAGGAGGCAGTTGATCAGATCATGCAAGGGTGCCACAAGATGTTGTGAATGATTAAAGTTTACAGATCCTCCAGGGTAAACTATAAAACTACATGGAAGAAAAACACATTGAAAACACATTTGTTTCAAAAAGTCTTGTGAGCCAAAACCAGTTCAAAATTGAGAATAATTCAAATGAAAATCATTATGTGTCCTGTTCTTATTATTATACATTTGCTTTATATGTTCTGATGGGCACGGGTTAGTAGGCTAGATGAATCTCTGGTCTGATCCACAACAACCTTTTTTCTCTTATATTAATGCCATTTTTTAACCTCTGCTGAAGCACAACCTGTGTGCTCTTAAGTAACAGTTGAGCAAAATCAACACCGACTATTCAGAGTTCACATTACATCACCCATGTCAAAATTTCCTCTCTGATCCTTCCTTCCTTCCTTCCTTCCTTCCTTCCTTCCTTCCTTCCTTCCTTCCTTCCTTCCTTCCTTCCTTCCTTCCTTCCTTCCTTCCTTCCTTCCTTCCTTCCTTCCTTCCTTCCTCCTTCCTTCCTTCCTTCCTTCCTTCCTTCCTTCCTTCCTTCCTTCCTTCCTTCCTTCCTTCCTTCCTTCCTTCCTTCCTTCCTTCCTTCCTTCCTTCCCTCCTTCCCTCCTTCCCTCCTTCCCTCCTTCCCTCCTTCCCTCCTTCCCTCCTTCCCTCCCTTTTTTTGTGTGTGTGTGGGCTACATGTACCACATAAAGTAAAAACTGAATTTTAATGGTTAATTCTTAGCAGGTTTTTTCCTATCTGCCCCACAAAGGATGGAAAGCAGAGTTTGATTATGCAGAGAGAGACAGGATTTTCTCCACCCAAGTGTAACAGGTGATCTGAAAATAATAAACTTGGAGACATATGTACATTTCTTGTACAGATTTGTTTGCAGTTTGCTTAGTGCAGAGACTGCTCAAACAGGCATTGTGGGTTTGGGACACATTAACTATAAATGAGATACACTATACATACTGCTTCAGAGATGTCTTTGTGACTTTGGCAAAGAAAGATACTCTAGTCCTTAAAAATCAGATTTCAAGGTACATGGTTAATTTTGTTTGAGTCATTGATCTGTCAGGTATATGAAATCTCACCTTAAACAAAGCCCATTACCCAAACACACAATGGAAGGGTAAGTTTACTACCAAGAAAATAAACTAAATTGCACTAACCATGGCTGACTGAGTTCAAATTGAAGATCCATTTAGGGATTCGGGTTAACGGGGTACCTAATTTTTAATGGGCACAGATAATCAGAGTATCAACAGAAAAACAAAACAACAACAACAACAAACAACAAAAAAACATTGAAAAAAGGGAATTTTGGAAAATAGTGCATAAATATATGTGATGAGACATTTTTAAATAGCATACAATCAAAGTTTGACCCGTAAATATTTTTAGCTTACTTTCCCATGAAAAACTTGAACCATTTGACAAAAGCACAGAAATCTCAATGCATTATGTTCTTAGCAGCTGCATGAAAACAGGAAGCCTGGCAGAGAGACCATATTGCTGTTTATGCTCAGAAAATGGCTGAGGTCACATGACATTTTTCCTACAGACATCAGGTACCCAGCCAGGAAGGAGAAGACTTACCCAAAAACATGTTCAATAGAGCACTCTGCCTTATCACACATTAGAAGATCTAATAACGCTTTATTTCTAAAGGATAGTTGGCATAGTAAATCCCACCAGTAATGACAGAATTTCTTACTTATAGATGTTGTTAATTCATTAACAGGTTTTGATGTTCTTGCTGTAAAATCATAAAAATCCTGAAAACATACAGTTCTGACACTAAAATGTTAGGGTTTATGGGTAAATATATTTAACCTCGAAGAACAGGAAGGACCATCAATAAAATCTTTCCTTCCTGAATATGTTTTATCTCCCTTAATGCTGAATACAAAAGAGATAAAGATAGTACAGCATTGACAGAGACTTTCCAAGTAGAAAATCATCACAGTCTTTCTTTTTTCTGCTACACTGTATGATGTGGTACCATGAAGAATTACCTGAGAAAAGTTGAAACAACCTTTCTGAGGTATCAGAAATAATATAGCTATATTTGTGTGAAGATTTGCACAGAATATTTCTTCATCTTTCTCAGTAGCACAGATCTATAGAGTTGGTGGCTGCAGTCAAACATTATGAATGCCTGGAAGGAGTATTTGCTTTCGTAGTTCACTGACCCCAGTAACTGCTAGACAGTGCTTCTCAGCTTTTTGGAAGGAGAGAAGACATCCACTGATGCCCAGTGACTTTGGCAATTTCACGAGTTGTAGGAATTGCCTCATTTCATTAATCCATTATGTTGGCACTTCTTTCCAAGGGTATTCAGAGTTCTTGCGAAACAACTGCACAAAAGCCTGAAGAGAGTTAACGTTATAAAATAATGCTTTTCAAACCTCAAATGAAAAAAAAATGTGGATTTACTTGACAACATCAGAGTTTACAGTCCTTCCAAAAGTCATTCTAATCATAGACACCTGTCACCTACACATGTCTACATATATATATCTTTTTATTCCAGCTAAAGTCTTACCTTTCAGTTATCTTTAACAAGCAGCATCAAATGTTGCTTATTTTCCATTGAAAGTTTTTCATTTCTCGAATTTTTACTATTAAAATTACAAGAACAATACAAAACAAGACAAATCAACACTGACAAGGTTTTTAGAGACACAGCTGGCAAATATCTAGGGAATTAAATACTACAGAAGCAAAACAGCAGAGGATAAAAAAAAAAGTGGAAGGGTGATCTTAATGAATCACAGGAGAGAGCGATGAACTTGGAGAGGTCACCCAGTTAATACACTTCCCCAAGCCAAGATCCATTCAAATAAGAAGATACTCCAATAATTCTGAAAATTGTTGACATGGACTTGCACAACCAAATATTTTTTCTGAAAGACAAAATATGAAGGTTAACATTGCTGACATAACAAACAGGAAAACTGTGCAGAAAAATGTTCAGAAGGTTTTTGTAGATAGTATTTTAGCATCTGGAACTAGTATCTCGTTTCTGGCAGTGTCTGACTGGATATCAAATATCACTGAAATAGCATGTCAAAGCACTGATAGGAAAGCTATTTCATTTTTCTTTTCTCTGTGCACTGTGCAGGTAGGAATATTTTATTTCATATATCACTTGCAAATTGCTGTGAGGATTCCAGAAAGCCAATTTGCCTTCACAAAATTGATGAATGAGAAAAACATACTGCTGGTTTTGTGTCTGCTGTTTTTGAAAGCTGTGCACCTGGGACTTTGGCACACTGGGCATCACTAATCATTCATTGTCACAGCACTACAATGAACCTTCAGGGAACTTGTTCATCAGAATGTGTACATTATTTGCATTTTACTGTTCTTTTACTGGTCATGCTTAATAATAATAATAATAATAATAAACAAAAACAAACAAACAAAAAAAAACACTATAAAAATGACCTATTAAAACAAATAAAACTTCTAAATTAACATATTTAAGCAATAAAACTTAAGAGAGGAAGCAATCCAGGCTGAACAGGGGAAGCAAACAGGACTGCAAGGGATTGTGACTGCAAGTGCTGCTGCATCAAGCATGGAGAGCTGGTTTGCACAACAGTGTACACAGAGCTGATGGGAAAGAGGACAGTGAGAGATACATAAGCCCACTTTGCATTTGAATGATTTTGACAGAGCTACATTAGATATAAGTTCAGAAGGAATTTATAAGATCATCTGATGTGTTACATCCCCAATATCTGGAACCTAATCCAGTTATATTTTTTTTGAACTATAGTGATCATCATTTAGGATGCTAAATGAAACAGACTTCCATAAAGTAGTCAGTGAACTACAAAGCAATCATTCACAATTCAGAAGAGCAAAAATGATAGGCATCCTAAATCAAAAAGTGTTACATAAAGGTTTCTAGGTGCTAAAAATACTGGGAGAATTCTGCAAACCAAAAAAAGAGGCATTATTTTATATAGAAGTGTGCGCAATTTTACCTCTTCACTGTATAACTACCAATCTATATTCTACAGACAATAATCTGCAGTAAATAATGAAAAGAATTAAAGCAAATTAAATATCTGATAGATGTCAGTTACTTCAACTATAAGTTGAAATAATACATTTTAAATTCATCAAAGTCATAGGGAGAGAGAGCAGTGGTGATTATCATGAAATCACTATTGCTGCTTCCAGCTCAGGGGAAGATGATATGTTCCTACTTGGCCTAATGAGGCAGCTGCATATGATCTGAGACAGATGCTCCTGAGAGTGCTATTTTTCACTTACAACAAGATAAGAAAGGAGCTGCCCTTTTATAAGTCTACTGTGAATTTAGTTGCAGGGGCCTGAACACTTGCTGTGATCATGTGTATTAGCCAAGACCAAGAGAGGATTCCTTTGCACAGGACAGACGGGCTACTCCATAGCCTCCGTGGAACAGTCAGATAACATCAGGCTTAACATCACGAAACTGTCACACCTCAGATACACTGTGTACCTCAGTCCCAGTAGGCAGCATTCAGGACTTCCTTCAGTGGTAAAACGGGTGGAAATAAGACAGAGAGCTCATTTAAGAACATGATCTGGGGCTGAGCCTTCACTGAGAGCTTGTTGGATTAACCAGCCTCACTGCTTAGCAGAGGGATAGTACAGATGCTTGCTGCTCACATGGATGGCACTTTCTTCCCTGTCCTCATAAAATCTGCAATTTGACTGGGCAATTATCTAGGAATAAAACAAACAAACACATAAACAAACAACCATTCATCACTTACTGGTTAAAATGTATGCCGGTTCTTCATAACATACATCGGAAATTGAAGTCTTTTGTGTTCTACTAAGTTGTCTGTGTCCTTTCCCTGTACTTCTAAATCAGAAAGTATAACTCACGCCAGCTTCTAATGAGAGTAAAATGGGAGTGCAGCATTGCTTAACCCTATGCATTGGATTCCAAAGAACAATCCTGACATACAATCAACTAAGTTTGAATACAGCTATTAAAACCCAAAAAAATGCCCATAGCAAATTGAAAACTATGTAAGAGGTGAAGAAAAACCTTCAAAAATCCATTACAGGAGTTAATGTACTGTGAGGGTATATCCAATATCATACCAAAAGAAAACACTGCATTAGTCCTTGAAAGTTGTGTGATTTTTATTTTAAATCTGGACTCTATCTTTATATAAAATATAGGAAATGCTTACAAAATTAATATATGCAAAGATATCTATCATCAGATATATCTGCATTAGCAGAAACATTTGCAGCTACTTTGTGTATCCTTGACATAAACAAAATACATAAGAGTGAAAGAATAACACATCAGATCCCACATATCCTGGTCATACAAACCATTAACAAATACACAAAAAATATCCAAACAAGTACACAAACATCCCCCAGACCTCAGATGTCAAAAAAGCCCTCTTCATTCAATATTGGTTTATCCAAGAAAACCTCAGACTGCTAGAAAGTCAAACTGGTGGGAAAATACATGTCCTTAATCATGTATTATACAAGCTTTCTGTTAAGTCATAGGAAAAAAGAAAATCAAGCAGACCCAACCCAAGACACAAAAGGTTGATTTTGCTTTCCCCACCATCACCTCTTTCTCCAAGAAGCTACTTAAAATCTCTCAATAATCAATAACAAGTATGTGCTGAGTGTGTATTTGGTTTGTATGGAAAAAAAACCAAACCAAAACCAAACAAAACCAAACCAAATGAAGGCAAACAAACAAACAACAACAACAACAACAAAAAAACACAAAAAAACCCAAACCAAACCAAACCAAACACCCTACAAAAAATCTAAAACAAACAAAAATAAAACAAAAATGAAAACCTCAACAGTTTTCAATATTTGTTTATTCTTTCCATATTCAAGAACAGCTTACTAATGCCAGTAAAGAAAGGGAAAGTTATACAAAACTTTCTTTAAAAAAATAATAAAAATAAGGCCCTTGCATTTTGGATTCCAGGGAAAAATATTTATTACTAAGTTACAACTCAGTATTTGGCTCTGACATTATTTATTACAGAAGTATAAAAAGACCCTTTACTGAACAAGATGTCATTATAGGTACATACAAATGTGAATATGACTTTAACTAAATGATTGTGACAATTTTAAGTCATAGGTATGAATTTAAAGTAGAGAGCACAACTTATCAATCAGAGCAGGAATGGCTACTTCTGCCACGTTATCATCTTAATAGTAATAAACTACAGTCTTGAAACTCAGTATTTTATTTTACCCAAAATATATTTTTTAAGTTTTTTTTTTCACTAGGTGAAATCTTTACTACATTCAGAGGATAAAACACAGGAGCATTAATGAAAGGGAAAGCAAAAAATGACTTTGTAGACCAATATCAGCAGACTTTGCTAAATGAAACAATATGTTTAAAGGAATATTTTTTGAAATCTACAAATTATTAATATTGTTGCATTTAGAAATACTGCTCTGAATCACCACTGCTTCATAGTGGCTTTATCATATACTTCATATAATCTATAGGATGCAATGTTATTCACACAGTCCTTCAGTGTCCTGAACATCCCAGACAGCCAATCCCTTGTAATTTACAAAGCATCCAGTACCTTATAAGAATCCTTGATAGGGTGAGAAAGTGGAGAGAGTAATAAAATATGTTGAACTATTTGGATTCAGGAAGGACCACCAGAACTCAAGAAATAACATCATTTTCAGTTCCCTACATGGTACTTAAGATTGGATCAGATCTCACCGAACCATGCTGTTATCTGTAACAGATGTTATTTGTAGCAGGATGCAAACCCCCCTCTCTCCCCCTCCCTCCTTCAGTATGGAAGGAGTAGACACATCTCCCTCTCTCTGCTACTTGAGGCTAACAGCTTCTTTTGTTTGGCCCCAGAGCACCCTGGCCAGGGCCATTAGGAGAAGGGAGTGCCGAGGCACCAGTGAGCCACTGGGCGCCTGCTGCCAGTGTGGGAGATGCTTGGAGGCTTCAGGGGCACCCCACAGACAGCGTGGGGGTGCAGAGAAGCTTCTGGAATGTCTACAGCCAGATCTGATCAGCCAATATAAAAAACGGGACTCTCGTCGAGACTGCGCCCATTGTCGCGGGTCTCTCGGAGCACGAGCAAGATGTTGCCGCCGAGAGCCCCCCTCCCCCGGATGGAGACTCCACTTGCCTTGCCGCCACGTGTGTGAGTAAAACTTCTCGCAGGATTGCGAGTATATTTATACTTTCCGTGCTCAATATGAGCACATGTAAAATTAATCTTCGCATAATTGCGGGTGTATTTTCCTCCCGTGCTTCCACATAAGCGCGTGTAACTTTCCGTGCACATTTGCATGCGTACTTTCCGTGCTTAATACAAGCGTGTGTACTTTCCGTGCACAATATGAGCACGTGTATAAATTATTTCCTCGCACAATCGCAAGTGTATTTTCCTCCCGTGCTTCCACATAAACACGTGTAATATTCCATGCACATTTCCATGTGTAAGTAAATTTACCCTCGCATGATTGCGAGTGTATTATAAATTTACCCTCGCACAATTGCAAGTGTACTAACTTTCAGTACTCACTACGAGTACGTGTATCTCTTTTGAAATAATCCTGCACCGTGTTCAGGCAAGTGTGTACTCCTCCCAGACTCAGAGACAGCTCCAGCATTGTTTTGGGTGAAGCCATGTGCATGCACTCTGTGGACCACCTGTTGTATTAGTTGCTGCCCCTTAATAATTTTCCTCAAGTGATATCCGAACTTGTATTTAAGTCACTTTTGGAGTGCTAAAACCCTGTTTAAAAGTTGTTTTGGACCCTGTTGTCCCTTAAACTAACCTCGGGTGCCTCCGTGACATTATTATAACATAGTTAATACATATTGTAACTACTGAAAATAAATTGCAAATTGGGTGACTAGTGATATAATGAGTCACTATATTTGTATTTGAGATTGTCATGGTAAACTGGAATAGCTATTTACTGTCATTGTAGGGATTCTTTTGCTCATCGTGTTTTCATGCAGTTTCACTTTTTGAAACTGAGCAGAGATGCAGTGATTTTCAATTGAATCTGTGGGGACACTGAATATAAACACATCATGCTTATTGTTATAGAGATGCCCTGTAACTGAAGATTTCAGACTTGTTGCATCTTTGCTCAAAGATACGGAATTTCTGTGATTTCATCAACAACAGATACTCTATGCTCAATAATTCTCTCACTTTTGCTGACTTTACCTACTGTATAGGCTTTTTTTATTACAGAGGCATTCCCAGTCTCTGAAGGATCTGAATTCCTGCTTACCAGCCCTTCAACAGCCAAGCACTAAAAATCTGCCTTTCATCCAGTTTCCAGAACAACACGGAGTCCTATGAGAATTTAAGAGAGTGCTACTACAGGTGTCCTGGTCTTTAAATGCATTCCTAAAGGCCCATATTATGGTAACATGACTAGATTTTAGACAAGGGGGAAATCATGGATGCCAACTACTTTGAGTGTAACAAGGCCTTCAGTGCTCTTTGCCACATTAAGGTCTGGATGGTGAGCTGGTAAATGAACAAGAAAAAAGGGTAGATGATTGGACTCAGAGGATATACTGGTTAATGGGTTGTACTTGGAGACTTACAACCAGTGAAATACCTCACAGATCTGTACTGAGACTGAAGTATTTGACCAAAATCAAGCATAATTCATTGTAATTGATTAAGACTGGGAGACCTGCTCTCTTAATGAATGCCCAAAAGGAGAAAAGAGAATGCAAAATGAAGAAACTTACTTAGCAATTTATGTAAGTGTTCCCACACCTGCTGATCTTATATATATTTTTTTTTTCACTCTTTTCTTTCAGTCTTTAAATACGTGAATTGCATGTATTTTTCTGGACTTGTAGATTTCTCTCCCAAGTCCCTCCTTACTGTATTTCTTTTTAAAAAAAAAAAAAAAAATTCAATCCTTCTTTAGAATTGAGATAAAATTTCAAGAAAGTAATTAGAAAGAAAAAAAAAAAAACCTCCAGCAAAATGATGAGTATATGAGATTTTATACTACCATGCAGCTCAATCACACTAATTTGTTTGTTTAATACTGTAATTCATATTTTTCAGCTGGTTTAATTTTTTTATACCTTCTTAAAGTTAGATTTAACTATCATATAGTTATCATGTTGCTGATAAATAACAATATTGATAAATTTTCTACTACAGAAAAGCTCCCAATGATCTCAGTAGTGCAGGACTAAATAAGAGTAAGTTCTTTCGGTACAAAAATTAAAGTTCAGCATCATATTTTGCTGATTTGAGAATATATGTTCACATTTCAGAACACTACAGTCTATTCTGATAAGATACCATTTTTCTAGTTACTCCAGTAAATTTCTACCAATTACAATCACATTTAAAAATGCAAATAAACATTATCAAAAAGAGTAAGTAGTAAGATTTCAAGGATTTTTCAAGGTGCAGCAAAATAGAATCCTTTACTGATACCTTCTATTTGCTGCTTAATTTTACATAGTACATTCTCAAAATCCATTTTTATTTTTACATTATTTCAGTGACAAGGCACATGGCTGTACTTACTTGTCAGTTTGATGTTGTCCATTTGTTTTAGTACTTCCCTATATTTTAAACACAGTTGAATTTGACAGGTTAACTGTCTTCTTCTCTGATAAAATTGTTTACAACCAAGTATCTCCAAGGCTTCCACCTAGGTCTTTTAGGTAAGTACGGCCCCCAAGACTAGTAAAACAGACCTTTTTGGAATTATTTTGCACACAGATGTAATCATTTGTTAAAAACAAACAAACAAACAAAAAACAGCAAAACAACAACAAAGCAAAAAAACCCAAAGCAAACCAAAAACATGTAACTGGTAAGTACACCTTTTTTCCAGTTTGCTATATTAATAATAAATCATAATCAGTTTTAGCTGCTACCTAGTAGTAGTAATATGTAGCTACTGTATTAGTTCTCCATGTAATTCAGAACTGTGGTAAAGCACACAGTTCAACAACACTTGCAATTTCATATTAAACCTACACGGTACAGCAGACATTATTTATCATATTGGGTGTGATATGGGGAAAGAAAAAGTATTCTCAACAATACTAAAACCAGGACTGTTTATGTTTCTAACCCTTAGATAAACTGGTTTACATATAATTTTGAAAAAAATGTACAGAGAATGTAAAATATTTTAAAATATATATATATTAAAGGAAATTTACTGAAGATCTTTAGATATTGTAGCATTAGAGATAGTGAAACCAGTCACAAGAGCACAAAGAGAAAAGTAGCACCACCACCAAGAAGAAAAATCAACTGTTTCTCATATTACATGTTCAAATCATGCACTCCCCAGCTATCACCACTGGCCTCCTCAATGGGAATGTGCATTTTATGTCTTCTGGACTTGCTTCATAAAGTATTGATTTATCAATAGCCAGCTGCAAACAGTTTTAGTGCAACCATTCCCAGAAGTATGATTAATATAGATAGCCTAAAGCTCTATCTGACCTCCTACCATGAATTTTGCTTGAGCTGTAGCACCACTGGGAGGTTGAGCAGCTGGAGCTAACTTGGATCACAACTGGCAGCAAACTGCAAGCTCTTGGGAATTACCATTCCCTCACCTTTACGTTTTTGGAGGGCACATCAGGTAACTTACAGCCACCCTTTGATTTAGAGCCGGATTTTCATTTGACACATCCTGTAAGAAAAAAACGTGTTTTCCAGGGCCACAGTCCCACCCAATGAGCTGAGCAGGGCCAGGGCTTAGGCTGGGGCTCAAAGTCAGCTGATGGTCAAGGCTATAGTGATGAGGTGACAGTGACAAGGCAGGTCCCAGGTGGTTGGGGGGCAATGGCAAATCAAGGCCAGCAACATACTGGCAAGACTACGTACGTCACGGCTCAGTCACAGGCAAGGCAAGGGCCCAAGGCTCAGTGCAGTTTCCAGGCCACTGCAGGAGTCCTTGCAAGCACCATTGCCTCTCCCAGATAGCTGTGGGTACAGCTGCCCAAAGCTGCTGGGAGATGGTGTTGGAGAAGGGGTTGCAAAGCAGTATCCTGATGGGCTCAGGGCCAGATGGTTGGTTTCCATTTAGGTGTTCAATTAAGGTGAGCAGTTCTAATCAACTGGCCCTTAGTCTCCTCTGTGCTCAAGTCTTTTACAAGGAAGAACTCCTTTTGCCCACGAGCTGCAGTCTGGACCTGAACAGGATGGGGGGGCTTATCTTATCTGGGGGCTTCTGCTCTCAGCTGCCCTCTGTGCTGCCTCCGGTTCTACCTATTCACCAGCAGCTGGATGCTGAAAACAACCCTGCCTTTAATGAAATAATTTCAGTAAAGTGTTCCACTTTAAAAAGCTGTGGAGACCTTCTTGCAGCTTCTGGATGAATTTAGCGTGGCTCTGTAGTCTGCAATAAAAAAGATTGTTTTGTTTTGTTTTTTACTTGCACTAAGAGACATACACTTGCTGAGAAAAATTGCTTTTTCAGTAAAGTTCGGCAAACGTATTATTAGTTAAACATGTAGTTTCATAACCGCGTGAAAAGGTAACTGAATCATTTTTTACGAAATCCATTTAAATGTAAAACTAAAAACATTAGTGGTATTTTACAAATGTAATTTTTCAAAAAGTTTCCAACTCAGTCCTGGAGTTGTTTTAGTTCAACATCATATAGGTTTTTAAGGGTAACAAATAAAGTACATATTTGAAACAGTTTCAGTGTTTTATTTCAAGTCAAAATTAACACTATTCCTGCCAAGGTTTGCTCATGCACCATGAAAATCTTTGATTTCTCATCAAGAAAACCCAGTATTTCTTACTCTTCAATTATATCTTAATTTACCCTTTGAAGGAAAAGAACCCATTATGGCCCATCTTCACCTGCATACACAGTGTCGCCAGTGAGGGTGACTTCATATTTCAAGAAAGAAATACAACTAAAAGGAATACACTAAATTACTTTATTTTTTCTGTATGTCTTATCAGATTAGAAGTTCATATCCAATTCAAACTTCATTAGAAAGTTCTTCATTCAGCTCAGCAGTCACTCCTCTCCACATAATATAAATGTTACCTTTTTAAAACCTGTTGACCTTTACTTGAGGTCAGCAGCAAACTCACAGAAAGTTTTCATGAATAAATGCATTTTAGAGTCATTCATACTTTGAACACAACTAGGTCTTATTGATTAAATGGCACTAAAAATGCAGCATCCCAACACTATATTACACAAGCTCAATTAATATCTTTTTAGTTGCTTAGAATGTTATTCTGTCTTTTAAGCACTAGTGGAACAAAGGACAAATCTGAGATATGTCTAGATTATTGTTTTCCTGCAATGCCTTTGAACTCCCAAAGTAACTTTTGTCATAAGACATTATGGAACTCTAGATTAATCTTGTTGGGTTTAGTCATCAGTGATGTACTGCCCAGTTACTTAACAGCTCAGCTTGTATGAATTTATTCCTATCTCTGCACCTGAGTAAGGATTTCTGGTTTTGTACATTGCTATTAAGTCAGAGACAGATTTAGCTCTATGGAAGAGATTACTACTTTCAACCTGTTTCACATGAGCTACAACAATCTTTAAAATAACTCTCTATTTTAAAGACAAGGAAGTAAGAAACAAAGAATTTAAGAGACTTCCTCAAGATCACACAAAAACCCCTATGTTAGAACACATAACACATTCAGTCCTCTTGTACTTCTGTCTCGCATTCTAAACTTACAACCAGGCTTCCTGTCACTGCTGCAGACAAAGCTGTAGGGTTTTGAGAGGGAAAGAATGGAGGAAGAATGGAGGGAGAAAGAAAAATGGGCAAGCCTAAGAAGCTATCATTTTAGAAACAAAAATTCAGGCTGTAAAATCATGCTAAACAAGCTTTTCCACAAATTAAATTTAAAACAAAATGAACTGCTTTCTCCTCAGAATACACGTAAAGGCAGACAATCATCAGGCCAGAGCATCTCTTCTAAAGTGCATTGAGAATCTCCTGCTAACATTTTATAGTGACTGCTTCTGCCAAACCTTTAATGTATAGAGGAGACAGTGATCTTTGCCATCCCTATGGCCAGACACAGGAAAAAAAACATGGGTGTCCGTAGGAGATCCTCCCTGTCTGACACTGAATTGAGGCTGGAATCTGCTGAAGTGCTCATTCTGTTCTAAGCATCTTATTTTTATGTTAAAGTGTAACCTCTATGCTCTTAATACTTTACCAAATTTAGTTTTCTGATGGAGTACGGTTAATCGGGTGCCCAGAAATTGTTTAGAATGCAGAGTGAAATTACTCTTTGAAATAGCAATAATTATGTGGACGTATCAAACACTGAGTATTGCAGCACTGGCTTGCCTCAGAGTACCAGTAAATTGCCACAGTGCCATCAAATGCCCAGTGGGAAAGCCTGTAGTGACTTCCCAAAGCAGGGGACCTCGAAGGACACCCCTCTCTATTGGACACCTCTCTCTCTCTCTCTTTTGTGAGCTGCACTCAGATAGAGGTGCCTGGGTCATTGGCCACACCAGCATATCAGCATAGGACAGAGCTGGAAGGAAATACAGACAAAACAATACTCAGAGCAGCTACCAGAACAGGAATTTGGTTGGTTGTGGCTTTGTGGGTTTTTTGAAGATTTTGTGTTCTAAGGGATAAGTTTATATCTACAGTCTTCAGCTTCCCCTTCAACAGATGCTGAGTTCTGTTATGTGCCTTCTAAGGGTAATGCTGGGTACTCAGATTTTCCCCAAAGAATATCAAGAACTGGATTCTTAAAAGTTAGGAAGATAAAATAAGTATATAGAGCAAATATCATTACATATACTCAAGTCTGCACCAGTAGTACATATTAACCCTATAGACTGATAACATTGTGTTTTTTATAACACAATTAAGGTTAATGAGATATACTAATAGAAAATATTTGAAGCAAACAAAACATCAAGATTAAAATGAAGATACATTTCTGAAACGTTTTTTCTAGCTGCCATCTCATTCATCTTCACAGAATCACACAGAATCACAGAATGTTAGGGATTGGAAGGGACCTCGAAATATCATCTAGTCCAATCCACCACTTGGAGCAGGAACACTTAGGTGAGGTTACATAGGAATGTGTCCCAGCAGATTTTGAATGTCTCCTGAGAAGAAGACTCCACATCTCCCTGGGCAGCCTGTTCCAGTGTTCTGTCACCCTCACTGTGAAGAAGTTTCTTCTCGTATTTAAGTGCAACTTCCTGTGTTCCAGTTTGTAACCATTGACCCTTGTCCTATCATTGGTTGTCACCAAGAAGAGCCTGGCTCCATCCTCGTGACACATATTAAAGTGTCATATTTATAAACAGTACATAGTTATAAAGAGTAATGGGGTCACCCCTCAGTCTTCTCCAAGCTAAAGAGACCCAGGTCCCTCAGCATTTCCTCATACAGGAGATCCTCCACTCCCTTGATCATCTTTGTGGCTCTGCACTGGACTCTCTCCAGCAGTTCCCTGTCCTTCTTGAACTGAGAGGCCCAGAACTGGACACAATATTCCAGATGTGGTCTCACCAGGACAGAGTAGAGGGCGAGGAGAACCTCTCTTGACCTACTAATCATACCCCTTCTAGCTGCATTTATATTTTCGTGACTTAAAAATATTTTTTTTAAAAACAAAATTTCCCCAGCACACTGCTCTATCCTCAGTACTGCCTAGCATAAATAAAAAAATGAGTAAATAAGGGGCACTGGGGCACATTTTGAACATGTGAGCATGACTATGACAATGAATATGTAAAGCTAAGACAACAAGTGTCAACTTTTCTGTATTATATCAAAATTGGATGAGACTCTTACTTCACTAAGGACTTAAGTTGTATCAAATATGCACACAAAGGCAGTAGTAATGAAGTGGAAGAGGTTCTAAACTTGGCTTTTTCAGGATACACTATTGACAATAAAAAGCACAACTTTGATGACAAACAGGATAAATGCTAATGTCTAACCAACAACCAAATATCTGAAAATACAATATCGTTCTATACCTTTAAGCTTATATATATATATATATATTTAATTGCAAACACAGATGATGAATTTGAATTTCAGATTAAGAGAATAAAATAATTCACTGAGGATGTTCAAGAGGCTTCATGTTCTAATTGAAGTTTTAATGTTTTCTGTTTACTTATTTTCCCCTAAAGACTCAAATAAAATTGGCTAGTTGGAATCAAATTGCAACCCCCATTCTAATAACTATTTTGAATGTAGCATACAGTAATATAGTAAATAGCAAGCATCTAATACATGATGGAATGACTTCAAAGAAGCAGACTGAGATTGGGGTGAGGGGATCACAGCAAATTCCTTATCTGAGAGAAGTCAGAAAATGATGTTGTTATGAAAAAGATTTTGAAGTTAATCATCAGTAAGTATGAATCTTACAAGAGATGCCATGTTGAAATACTGTTTACTCAATCAACTGGCTAGATTTCTTTATTCTAGAAGTAGAGAAAAGCTTGATCTTGAAGAAATTAAATAATGAGAAAACCCAGCTACAAATGTCTTCCTTTGGCTTTGTTAGATCAATATGATAAACTCTTTTTTGCTATTAAAAAGAGTTCCTTACTAGGCAGGAAGAGCTACTGTCTAATCCTAGGAAGCATCAGCATCCCAGCACTTAGATGAGGAATACTGAAATTCAAGTGAAATATTTTGCTCATGTCACAAATAAATGTATTGTAAAAAATATATATCTATTAAGGAGTTGTTAGATTACTGTGTTGATGTGTTGACAGAATAATCAGATCACTTTCATGCTTCAAAACACTTACTGGATTGACATTCAGTAACAAAATATTGCCAATGGATATTTCCTATTCACTATCAATCATAATCATTAAAAGCAACTAGTCATTTCAAATGGACTTTAAAGTCAGAAAACATAATGCTTTTTGATGGACTCCGACATTAACAGTGTGATTCCAGTGATACCTTAATCTCAAGCTATTGGCGTCAGGACATTTGTCTGTATATCATTTATTGGAGTCTGTAAGAGCTGAGGCTATCTGCTGGACTGCAAAATGTCCAAGAGGTAGATTTGGATCATAAGTGATATAGTACACACACCAATTCCAAAGAGTCACTCTTTAGGTGCAAAATAAGTGATCACCTCATTTACTGCTGCAGTAACAGACAACAGCAATGCTAATTGTCATGAGTACTTGAAATTGCAATGTCTGGAAGAAATGTGAGATATGTTCACCTGGCTAGTCTGAGTTCCTGAACACTACTAATGGATGACTGCCAAATCTTTACTGCACAGAGGTCTTGGGCTATACATTCTTCTGACTGCTCTCTGCCCAAGTATGGTTGAATGAAAGGTAACCCTGTGGTTGGAGGAGATTCCATGAAAATATATACTTTCTGTACATTGCTTAAGTCTTCCCTTCTAGTGCATGGATTTATGCATGAATTCACATATCTGTGGAGCAAATATCTGATTTTTAATCTTGAGCCAAATTTCAGTGATCACTTTTTTACACCAAGGGGTCATGAAACTATAGCTACCATGTAGACAAGAGACATGAGAGGCTTCTGTCAATAAATGGTGGCTGGCATATACAGACAAGATGAGACTGATCAAAGTCTTAGCTGCTGTAACCTTCAATAATGCTCCTAGGAGTTCTGTCTGCTGAGTGTGTTAGACATGATTTTTGAACATTTATCCTGCAGCTAGCGGAACTCAGGATTCATATGGTTTCATTTATGGAATTCACTGTTTTAGGAAAAAAAAGAAAGACTCATCCTGTATCAGTCAGTTATGAAAATAAGGATGCAACATTTAGGATTTATAACCTTACTGTGCAGCTTTTATTCAGGCATCTTCCACATCATGCCTCAAAACCCTGCTATCATGATATATACAGTGTCCTTGGTAGCCAGCCAGTCTCAGACAACCAAGGAAAAGTGGCCTCCACTGCTTCTCAGTATGAGCTGAAGCTCATTCTTGCCAAATTGTTATTTTTGGACTTCCTGCTTTTTCTTTCTCATACATTCTTAGTTTTTCTCTTGAATCCTTGAGATGCTAACTGCTACCATCTTCACAATTTCTGTGTTCTTCTTTTTATTGTCATATATGGCTTTAGCTCACATCTCTTCTCATGCTTTAGTAACAGTCTTCGTTTAAAAAAAAAAAAAAAAAATTAGTCAAAACCACACTATTGTGCTGCACCAAATGAGGTTTGAAGTGACATGCTGAGGGTTACAGCATGTTGTCACTGGAACAAGGAATGTTAGTAAACACCTGCTCATTAAATCCGTTCAGTGACATGTGAAGACCAAAGGCCAGAAACGGGAATACCTAATGATCTTGGTTTATTGTGAATCTAAGGCACTTAGAGTACAAAAAAGCTCATAGAGACCTGGAAATAAGCTTCAGACTGAGAAATGTGACCTGACATTGAGCCACACTGATGACATTGGCTGTTACTTCTTCTCCTCCTGAGGAAGGGAATAGGAAGTAGAAATAGATGCTGCTGATGTGGCAAAGTTAACAGTGGTTGGCCACTAGTTGTTTTATTTTTATATGCAGTTATGTTATTTCCAATAATAATAATTATTAATAATAAAAATAATAATAGTTGGAGAAGGCCATCAGATTGGTTAAGCATGTTTTCCCATTTGTAAATCCATGCTGACTACCCTCAGTCACCTTCTTGCTCACCGTTTGAGGGATTGAGGTGAGCATGGCTGGTCAGTAGTTTCCCCAGATCCTTGTTCCTGCGCTTCTTGAAGATAATGGTGATATTTGCCTTCTTCCAGTCCTAAGGAACCTTTCAATATTGTCATTACCTTCCAGAGATAATAGAGAGTGGCCTTGCAATCACATCAGCCAGCTTCCTTGACACTATGGGTGCTTCCTGTTACATCCCATGAACTTATACATGTCCGACTGACATGGTTTAACCCCAATCAGCAACTAAGCACCACACAGCCGCTCAGTCATCACCACCACTCCCCTCTACTTCCCCCCCACCCCGCCCAGTGGAAGGGGGCAAAGAATTAGCAAAGTGAAAGTGAGAAAACTCATGGGTTCAGATAAACACAGTTTAATAGGTAAAGCAAAAGCCATGCACACAATTGAAGCAAAACAAGGAATTCATTCACTACTTCCCATGGGCAGGCAGATGTGCAGCCATCTCCAGGAAAGCCAGAATCCATCATGCCTAATGGTTACTCGGGAAGACAAATGCCATAACTCCAAATGTCTCCCCTCTTCCTTCTTCTTCACCCCAAATATATACTGAGCATGATATCATATGCTATTGAATATCCCTTTGGCCACCTGGGGTCATCTGTCCTAACTGTGTCCCCTTCTGGCTTCTTTTGCACCTAGCACAGTGTGAGAAGCTGACAAGTCCTTAACTATTTAGCAACAACTAAAATATCAGTGTGTTATCAACTTCATACTAATTCTAAATCCAAAATGCAGCACTATAGCAGGTACTAGGAAGAAAACTAACTATATCTCAGCTGAAATCAGGACACCAATTTGTTTAAATGTTATCTAACTGGATCATCTTCTGCGAAGGCTGTTTTTCTTGCTCCAGACTGATGTAAAGAAGACATTCTAAACTTCAGCCTTTTCCACATCTTTTGACACTCAGGCCCCCACCCCAAACCACAAGTTTCCCTTGTTTTTTCTTTTGCTGTTGTACTTGCAGAAGCCCTCCATTCTGCCCTCCATGTCCCTCACCAGATTTAACTGCAGTTGGGCTTTGGCTGTCTTAAGATGATAAGAGCATAGTGTTGGTAAGTTACAGTATTCATCCTGCAGAAAAGTTTGCAGAAGTAGCTCCTTCCTTTTTTTTCCCTACTCTCACAGCAATTGGGACTGGGTGGGCTTGGCCACTGGTACAGAGAAAATACTTGAGAAAGTGATTTTCTCATCTGATCCAGTATGACTTTCATCACATTCTCAATAAGTCTCAGTGGGTAGTCTGTGTATGAACTCCAACAAGCATAGTGCCTCTGTGAGACAAGGTGGTCCTAGAAGCTGCTCTTGACAGCAAGCTGTTTGTAAAACATACAGTTTAGCACAATGCATAGTTTGAATTGAAGGAATAACAGATGGAAAGAAATAACATCTAATGTAGCTACTCTTTTCAGAAATATGTGTTTTACAAAATGACCAAAAAGGGAGAGTCTGCCCAAACAGGGAGGATAGATAAAACTGACAAGAAAAAAACATGATAGAGGTAATTGTAGATCTCCAGGGCTCAATAAAAAAACTGGCCAGAGATTTGGGACTGACTTATGAAGAAAGATGATAAAACATTAATCATAGTAAAATTCATATATCTTGACAGTCAGGAGCAAATATGAGAAGAGGAAATGTTAAGGGAAGAAACATAATTTATTGTCCAGGAGAGTATGCAAAACAGCCTTTCTTGGTTGTAATGACAGGGATACACAGGGACACGGTTGTACAATATATCAAAGGTTATGACTTTATGTATTTTAAGAATAATTGGAGCTTTAGTTGTATGAAATGCTAACCAAAATTGATTGTGTTCAGGTCTTTCAAGAGACAAACTGATTTACAAGACCAGATATACTGTCCACATGTAACAAAGCTTCCACTGTAAGATGGTGCCCTACATCAAAATCAGGAATATATAAATATAAATATATAAACATATAATTATAGTAAAGGACCGACACAGAAATGAAGATAAACCACATTTCACTGACCAAAAGGTTTACTTCAGTTCATCACTAAAGCAATTGTATTTGTGAATGAAATGCTTGTGTATACTATACTACCTACCTATTTCTTTCAAAAAATTGGTAAAAAAAAAATCTACTTGTATTAAAAAAACCAAACAAACCTAACAAAAACTAACATACAAATAAACAAAAAAAACCACACACAATTAAAAAAAAAAAAACAGAAGCAGGCAACTCTTGTTACTCTTTTGAAAAAGCACTATCAGCCAGCAGAAGTAGCATGATTTCTCCCAGAAAGTTGCCCTATTCCTACTAAAAAATGATAAATTATATTTTTAGATAAAATGTTTAAACTCTGTAGTAATAGTCCTGAGTGCAGCCTCTTTTGGGATCAACACTTATAAAAACTGTTGCTCACTCCTACTTACACTAATCACTCCTACTTACTTCTCATCATTTTAGTGGCAATGATTGCAGATTTGGTAGTACAAGAAATTAAGAAATTTTGGAGGTAATTTTCTTCCAGTTTATACAGAAAATAAAAAGTAACACAATGGAATCACAGAATCACGGAATCATACAGAATATTAGGGAATGGAAGGGACCTCAAAAGATCCTGTAGTCCAATCCCCCTGCCAGAGCAGGAACACCTAGATGAGGTTACACAGGAAGGCATCCAGGTGGGTTTTGAATGTCTCCAGAGAAGGAGACTCCACAACCTCCCTGGGCAGCCTGTTCCAGTGTTCTGTCACTGTCACTGTGAAGAAGTTTGTTCTCATATTTAAGTGGAACCTCCTGTGTTCTAGTTTGTACCTATTGCTTCTTGTCTTATCATTGATTGTCACTAAGAAGAACCTGGCTCCATCCCTGTGACACTGACAATTTTTAAGGTTTTATGTACCATTTATAGTAAAAAAGTTAACATAGTTACTCCATGAAACATTCCAATCGCTTGCAAATCTTTTTGCAGGAAGCTGTTGTCCTACTTAAAAGCTATTTTGTGCATTGTGATTTCTATTAATGGATAATAGTTATTTAATAACAACATTCCTCCTTATGGGAGAAATATTAATCATATCAGACAGATGAAATGCAAGCAATTAACAGTACACCTTAGTGATTTTATAAGTGATACCTGCTTATTACCCTAGGTTTATGTCAACCATGGAAACACTGGAGGAGCAAGAATAACATGAACAAAAGAGGCAGGCACTAAAAAGTCTAAATAATTTGTGATTCAAAACCAGACTACGAACAAAATTCCTAAAACCTTGAGAAATCCCAAAAGGCAATTGGGACTACACTCCAGTATTTATTACTTACATAACATAAAATTATACGTAGCATTAGAATGCAAAAAAAATACTTATCTTTTCTGTTGCAACTGGTTTTTCTTGCTTAGATCTTTAACACTGTCTATAGACTTCTATGTAAATTTTAATATTAGGCAATCTTTTTGCTTAATAGTCTTCAACATTGGAAATTTCAGTAAAATTCTATCTTTCTCGCGGTCCTATTTGCACTTAAATAAACAAAAATAAAATCGCCTTATATTTCTTGGAAAGTTAATTCATTACACTGGACAATAATATACACCAGTCAACCTTTTAAAATGTCAGGCAGATTTGTTTAATTGCACTAGTGTATTTGAAGACGGGAATATACAATTTTGACCTTCTAAATGGTCATATTAACATTAAAAACAAATCTACATATAACAAGCATTGTAGGGTATTTGTTGTAAAGTTCAAAATATTTTCAATCCATTCAAGCAAGATTAGATAAGAACATATAAAATGTAGAAGGAAGATGGAAAAATTCAGATTCAGCTAACTACTGACTACCAGAAATACAGAGGTTTCAATCTGAATTGGAAATCTTTGAAAAACACATCTGTTATGTTGAAAATTTCCACACAAGTGTAAAAACAAAATATAAACGAAAACCAAAACTATTATGAAGAGCTGCTATATTATAATACTCTGTGTAATCTATTAAAAAAATCCAAACACTTCACCATTAAGTAATGTTAAAATTGAAATACTAGCTATTTTCAGGATTAACGTTTGCAAAATAAACCATTAATATCAATGTGCATTCTTAATATCTGTACTTGTCCATGAAAATATAAATATATAGACCTTGAAACTGCAACAAAGTTTATGGAATTTTCAATGGTTTTATTCACATCAAGTTTCCAAAGCATATTAACCAAATTGACAAAAAAGAGTTTCAAAATGTACAGAGATGGACAAATAGAGGAATTAAATGCTGAAGCACAAATCTAAATTGAAATATAGAAGGCAATGTGATATAAATATTCTAAGACTAAGATTCATAAAGAAGTCTGCTTGTACATAACAAAGAATAAATCATCTCAATGGTCATGCTATTTTCTACAAGCTTTCATTTTGAAAGAGGACCACAGTTGGTGACAGGTTTAGAGGGGAAGCCATACGAGGAGCAGCTAAAGTCACTTAGTGAGTTCAGCTTGGAGAAAAGGAAACTAAAGGGAGACTTTATTGAGGCCTACAGCTTCCTCACAATGGGATAAGCAGAGGAAGGCACTGATCTCTTATGTCTGGTGATCAATGTTAGGGATGAGGGAACTCAACTAAACTCGAGGGGATGGCAGGAAGACATGCCAGGGGGGATTTAGATTGGACATTGGGAAAAGGTTCTTCACTCAGAGTGTGGTGGAACACTGGAACAGGCTCCCTAGGGAGGTAGTCATGGCCCCAAGCCTGTCAGTATTCAAGAAGTGATTGGACAATGCACTCAGACACGTGGTGGAAATTTTTGGGGTTGTCTTATACAGGAACAGGAATTGAACTCAGTGATCCTTGTGGGTTCCTTCCAGCTCAGGATGTTCTGTGATTCTATGATTTTTTCCTTAAAACAAAATTTTAACAACGCACATATTTTTTTCCACAGAAGGCAGTATATGTGAATATACTGTGAAAACATATGTGAGTACACATAGTATGTGTGTATCATATGTGAACATAAAATGTGTTCATCTTGTGAAACATTCAGCCCACTGTTACTGTGTGTACCATGTACGCCTCATCATTATTTATCTTTTAGCTTGTAGAATGGTAGCCCTCAAAGCCTTTAAAATTTACTTGGGGTATTGCACACACTGAAAGAAAAAATCCTTACCATAAAGACATTGTTACATAAATAAACAAGAAAAAATAAAGTAGGGAGAATAGAGAGAGGTGTAAAATGACTTGCTTACTCACACATTTGCAAGTTAAAGATGTATTGTAGCATATACCCACACACCCATCCAAAAATCAGTTTGGGGGATTACCTGTTCTAATACCTGTTATTACGAAAATAAGCTTTCCTTAAAAGCTGTAAAATCATTCATCTGGATTGTCTTTCAGTTTCTGAAGATTTTCTTTCCACTCCAGCACATTTGTTCTGAATAGCAAATTCAAAACCAGTGCAGACCATAGTGGCAATTCCTGTGGTTACAACTGTGTGCACTGCCTGTGAATTTGGTTACAATCAAAATTATTCTCTGCTTCCTGGAACCTCCATTTCACTGCATTCAGCTTAATTTCTTCTAATGCAATGTAATCTTAAATCTCTGGAAAAGATGTAAAATGAGAGTTTCATTCTCACTTTTTGTAGAAATTAATGGCAATCCTAGTCTGGCCAGTTCAAAAAACACACTTATTCCATATGGTAATATACCTTCTTTTATACCTACATTGTATCTGTTAAGTATTGCAAAAGTAGAGACTCAATTCATCTCAGAGCATAATGCAGGGCTGGACAAAGATACCTGAGATATATTAAGCAGTGAAAACAATATGAACCTCTGCTTAGACTAGTCAGCCCTTTAAAAAAACATAGCCCTCCACCAGACTTGAATAACACACTATAAAGAGTTATACTGCGTTTACCATGAGACTTCTAAATCTGGGTTTGAGCAAGCTTTCTTTGCTACAGTTCCCTATTGTACAACATAGCCATATCCTTTCTTTTAATTTCTGAATGAAGTCTATGGATGTTTACACCAGGTAAAGTCCTGATCTTATGGACAGTTACATTATGACCATAAGAGGAAAGCAAAATATAAATGCAATTGTCTATACTAGCAGATGATTAGAGCAGTCACTGGTATGATTTTGACTCAGTGAAAAACAGCATTTTACAAACCAGCTCCTTGGTGCAGTTTAAGGGTGAGAGTATTCAAGGTAAGACAGGCAAGAGGAAATTTCCATGCAGCCTCTCTATTCTGGATGTTAACAGCACACCTCATGCAGCTGAGGTCCCAGAAACATCCATGGCATTTCTTAGTAGATGTATTGCTTCTGTTAGTCTTCGTACTGTTCAATCACTGAAAGTTAATGGAGGCTTATCCAAGGATTCCAAGAGCAGCACAGTCCATACTGAGGAAACAGATTTCTAGAGAAAGAGTATTTGGTGAAAACCACTGTACACCCTTAATTTTTATTCAGTGTTAGTTCCCAAAAGATGTTTGATTATATCTATTAATTCAAATTAACTGAAACTGAGGTTAAAAGCACCAATATTGCTTAATTTGATGGTCTTACCACAAGAAAGGATTGAGGCTGGATAGTTGCCTACACCAGACATTATTTTTCTTAATCAAATGTTATTCACTTTATAACTTACATTCTAATTTATTGAGTTCATATTACCTAGGTTTGGACTGTGCATAAGATTGAGGGTTCTTTAAAATCTTAAATTACTCCTGCAAACTATTAGAAATAGCACCTGTCATAGTTTAACTCCAGACAGCAACTAAGTTTCACACAACCACTTGCTCATTTCCTCCCCCAGTGGGATGGGGGAGAGAATCAGAAGAGTAGAAGTGATAAAACTAAAGACTGTTTAATAGGTAAAGCAAAAGCTACACACACAAACAAAGCAAAACATGGAATTCCTTCACTGCTTCCCATTGATAGGCAGGCATTCAGCCATCTCCAGGAAAGCTGGGCTCCATCACAAGTAATGGCTACTCGGGAAGACAAATGCCACAGCTCCAAACAACCCTTCTTCTTCTTCCCCCAGCTTTACATGCTGAGCATGTCATACGGCATGGAATAGCCCTTTGGTCAGTTTGGGTCAGCTGTCCCAGCTCTATCCCCCTTCAGCTTCTTGTGCACCTCCAGCTTGCTTTCAGATGGGGAAGTGTGAGAAGCAAAAATGACCTTGACGCTATGTAAGCACTGCTCAGCAATAACTAAAACATCCTTGGATTATCAACACTGTTTCCAGCACAAATCCAAAACATAGCCCCATTCTAGCTACTATGAAGAAAATTAACTCTATCCCATCCAAAACCAGCACAGCATCTTATTTTGATTTTCCAGAGATATCTATTACACTGTGAAACTTCTATGGTCACATTATGCTGAAGAGCACCTAGTTAAGAACTCAGATTTAGAAAGTGGCTTATTAGGTAGGTAAGTTATATAGTATTTCAAGCAATATTTTCTGATCTCTTGTTTTCTACTTGATTCCATCTATAGGCTAAAAACTGCTAAGGAAATGAAGCATGTCTTCAATTTTATTTTGTATTTGCAACATCCACTATGTACAACCAGACCTTATTATTTTCCATACAAATGCAGGACCAAGAATACAATTAATAATTTCCTGTTGGGTTTTTCTACAGTATTGCTTATTGTTGTGTCTAGACAATAATTTAAGGAGTTTTCACAACACACTCATTAAACAAGAAGGAATTATTTTTCCCATGTCACAGATAAAGTCTTTGTGGCCATAGTTGAAAATACGTTATTTAAATGCCATGAGGACTGAATTACAAATTCAAAAAATAAACATTTTTCTACAATTATTGGTCACTCACAACTTTCAACCTCAGTGAAATCTGTGATTACTCCATATCCATGCTAATTCAATCCCAAGTATTTTGAGTCAATAAGGGTTTTCACTATATTCTTCAAGTCAGAGAAGAGATCTGTTTGAATGATGCAGGACTGAGTCCAAAACAAGGGAAATAAATATTATGTCCCTGTATCAAATCTTGCTTTAAGCAATTTCTCTTAACATTCAATGGAATTATAAAATAATTTAAGCTGAAAGGGACCACTAGAAGCCATTTAGTTAAATCCCTTGCTTACGATGTCCAAGGTCTTGTTCAGTCAAGTTTTAAATATCTTTGTGGATGGGCAGTCCACTGTCTTTCTTAACAAACTATTCCAATGTGTTTGATTGCCTGCATTGGAATAACTCTTTCTATATATCTAATGAGAATTTTCTTACCTGGTACTTGTGTTTGTTGACTCTTGTTCTATGACCCTGCACTTCCAAGAAGTGTGCTCAGGCACTGAGATAGAATGCTTCTGGAAAAATGGTATGTGATCATTTGCTGAGTAGCAAAGAAGGGGGTGACATAAGTTCACTGAAGAAGCTCTGAAGCTGTTTTGAAGATGAAATGAAGAACAGATAACTGGTTTGTACCTGTTGTGTGAATTCTAGTGTTACCCGACTCAAGATAAATTACTGAGAAAAGATCAAGATTTTCTGAGATAACAAACTTCCAATTCAGCTGATTACATCATGAAAGATTACAGAAGACAAACACACAGTAATGGGATTAGACTAAATTTATCCTTCCAGGTTATGAGACCTGGTAAACTAGAAGAATACAAGACCAGGACTCAGAACTCCAACAGTAATGTGTTAGCAATCTAGCCATAATAGAGAATAAAAAAAGAAAGCTGTCACTCAGCAGGGGAGAGTACATTAATTATATATTTATGTCATGAAGGTGAGGATGCTTTAGTTATTAATTATTCTATTAGTTAGACACAGGTTTAATTTCAAAATGGCTGCTGTTTATCTCTTTTATACCCATAATTACTATAGATACATTAATACAAAATCTAGCTCTTTAGGAGCCAATAGACATGAAGTTCATAACGGTTTTGCAATTCAAAATATTGCCAGAAATATCCAGTGTAAGCAGCAGTATGAGAACATTATCTTAGGAATGGAAAATTTCAATTTAAACATTTTGCTCTGTAATAGAAGAGAATTAATTTAGGAATATAATTTTTAGATAATTTCCAAGCCAAATTATATAAAATGGAACATTTTAAATTTTAACTTTAAAATTAATGAAAAAAAAAAAAAGCATAATAACTATTTCCCAAACATGGAAATGCCATTTACAGTAAACATACATGGAAAATGAATACTGATTTGCAAAATTAACTGTCAGAAGACACTAATAATACAAGAAGCTAACAACATTTACTTGTATCAAGATCTAGGAAATAAAATCTCAGAAGATGTAATCTCTGTGAAATTATTTTTACCTCCAATGTTTTTAGTTAATCAGCATGAACAGATTTATTTTAAACTTAGAAACATGTATTTATTAATGGAAGACCATAAGAGATTCTAACTTTAGGACTCAAATACTAATCTTGAGAAACTAACTACACAATGATTTTACTAATAAAGTGAAAAAAAGATACTCTATCACCCAAACACTGAAGTTCTCTTCTTGGCATGCAAACAGAAAATATCTAAAAATAGAAGAAAATTTTCTGAAACGAAGTTTCTTACAATCTGGAAAAGCTATAAAAGAGCTCAGAAGTGAGGGGTTTTTTCCTGTTTTCCATGCCATTTCTTAGCTTCAGATGGGAGATCTTAGATGTTATGAATCTCACATAGTATGAACAAGTATCCTGGACTGCATATCCTCATCCAAATTGTTAACACACAAGCACATTTCTGGTCTTGATTAGACTAGAATTAAGGCTGTGTTTGTTTGGTTATAAAAAGCTCTGCAGAAAGCAAGTCTTTAGTCATTATATTTACCAAGAAGTTGTCCTTCTGCTGGAATAAGAAACTGTCTAATACACTGTACCAACAAGATGATTTCTACCAGAAGTATGATTTTTTTCAAGATAATATGTTGTTTATCCTTACTCTTTTCTATGACTTCTGTATTCGGTTATCAGTGGTGAAATTTAGAATCTATTTAGATTATGCATGACATGTTTTCTCTCTTCTAAATAGACTTTTTAAACCCCAGAAATTCATTAAAAGCAGCATTGTTGATATCAGAAACAGAAACCTCTAAAATAAAGGAGCAGCAATATTTCCAGATCAACATCATTTTGGATATTTCTGCAGATGAGAAAGATACATTTTATTCAATGGCCATGCCACAATTTATTTTAAGCCTTCCAATTAAAGTTCTTCTTCAAATTATTCCCATGTTTAACCATTGGAGCATTATGAAAACTACATTTCTTGAGATTTATAATCTAATCTCTCTCATGAGGGTTCTGATTGTAATTCAAGCAACTGCAGCACATACAAAATATGAAAAGACAAGCTTAGTTTGCAAGAAACTGGGAGTAGATACTAATTCTACATTTTCTAGGTAAGGTACATTAATGATTCCAACAACTTAGCTTAGCAAAAAGCTTAATACAATTATAATAATATACCACAGTATCTAATGGATGACTCATTAAATACTAATATCATACTTCAATTCCTGTGCCAGATGAAACCACAGATGTCATTATAGCTGAGTAATTATCCAGGAAAGACAAGTAAATAATACTGGTCATTGTGTTGGCCATATTTCATTGCGCACTTATGTTCAATTATTGTCCATAATAACACAGCCTTTTAAAAACTATGGTTTAGTTTCATATCTTCTACTGAATATCTTATTTCATGTTTTTTATTTAATATTTACTAAATTGCTTTCTAATAGAGTCTTATTATGTCTATTTTCCTGCTATGTCTTTCAAACCAGAAGTAAATTTTTTATTTCACTGCTACTTTAATATTTTAAGTTTAGTATCATCTCTGAATTTCATCAACATGATGCTTACTCTTGCTATTGAATCCCCAAAATATTAAATGAAATATTTTTATAGGCCCCAACTAAGCATGTCTCCCAATAATCTGTCAAAAAAAGTGGTTGTGAGTGTCCTGGTTTTGTTAAAAAACAAGTTTCTTTTTTAGTGAATTTGCCTGTCAGCTAAAGCTTCATATTAGCTGCATTTTCCTGGAGAACCAGACACATGTTTTGGTAAACATAGCAATGGAATGTGAAGTTATTGATAAGCATGGATGGACCATCTCGCGAGAGGGGCAACGAGAAACAGGTGACCAAGAAACTGACCGTGTATAACATTCCATTCACTTGAATACTTCATATAAAAATGGGAGATCACGAGGATCACGTCCCTTTTTTGTCCTTTTTTTGGTTATGGCCGACATTAGGAGATAAGCTTGCTAGTCGTCCCTGCTAACTGAGGCCTAGTGAGAGACTGAATCCAGCTCTGGTTGGCTGCAGAGTCCAATCCAGAACTTCGGGTGCCGCCTCTGCAGTTGTGGAGACTTTCAAGATTGGTTTTGTATATTTTGTATTATTTTCTCTATTCTTATTAGTAGCATTAGTAAAACACTTTTAATTTTTCCAACTCTCTTCTCTCTGTCCTTCTTTTCCTCCTGATCGCCTGTCCTTGGTGGGAAGTGGGAAGGTGGGGAGAGGGGGTAGCGAAAGGAGGTTAACAATACATCTGCCACGGTTTTATTGTCACCCCACAATCAAAACCCTCAACAGTGGGATAACTTTTCTGTTTGTAGTACATAAAAATAATATATTGTTGTGAAAAAATACTATTATAATTGAAATCAAATATATTTAGCATTCATTTTACAAAAGAATGATTGCATAAATTGAATGATACATTTATTCTATTTCAATTATAAGTCTGTTTTCACTATCCTTTTACACAATTTAGGTTATTTGAAGAGATATGACATTAAGAACAAGAAAGTAAGTATTAAGGAACTAGATTTGCTTCCCTGGTTAGAATTAGCTCTGTGTATGGATCTCAAATGTAAAAACTTTGATTTTTTCCTCTTTATCTTAGCTTATTAGGATGTATACTAAAAAAGTTTTTCTGTCTTCATAAGGACTTTTGTATTTCTCTAGTTTTGATAGATTTCTTTTGTTCTTGAAAAGTCCTAAAACTAATTTTTCAGAGTTTATCTTATTCAAAACATTCTGTCACTAAAATCAGTAATGTCAACTCTTAACATCAATTGAAATCTTCTTGGACATTTTTGATGTCCCTTAATGCTCCAAGTTATACATTACTGAAACAAGATAACTTTTTGTATTCTCAACATCTTTGAGTATTCCTTAATATAACTGTTCATAGCTACTTTAGAAAATCTCATTACTTTCTAATTACCTACTCATCTTTTCTTCTTATTAAATACAGTTAACTGAACTCATATTTTTTATTTTACCTTTTTCGGGTTTTTTTTTTGTTTGGGTTTTTTTTTTTTTTTTTTTTTTGTATTATCATTAGCTTAATTCCCCATTTATCAGGCCACTGTATCTTACTGTATTTTTGGTAAGCTTGAAAAAACCTTCCCCTTAACTCCCTTAAGCCTTTTGGATGTTATTCTGCTCTTTTTTTTTTCCTTCCAACAACTGTACATGTCACATTAGAGACTTACAGTCATTCATCTGATATTTTCCCATATTTCATGTAAAGTTGCAAAGCTATTGCTTAAGCAGTAAAAACCTAATGACTTTTTGTTTGCTTGCTTGTTTTTTTTTTGTTTTGTTTTGTTTTGTTCTAGTTGGGGGTTTTGTTTGTTGGTTTCTTTTGGGGGTTAGTTTGTTTGTTTCGTTTGTTCGGTGGTTGTTTTTTTGGTTGGGTTTCTATTGGTGTTTTTGTTTTTGGGGGGTTGTTTGTTTGTTTAAAGGACTCAGAGTATCCTTCCCATGACTTTGAATTTCTCTCAGTTGATATATCCAAAAGTCAAGTCCTGCATAGGGCTGGTTCTGGCATACCAGCAGAAGGCTGTGATAGCCTTCATACTCTCTCGATTTCTGAGTTGCATGAATCATTTTATGGTGGTAACTCAATCTGATAGCATCCTTTTTCCTGAGGGCGAATCTCCTTACACTGCTGTATCATGTGAGCTCAGATCTTCTTGTCTGAGTATTCAAGTTTTCACCAAATTCAGGTGGTTTATATTTACCAGTAACTTCCTTAGTCCTACTTAAGACTATCCAGCAATTCAGGATGGCTTATTTACTTCTCAGAATCATAAAGGGACCATTCTGAAGAAACTCACATTTATTTTTCATCTGCATAAAATATCAGGAGACTGTCAGGAAACAGCAAGCGCAGAATGCTTCTATAAGGGACAGGGAGCCAGGAGCTGTGCATAACAAGACAGGTAGAGGCAGTTGCCTCATTGACAACTTATAGTCTTTGAGTTAATGAAAAACAAAGACCTGACAAAACTGCCTCAAGTTCTTTCATCAAATATTGCACTTATGTATAATATTGGATTTTAAGATATACCCAAGCAAAGAAGGCAGAAAATTTGTTCACAGAAGGATATGGTGACTTAAAATAGAAAGCATGAAATACTCACACACTAGTAGGTTTAAAATTTTCCCATAGAAATGAACACTACATCTATGATTTGTATGGTTTGATTCCTTTTTCTAGCATATATTGTCTTTTCTTCACTTGCATACCAAGTGTACTTCTATTGTTATCAAAGCAATCCTATTTCATCTCAATATGTCTCTGAACAGATGTTTTTTTGTTGCTTTTTGTTTTGTTTTGTTTTACATCATCCTATTTTAATTTGTCCAGGCACAAAGGAATACACTTTTCAACAGACACTCCTTGCTTCCACATTCTGTCTAGAGGGGGACTAGCTGGCTGTGTAAGCTAGACATTTTTAGCCCAAGATAGTATTTAAATTCTGTCTGCTTTTCCTCATACATATGCATATATGCATTAGCACTATGGTAGAATAAAACACCCTGAATCAATTCCATCTACCACTATCAAAGGCATTAATTACATATTTCCTCTTCTGCATACACCATCTTTGTTAAGGTATTTACCTCTGAATTCCTAGCAGAAAAATTCATCAGAAATGTAGTGTACCATTAATCAAATACTTTTAGCTTTCTCTAGAATGCCCATGACCAGTCCTACATACTAGTTTGCCACACTTTTCCTTTAGTTAAACAGCTTTTCTCTCTGACATTCCACTCCTTTACCCTTCACTACCGATTTAATGAGAGAAACTTCCTTGTAGTCTGATACATTACTGGCATGATATGTCACAGTCTGATATGTTAATTAAACATGCACTTTCAGTCTCATTCTGCTGATAGAAGCCAGAAGTTGGGACAAGATCACTGACTTATCAGTAAGATTTTTATTCATACATACATATATGCAAATATATATATATGCACACACTTGTGTTCTATGAACATCTTCTTTTAAGAATACATGCCACAAAAATTGTTCATGGTATTCCTTCTGTATCAAGACATTCTAGTGTTTCTGCAGTGTATTAAGACTCCCCTGTATCTATGTAAATATTTTGTACAGGCTAAGATTGCATTCTTACTCTTTTCATGGCAGCTTCACTTTGATGAGCTACATCTATGATGTGGTACAAAAGAACTCAGACTTTTTTTCCTCCTTATTAAACATGGCAGAGTCCCAACCTGCAGTCAATACCCTTGTTATTCCTCTGTAAGTGCTAGTGTTCAATGTTATGTCACTTGTACTGTCATAATTCTTCAGGCTATTCAGTTCTTATCAGCTGATATAATTATCTGCCTGCTTTGATAAAACTTCTCACCTTTCTGCCTGCAGGTATCTTTAGCCCATTTCTACTTTTTCTTCTGTGAAGATTTTAAACTGAGTCTAGACTTCCCAAAGAGTAAGTTTTTTGAAGATATCCTTTAGGAACCTTCTCCACTAGATTTCTTTTAGATGTAAACTCTTGTTGTCTCATATAGCCAGTTCTTCAAAATGAGATGCACATCAGTTGAGTAAGTGCTTATTCTTCAGTTTAATCCATTACTTCCCATTTGACACTATAGCAGATGCTTTACAGATGACTGTATAACATCTGTTAAATTTAGTTTGGTCAAAATCAGAAGAAACAGAAGAGGAGAATCTGACATGATGTCTTGGGTATGTTCTAGATGGACTATTTACTTCCATATCCTTTAAGATTTGAGGTTGAATTCATAAGTTCAAGTCAATTCAATAAGATCTAAACAGTAAAGAAATGTGGTATAAACTCCATCAATGACCTGTCCTACTTCAATATGAATGCATCCTTCATCTTATATTTAAAACTGTATTAAAAAACACATTAAAACATTAACCTTTGCCCTTTGAGTGAAAGAAAAAAATAATATATTTCAATTGATTCAACCTTTTCAAGTAGTCCATTGTAGGAGTTTGGTTACCTTTTGATGCCTTCTCACTTTGAATATGTTTTTAATGTTGTGTAACTGACCAAAGGAAGCATCAAAGTAAGTCACTTCAACTACTGAATTAATTTCTGCAGATAATACAGTTCAATTTCTTTCCTCTTCTATCACTATTGGCAGTAGTAATATATGCCAACAAAACACATCTGATTTAATTTCTTATTTTTACTTCAGTAGGCAAAGAAGACATATTGAATACTCAGAATTTAACCTTCTGTGTAATACATTGTGGCTTAGTCCATCAACGAAGAAGATAAAACACATATACATGCACTTAATCATTGCCTGTGCTATTTTTGCCAAGTTGTAAACTTATTCATTCAAGTTGGTGAAAACACTTGCTGATTTTTACAGTGAGAGTTCAGTCTTTCCATCAAAACCAATACTACAGTCACAAAGAAATACAAGAGAAATTATGAAGTTCTCTGTGAGTATGTTTGAAATGTAGGCAAATTGAAAGATCAAGTAGAAATAATCTTAATTTTTAGTAAGTTCTCCATCTTACTCAGTGTAATGTTACATATACTCAGTATGTTTGAAATGACTTCGTCTATTTTCTCTGGAAAAAAATCCACATCACTTGTGTCTTCACACGTCCACAAAAACTATTAATCCTATAAACAGAACACAGACAATACAGTCTAAAACTGCCTTCTGGCTTCAATTGATTTTCCTTTGCAACCTGGAAAGATTGAAAGCACAGGTTAGGTTTCAGTCTACTATCCTTTATGTTCAGCACAAACTAAATAATTTTGAAGTATAATTTTATAGACTTGGCAATGTACAGGCACTTACTATTACAGAAATTTATCTTTTTTTTTTTTTTTTTTCTCCAAATTAACTTACTGTAACTCTATCTTCTCTGAATCCACACTTTTTTCACTACTTCTGCCTCTCATCCCACAGGTGATATACCTAGATGAGTGACAGAATCCATAAATAACAATCTTGAAAACTACAGTTGACTAAAGTTCATTGCAATTCTTTTAGCTGTATTTCCTGCACTTGACACAAACTATACTTTTCATAACATGTTATGTACAATATGAATGTAATTTTCCAGAAATTCTTTTTATTTTTATTCTACTCATTTCACCTGTTCTTGGATGCTGCCAACATGAATGGCTTTATATTTTGAAATCTTTTCATTCAGTACTTGGTCCTTCACAGAATTTTGATGTGTGTTACTCTGTAGTATGTTTGTTTTTTTTTTTTAATGCTATCTGTATGTGTATATGACAGCTTGTACCAGGTTCATAAATCATTATTTGAAAGAAGGTGTTCAGTTAAATTGCTGCCAGTGCTCAGCTTTGCAGAACCCCCCTTGACATGGCTAATTATACTACTCCAGATACTTTCTTCTAGAGAGCTTTTTAACAAATTAAAACTCATACTTTTGACTTTTTAGATTAAGATAAGTGACACATCAGCCAACAGTGCGCCCTGGCAGCCAAGATGGCCAATCGTGTCCTGGGGTCCATCAAGCACAGCATTGCCAGCTGGGCGAGGGAGGTGATTATCCCACTCTACTCTGCATGAGTGTGGCCTCACCTGGAGCACTGTATGCAGTTCTGGATGCCACAGTATAAAAAATATATGAAGGTACTAGAGAGTGTCCTGAAGAGGACTACAAAGTTGATGAAGGGTTTGCAGAAGAAGCCATGTGAGGAGCAGCTAAAATCACTTGGTTTGTTCAGCCTGGAGAAGAAGAGACTAAAAGGAAACCTCATTGTGGTCTACAGCTTCCTCACAAGCGGAGTAGGAAGGATAGGCACCTATCTCTTTTCTTTGGCAACCAATGACAGAACCCAAGGGAATGGCAGGAAGATGTGCCAGAGGAGGCTTTCTCTCTTTCTAACTTTATTCTGGGCATGTAAGGGTAACACTATTGTGAGTTTTGTTGATGAGGTCTCGTTAAGTTTTGTGATAAAGCTACAAGTTTTGCCAAGTCACTATTTGCTGTAACTCCATTGAGTTTTTAGTAAATTCATTATTTAATTTAACCTCTTGAGTAATTGTCTTTACTCCTGGATACCGCACAGTATTTAAAAGTTAACTCTGCCCTCACCCCACTGAATGGAATGGGACACATGCAAGTACATGAGTGTGTTTCAAGTTAATTTGTCAATCATTTCCACATAGCTACATTATCGTCTTCTAAAATATTGTCTCCTACTGAAGTTCTTAGCCAAAAAATAGAACATAATGCCATTAATTTATGTCATCCAGCTGAGAATTCGTAATCTCACTTCAATCATCTCTACAACTTGAACATTTTTTTCCTTTGCTAGAAAACTCCCATTTCATCTTATGATTATGGTTTCTATTTAGTTAATTTCTTTAAACTTATCTAAGCATTATCCAGATTTTTATTATAATTATACAACAATCACTCTGACCGCTTTTGTATATTCTTAGATTTTTTAAATGTCCCACCTTACCAATTTTGCATCGCTTGGAACTTTGCAGTCTGTAAAGCTGTTAGAAATGGAAAAGTGACTGTTCTGTTTTGGTTTCATTTTTTTTTTTTTTTCACCTCTCCCAGGAAAAATCACACACATCCTTTTGTATGACAGAAATAATTTGAGAATTTTAGAAATTTGTATTTTGAAAATATCTACAAGTGATATTTACTTAACCTGTGTGACTGTGGGTTTAATTTTAAGTCTGTTCATCTACTTTTTCTTTTTTTTTTTTTTACTATATTTATTTGAATAAAAATTTCTTAATCAAAGGAGTGCAGAAATTACTTTGGTTACCAGCTCTAGATATCAGGAAGCAAGGATTAGACCACCAAGTAAGTGTGCATCTTTGCACACTACACAGTTTTCGAGCCATGCTGTGTCATCATTTTGAGATAGGTGTAGAAGTGAGTGAGGCATCTTGACTGGTTTGGGAGACTGGTTCACAGAGTCCCTTGGGAGGCATCTCTGAAGGGCAAATGAGTCCAGGAAGGGTGAGAATTCTTCCAGAAGGAAATCTTAGAGGCACAGAAGCAGGCTGTCCACATGTGCTGAAAGACAAGCTGGTGGGGAACACTGTCTTGTCTGAACATAGAGCTTTGAGTGGAACTCAGGAAAACAATGAAAGTTTATGACTTTGGAAGAGGGGGCAGGCAACTCAGGAGGACTACAAGGATGTCATGAGGTTATGCAGGAAGAAAATTAGAAGGGCCAAAGCCCAACTAGAACTTAAACTGGCTACTTCCATAAGAGGCAATAAAAAAAGTTTCCATAAATGCATTAGCAACAAAAGGAAAGCTAGGGAGAATCTCCATCCTTTATTACATGCAGAGGGAAACATAGTGGCAAAGCATGATGAAAATGCTGAGGTACTTACTGCCTTCTTTGCCTCAGACTTTACTAGCAAGGCTAGTTGTTTTCTGGGTACCCAGCCGCCTGAGCTGGAAGACAAGGATGGGGAACTAAACAAACCCCCCCTATTCCAAAGGGAAATGGTTAGTGACCTGCTACACCTTTTAGGTATATACAAGTTTATGGGGATGGATGGGATTCACACAAGGCTACTGAGGAAGCTGACAGAGGTGCTCACCAAGGCTCCACAATTTATCATCAGTCTTGGCTAACCAGTAAGTTTGCAGATGACACCAAATTGGGTGGGAGTGTTGATCTGCTTGAGGGTAGAAAGACTCTACAGAGGTGTCTGGACCAGCTGGATCAATGGCCTGAGGTCACTTGTGTGAGGTTCAACAAGGCCAAGTGCTGAGTCCTGCACTAGGGTCACAACAACCCCATGCAACACCACAGGCTTGGGCAAGAGTGGCAAGAGTGGCTGGAAGGCTGCCTGGAGGAAAAGGACCTAAGGGTTTTGGTCAACAGCCAGCTAAACATGAGCCAGCAGTGTGTCCAGGTGGCCAAGAAGGCCAACAGCATCTAGTATGCATCAAGAATAATGTGGTCAGCAACAGTAGGGAAGTGATTGTCCCCCTGTACTGGGTACTGGTGAGGTTGCACCTCAAATACTGTGTTCACTTTTGGGCCCCTCACGATAGCAAAGACATTGAGTTGCTGAAGTGTGTCCAAAGGAGGGCAATGAAGCTGGTGAAGGGTCTGGAACACAAGCCTTATGAGGACCTGCTGAGGGAACTGGGGTAGTTTAGCCTGGAGAAAAGAAAGCTGAGGGGAGACCTTACAACTCTCTACAACTACCTGAAAGGAGGTTGTAGTGAGGTTAGTGTTAGTCTCTTCTCCCAAGTCACAAGGGATAGGATGAGAGGAAGTGGTCTCAAGTTGTGCCAGGGGAGGTTTACATTTGATATTAGGAAAAATTTCTTAACTGAAAGGGTTATCAAGCACTGGAAGAGGCTGCCCAGGGAACTGGTGGAGTCAGCATCTGTGAAGGTATTTTAAAGATGTGTATATGTGACACTTAGGGACATGGGTTAGTGGTGGACTTGGCAGTACTAGGTTCACAGTAGGACTGGATGATCTTAAAGGTCTTTTCCATCCTAAACGATTCTATGGTTCTGTCATGGAGGCACCCTGAGGTTAGTTTAAGGGACAACAGGATCCAAAACAACTTTTATTAAACTGGTGAGAAACAGGGTTTTAGCACTCCAAAAGTGACTTAAATACAAGTTCAGATATCAGTTGAGGAAAATTATTAAGGGGCAGCAACTAATACAACAGGCGGTCCACAGAGTGCATGCACATGGCTTCACCCAAAACAATTCCGGAGCCATCTCTGAGTCCGGGAGGAGTACACACTTGCCTGAACACGGTGCGGGATTATCTTAAAAGAGATATACGTACTCGTAGTGAGTACGGAAAGTTAATACACTCATGATTGTGCGAGGGTAAATTTATAATACACTCGCAATCCTGCGAGGGTAAATTTACTTACACGTGCAAATGTGCACGGAATATTACACGTGCTTATGTGGAAGCACGGGAGGAGAATACACTCGCGATTATACGAAGATTAATTTTACATGTGCTCATATTGAGCACAGAAAGTTACACATGCATATGTGCACAGAAAGTATAAATATACTTGCAATCCTGCGAGAAGTTTTACTCACAAACGTGGTGGCAAGGCAAGCGGAGTCTCTATCCTGGGGAGGGGGGCTCTCGGCGGGGAGCATCTTGCTTGTGCTCCGAGAGACCCGCGACAATGGGCGCAGTCTCTACGAGAGTCACAGTTTTTATATTGGCTGATCAGATCTGACTGTAGGCATTCTAGAAGCTTCTCTGCACCCCCACACTGGCTGTGGGGTGCACTTGAAGCCTCCAAACATCCCCCACACTGGCCGCAGGCGCCCAGCGGCTCACTGGTGCCTCAGCACTCCCTTCTCCTAATGGCCTTGACCAGGGTGCTCTGGGGCCTAACAAAAGAAGCTATTAGCCTCAAGTTGCAGAGAGAGAGGGAGATGTGCCTACTCCTTCCGTACTGAAGGAGGGAGGGGGAGAGAGGGGGGTTTGCATCCTGCCACAGGTTCTATGGACAGTATTTGTTCTAAAGAGGTGGTCTAATATTAAATATATAGTCTTCATCTACTAAGCTGCATAAAACAAGGCCAACTTTTTAAGACTTTCCTCAACTGCAGAATCCTATGCAGATACCAGAGAACATAAGGAGATTTTTATATTCATGCACACAAAGGTATACTTGTTCTATATTTTGGAAGAGGTGATATTTTTTAAGCATAGTACCTTAAAAATGAGGCAGATACCAGTTTAGAGATAGAAATAATTTAATTATTTTCCATTGATGTTGCGTTATTTGGAATATCACTGAGTTGACTCTGTCTCTCGTGCATTCAAGAGTGGGAGAATGGAGCAGCATATCTGGCATACTTACACCATCACTGGAGTTCTGGGACAAACTAATAGTTGGTATATAACACCTATTCTCAATTTTGTGTCATTCTTGTTTCAAGAATACCTTGAGTCATTAATTTAAATGAAGAAGTGTTTTGTTTTTTTGGGTTTTGTATTTTGTTTTTTCAGTCTAATGTCACAAATACGCAGTCTTCCTTGATATTATTAAAAAACTGACATATGGTGTGCTTATCAAAGGAAAGGAAGGACAAATAAACTAAATTTTAAAATTGTATTATTTAGGCAGCATGGTATGTGTCAGCTACAGATCAACCAGAAACAATGATTTCTCATACTAACATTCAGTAAAATGGGCACATTTCTGCTGCTTTTTGTAGACCTATGTTACCTTCCTTAGTAATCCAACATTTTTTTAAATGAAAAGAGCTTGTAAAATAAAACACTTGTCCATGACTCCTAGTAGCACAAGCTTGATACAAATTATGAAAAATTTCATTTCCTCCAGACCAAATAACGTATAGTCTCCAGTCTCCACCTGCACATTAATTTATCAACATAAATACATAGGTAAGAGAAATTAATGTTTAAAACTATAGATCAGATCAATATGACAAGACCCTGTGATTTAACAAGAGCTTAACTACAAAATTCTGCTAGGAAAGCTGTAGATTCAGGGAAAAATAAGGAAGAAATAAATCACAGAGATTTATGAAAGAGATATGAGAAAATTTGATTTTAAATCTGAAGCAAAACCTCAACACACAGTTTAGGAAAGTTAAAGAACTCTCAAAGAGGGTCTTTTCAACATGTTTCTCATTTGTAATCTTTTTTCTTTGTGAGAGACTGTGATTTGGGAGGGACAGCAAACATTTGACAGCAGAATGCCTTCATTGGTCACAAATGTGCTCTTCTTTTAGGACTGCTTGCCACCAAGGTGATCCTCATGAACACATGATAACACTGTAATTTCTTAATCTACCACTGGTGACCAAGTCTAGAAGACAGATGCATATGAATTATGCCAATAAAAACAGTGCCCACATCAAGTTGAAGCACTGCATGTGGAATCTGTATATCAAATGCAGCCTTGTGATAAACTGCATGCTCATCTTCTTTGGGATTATTACAAATTACCCTGTACTCTGCATTGGTGAGGCCTCACCTGGAGTATTGTGTTCAGTTCTGGGGCCCTCAGTTCAGGAAAGACATTGAAGTGCTGGAGCGAGTCCAGAGAAGAGCAACAAGACTGGTGAAGGGACTTGAGCATAAGACCTATGGGGAGAGGCTGAGGGAGCTGGGGTTGTTTAGTCTAGAGAAGAGGAGGCTTAGAGGTGACCTCATCACTCTCTATAACTACCTGAAGGGAAGTTATAGCCAGGTGGGGATTGGTCTCTTCTCCCAGGCAGTTAGCAATAGGACAAGGGGGCATGGGCTTAAACTCTGCCAGGGGAAATTTAGGCTGGAATTCTTTCCAGAGAGAGTGGTCAGGCATTGGAATGGCCTGCCCAGGGAGGTGGTGGACTCGCCGTCCCTGGAGGTTTTTAAACTGAGATTGGACATGGCACTTAGTGCCATGATCTAATAAATGGACTAGAGTTGGACCAAGGGTTGGACTCGATGATCTCTGAGGTCTTTTCCAACCCAGTCGATTCTGTGATTTTTGTGAAATTAAATTTAATCTCTGACATTTGAAATAATTTAGAACTATAGTTATTTAAGACTCCCTGGGGAAGAGGGCAATTAAATACATTCACAGAACTATCCAGTTGTTTGTAAGAGCCTTCTGCAGATATGAAGATCTTATTTAAAAAGAAAGCTAAATGTAGAAAGTCTGAGAGATGTAGTCTATTTTACATACATAAAAAAATTGTAACACTAACAAAGATGTAGTGAAGATCAATGTAAGATCTTACAGAAGGGGAAGGTGAGTTTATTTTAAAACACTGTTTTATTCACTCAGACTCATGCTCTCACAGATACCAGCAACCACCAAAACGGTTGAGTTCAAGTAATCTGGGCAGCAGTTTGGCTGTAAGATGTGTGAACCTAAGTAGTCTGGCCAGTCCTGAAGCATGAAGACATATATCCAGTAGTCTAGTCAGGATTCACAACGACACTAATGACAAGTGACAAGAGCTATCCAGTCCTACTAATCTAGGTGCTGTCAAAATCCAGCCTCTCTTGAAACTTTGGCCATCTGGAAATTTCACAACTAGACATTCCCTTTCTTTCTCTACTTATATCAATCTAACATTTCTATTACAAATGTCTACATAAAATACTAACACCTGACATTTTAGAATTTTAGTATGTTTAACAGGGTCCTGGTTACAATGTCATGAAGTTCACATTGTTCTCACAGTTACTCAAAGTCTTGCTAAAGAAAATGTATGATCCCAGAATTTTGTGTTCTGTCCAGCTGATGGCCTGAGCTGTTATTTCTGAATCAGTGATAATTTTAACATATTATTTGTTTTGTGATGGTTTTAGAATAGCCATAATTATAAAAAGCTTATGCTTAATATTGTTAGTTCTAAGTATTGTAATTAAAGGATTAAATGCAATTACAGTGTGATGTAGATTCATAATGGGATCATAAAAAGACACAATCAGAAAAAGCTATAGTGCCAGTCAGTTTATATAGTCTGACATATAAATTAAATGACACTGCTGTCTTTCAGGCTAGAAAGAGAATTAAGTTGTTATGTTATTACACACTTTTTATGAAAATAACTTACTACACTGATGACTAAACGAACTACATCTACTTAATGAGACTGAGAGTGCACTGAAGCTAACCATGGTCTGTATAGTTTCCAAAACTTACTCGACTGCCTTCTGCAGCATGTATAATTTTGAAGATCATAAAAAATGAGGGTAAAAATAACCTCCCAACAGAAATAATAACATGGATTTTTACTTCCATAGGCTAGTGACATTACTGATACAAATGCCAGCCTATCTTTCAAGGCACCAGAGAAAATTTATATAGACATTTCCTTTGGACTTTACGAAGTCAGCAGGAAGATTTTTGCAGCCCTAGTGTAGTTATATGACCAAAAAAAGGAGGCTGACAGTGCCAGTCATTCAAAATGCCAAGCCCTTGAATTCTGTCCAGAGACAATCCATATATTTAACACAAATGTAGTTTTAAATAAATCTTTCTAGCATTTGTGCTCTATGGCAAGAACTCTGTAAAACACAGAACACACCAGTACAGAGATGCTGAGGTTTTTTGCTTTCAACAATTTTGTAGACTAAACAAGGTAACATTTTGATGCATTAAACTGTTAGATTGACTTCTGCATCACCATTTGTTAGTGACATGAGCACTCATCTGCAGCAGGCTAAAGGGTTCTGCTGCTTGAATGAATTCCATTGAAATAGAAAGTTGTAAAACTCTTCCTGTAATATGTGTTACTGTATTCATTTCAAGATCTTTGACTCCTCCCTAAAGATTGCAGGCTGAACGATGAAACCCTTACAATTCAGGTAGGCAGTGCATCACAGAAAATGTCATAGCAGAATAATGAACAGAGCCATTAAATGCAGCTTGGCTAAGACTCATATTCTGTATTGAACTACAGAAGTGCACATATTACAATATACAAATTGCTCTGAATAGCCCTTCTGTGTAAATGCAATCCACTAACACTCAATAGTTACCACTGTAAGAGGGTTTATTATAAGCAATTTTTTTTTTAATACTAATTTCAAAATGTCTATTAGACTCTTGTTAAGCTTTAACTATATTACTGTTGATAACCTTCCCTCATAACTAACTATATGGGTTATTTACTTTACCATTTTCAATCTTTTGTAGTTTCATTCAAAACATAGTCACAAGGGACACTAGAAATGCAGCATACCTCAGTTCTTGATATTTCCTGAATATTTCCCAGAACTTCAGAGGAAGAAAAATACCTAAATTCTGCAATGATTCCAACAAAAATTAGAGAAAACATTATTTCTGCCCACAAGTATAAACAAGCAAAATCTATTTATTCCTATCTTAACTGTTTACACAAGCTTTTTAATCCATTTTGTTCATTTCAGGCACTCAGAAGCTGGGAGAATTATACTTTTCCATTTTTCACCTCTTTCCTTCTTTCCCTACTCCCTATTAAAAAGGAAAAGGCTGGTAGCTCATGCCGCAAAATTAGTCATTAAATCTCTTTACAGTGGGAATGTATTTCAGCTTCACAAATAATGAAATCCTTTCATGTAGTGAATAGGACCACCACAGGCTGAAAGGTTGAAATTGCTCTAGGTCTTGTCCTTGACATCCCTGGCCAGATTTACTTCTAAGTGGAGCTTGATCTTCCTCACTACCTCCCTGCACACCCTAACAGCCTCTTTATATTCCTCCCAGGTGGTCTGTCCTTTTTTCCACATTACAACTGATTACAAACACCAAACTACTTCAATTTTTTCAGGAAGTTCCATCAGTCTCATACAGAAAACTGTAACAAAGCCTATATCACATCTCTTTAGGTTGCGTATCTCCACAGGAGGAATGTATCCTCCATTCAATGACTTGCTTTCTCCCCTGCCCCCACCTTCCAAAAAATAAGGTAATGGACTATAATCTATTCACAGCTGGGTTTTTAAAAGAGATTAAAATTTTCCCTATAGCTTTCTTTCACTGCACAGTTGCAGTAAATGTTCTCTTATTCTAAAATAAAGAGATGCTTTATCATAAAAACACTTAAATGACAGAGGGACAAAATTGTATTTTTCATTTTTTTCACATTTCTTATAATAGTGAGGAAGTAATTCATCATTGCTGAGATTCATGAATTTAGCTATTTATCACAAAGTATGTAATACTTTATAAGTGAAAACAATACAGAAAGACCTCTAGATACTCACTTTTTAATACACAGTTCAACCCAAGAGATTAAGAGTGCATTACAATGTGAAGATGCATTCTTCTTCAGAATTCTCACATGTTTAAGAAAAAAAAAAAAATCTGAATTATGACATTTTGAGAGAATATATAAGCACAGAAGTACAAAACGGAAGAGATTACAAGGTGCTATTTGACCCTTTAATGCTATTTAAAACCAGAGGCTTTTATTAAGTGAAGTTGGCTGCTTCTTGGAACCCGATGAGAAAATTTCACTCACACTATGAACAAAAAATCCTCACCATACTTACCAAAAAAATGAATTTCAGTTGAAGTAGCTTGAACACGTGTACAGAAGTATCTAATATCTGCAATGTTAAGATTTTCATGGATCTGGATTTTTTTTTTCTTAGTTCCTTCTAATTTTCAAATTATACCAAATAAATACATAAGATTCTAGTGTTGCTGAATGAAGTCTGCTTTCCAGTAGCTGATTACGTCACTTTACAACAGTCACTAAGTCAACACTCTTTTGCATACAGATGAAAAATATTCTGTAAAAAAAATTCTTTTTTTCTGAGCAAGTATCCAGTCATTGTAAAACAGGTAGCAAAGTAAACTTCAAATATACAACAACAGTTCTGAACAGTATGTTCAGAAATTCAGTTAACTTTCAGATAATCTAAATTTCAACTACTGTACAACATTACCAGATACAGGCAAACTATTATTTTTTTAAAAAAAAAAAAACAAGATCACTATATCACTTTCAGTAAAACACTGTTAAAATCTTACCTAGTAACTACAACAAGATGGAATATGTAAAACTCTTCTTTCATTTGAACTACACAGTTTTACCTCTTCATCACCTAAACATCTGCCTTAGTACATATATATATATACACGCATACATATGTGAAGGTAGACATGACCCACATGGCAATACAAATAACTTGGATAATGAAACCTGTGTTTGATCCAAATCTACTGGCCTCAGAAACACTGAGGGTGAGCATCTAAATTTTCGGTGTTCTCATTTGCAAATTTTAATGCAGAAACTTCATGACTCATTAAATTTAAAAATTATTTTCGTTTTGAATTAAATTGTAAAGATTAGTACCTGAAATCTGCTATTTGCCAGAGGCAGCTAAGAAATCAACATAAACTGAAACTATTCCCAGACTGTTTAGACAAAACACAGGTCTCTCATCTGAAGTGGTCTGGTTCTTGTGGTTATGGCAATCAATGGCATTAGTTGTGTCCCATTGCTGCATATCAAGTTAGGTATTTGAGGTAATAATGCAATACACTTACGCTGAAAATTAATACCCTGTGGGTGTCATTTTAATTGAATGAATAAATAAATACAAAAATTTAACAAGAAAACCTCATTCCTATTCACCTGATCCTGTTTCTCTTCCAAAAATTCTTTAAAGCTTTTGTGATTTCAAGACTATCCTGAAAATGGAACAACTGCAGAAAAGAACTTCAAAGATCTGTGATCAGTCTTTTTGGCATATCTTATTATATGTAATGGGGAAAAAATGTCAGCTGCTTTTCAGATGTAATCTATCAAAACCTCAAAGTTTTACTTTTCAAAACACTTTTATAAGAAGAAAATAAATCAATGAGATAACATTATCCAAAAAAGCAACTGAATTGTAGCAGTAGGACAGTAAGACAGTGGTTCAGTTCCCCTTCTTTTGAAACCTAAAATAGGCAATACCAAACAAAATATTACTGAGAAGTTATTTCACTGGGACTTAACTTTTTAAAAGTATAATTTAGTATAATTTAGTTTGTATATTGCACATCTAGCCTTTACTCAGCTCTTTACCTACAAACCTCGATCCATTTTACTTGGGTTATGCACTCCATTTGTTTTTCTGAGTTCTACTGCAACACTGCCAAAAATCACTAATATTATATTTAACTTCTATTCAAGCATTGTCTTTCTTGCTTTCACCAGGTCTTTCACTTACTCCCTGTGTTCAAATAGGCTTAGAACTCCCCTGTTTGAAGTCCCATTGAAAATCCAATTCTTCCACCTCTAACCCACTTGTGCACTCTCTTCTCCCAGGACATATAGGCAGTCTCATATCAAAGAGTTTGAGGTGAAATTACATCAGTTTACTTGGGAAACACACATAAGGAAGCAAAAGGACTGATTAAGTCACATCTTTTATACCATAACTGTCCCTTCTGATAGTAATACTGTCAGATATCAAAAGACATACTATGAATTCAGTGCACACTCAAAAACTTCGATATATCAGTCACATCCTATACAACAACGTCTCATTTCCCTGTATTTCCACAAGACCAAGCCACCTTACGATAGTTATTAACATGTTCTGGTTTTAGCACTACTTTTTATTTACTACCCAGATTGCTCAGAATTCCACTCCAATTCTCAGGATGAAGTTGTTTTGCTTACAAAGAATAAAGCAGATTTGTGAAGGCACAAAACTCTTCGCTCCAAGATAGCTTGAGATGGACTCCAGCAAGACAGACATCTCTTCTGAATCTTATGTAAACTCTTCAAGGACCTTATGTATTTAAAAAAGCACCTCATAAATTATTTTATAACACACCAAAATGGTAAGGCTACCTAGATAGTTGACATACATGTGTTTTTATAGAATGAAGCTGAAAGTGCAGCTGTCTTTCAATTTGTGTTGGAGAACTACAGCAGGTAGAAGGAATGATATCTGGTGTGGTATTGTCCTTTAAAGCAGCTCCTAGACCAATCTTAAGTTTTGTCTGGGGCAAAACCTCACTGCTAGACCTCAGAAAGAATACCAGGTGTAGTGGAGCATTCACATAGCATGGGCACCAAAACAGACAGGGATCTAAATTGAAAAAGAAAATATACTGAAAGAATGAGAAAGGAGGCATATCAAGGCATAGAAAGGAGGCATATCAAGGATAAGAGGGTTATTAGGGGCAGTCAGCATGGCTTTACCAAGGGTAGGTCATGCTTGACCAACCTCATAGCCTTTTATGAGAATGTCACAAGGTGGATGGATGATGGCAGAGCGGTGGATGTGGTCTACCTTGACTTCAGTAAAGCCTTTGACACAGTCTCCCACAGCATCCTCACAGCTAAGTTGAGGAGGTGTGGTCTAGACAACAGAGTAGTGAGGTGGGTTGCAAACTGGCTTAGGGAGAGAAGCCAGAGAGTGGTAGTCAATGGTGCGGAGTCTAGTTGGAGGCCAGTATCCAGTGGAGTGCCTCAGGGGTCAGTGCTGGGGCCAATATTATTCAATATATTCATTAACGATTTGGACGAGGGAATTGAGTGTACTATCAGCAAGTTTGCTGATGACAGTAAGCTGGGAGGAGTGGCTGACACACCAGAAGGCTGTGCTGCCATCCAGCGGGACCTGGACAGGCTGGAGAGTTGGGCGGGGAATAACCTAATGAAATTTAACAAGGGCAAGTGTAGAGTCCTGCATCTGGGCAGGAACAACCCCAGGTTCCAGTATAGGTTGGGAGATTACATATTAGAGAGCAGTGTAGGGGAAAGGGACTTGGGGGTCCTGGTGGACAACAGGATGACCATGAGCCAGCACTGTGCCCTTGTGGCCAGGAAGGCCAATGGCATCCTGGGGTGTATTAGAAGGGGGGTGGTTAGTAGATCGAGAGAGGTCCTCCTTCCCTTCTACTCTGCCCTGGTGAGACCACATCTGGAATATTGTGTCCAGTTCTGGGCCCCTCAGTTCAAGAAGGACAGGGAACTGCTGGAGAGGGTCCAGCATAGGGCAACGAAGATGATTAAGGGAGTGGAGCACCTCCCTTATGAAGAAAGGCTGAGGGAGCTGGGTCTCTTTAGTTTGGAGAAGAGGAGACTAAGGGGGGACCTTATTAATGTTTATAAACAGGCTGCCCAGGGAGGTTGTGGAGTCTCCTTCTCTGGAGACATTAAAAACCCGCCTGGACATGTTCCTGTGCGACCTCACCTAGGCGTTCCTGCTCCAGCAGGGGGATTGGACTAGATGATCTTTTGAGGTCCCTTCTAATCCCAAACATACTGTGATACTGTGGTACTGTGATACTCTTTAGGCTTTTGAAATCCACTGTTTTACAGGCAGAACATGGTACTGGTGTGCTCCTTTTGGTGAGCATGACAACAAATGTTTACTTTTCTAAAAAAAAAAATGCTCATGCTATTATAATATTGTTATAGGCAAAGAAGAACTGCAATAGGTATCGATTGACATGTGGACCAATACTGAAAAAAAAATAATATTAAACATACTAGCAGAAAGTACAGCTTAAGTTTTCAAAATGTTATGACAGCAGATGTAAATAATCACTGAATCAAGAAAATGTAAAACAGCACCTTGTAGTCTGAATTCCCACATCTTACTTGAACAGAATTTGGCCAGAGAGGGAACTTTTATGCATGACAGAGAACCCCCATTTGGGTAAGCAGTCAATCAGAAATGCAGGGCACATCACAGAGGGCACCTGCTTTGAAACATAGACATAGTCCTTATAATAAGAGAGCCCCATGTCATCATTCTTTTGACAGTGTTTCCTCATCTGACAGATCTTCTCTCATATCTTTTCCCACAACTCCTTTGAACTAGTAGATTGACGTGGCATTAATACAAACCACTGGATAAATATTTAAGAGTTTTGCCAGCCTGTGTAGAAATATATATTCAGTGCTCTGTAACCTATGTTTGTGCCTGTTTTATTGAACAGACCATGCAATGAAGCGGTGTGGTGCTATATGTGCCCAATCAAATTAGTGAAACCTTGCTTTTCATTTCCGATCAGTCTTCATCAAAACGCTCAGGTACATATGAATTCCCTATTTTCCATAGACAGCTTCTTTTACACTGTATTATCTCCTGTAATTTCCAAATAAGCGAAAACCACTTTTTATTTTGAATCTTGGTGATAATGACTATGTAATATCCAAAGATCCAATCTGTTGTTGCATGAAGCAGTGATGATTAAACCTATCCTCTCCTTCCATCTCAACAGAGCAATTCAGATCAACTTGAAAGTCCTGGAACCAATCTGCTATTGACTTGATAATTAGAAGATGGGGTTCACTGACTGTTCAGAGCCTACTAAGAGGTTATCACAATAAGAACAGTAACAACAGCAAAAGGCAGAGTGTCCTCAGTGCCTTTCACCATTGTTTCAGTATCTTTCCTGAAATAACTGAACTTGAAAAAAAAAGCAGGAATCATAAAGTCCTAACAATAGCCCTGCTTTTTAGAAGTAGCAGAGGCAATATTTTCATTCAGGACATCTTGGTGCCATACCTGATTTTCTGCAATGAACATTCTATTCAGTACTGTCACTGAAGTCCAACATCTCTCCAAATCTTTCTTCCTCTAAACACTCTGGTTTCTAAGTCACAGGCATCCTCTAAGCCTGTAGCAGATTGCAACTGTCTCACTTGAAGAGCAGTTTCTGCCAACTAAGACACTCCTCAACTGCTCTTTCGTAGGCCTCAAAACCCGATTTTTCTAGGTGTCCATTACAGAAGAATTATATGAGTATTTTAAAGGATAAAGTTTAAGCTCCTGAAACCTCATATGTTATACACAGTTCTAGCAAAGTTTGAAAAACTTTGTAGAGAAGGAATTTTTTGGCCAGAGGCCTTATACCTTGGAAAACACAGTTTTCAGGGAAAAAGTATAAAGGAAGAAAAACTCTGTACATATTAAAGTTCCAGATCAATGCAGAATTTCTGTGAAACTATAGGTGTAAAAGTCTCTAAGTCTTGGACTTTTTCCCAAAATATGTCTTTCAACTGTTTCTATTAATAGTTCCAGTGCACTAACAAAAAGCATGTCTGGAATCTCTGCTGGCTCAAAATTTATGAATAAAAACAGAACTGTCTCTTTCTTCAGTGAAACTCAAGAAAAACTCATGGAAAACCAGCTTAAGGTATAAACTGGTGTGGCATGTCATGGTTGCTGCATGTTTTGTTTTCTGCCTAAATCATGTAACTGCCAGGTAGAAACTGGGATGTTTTCAAACTTATATGCACAGAATAATATGAGGAAAAACAGACCAACCACTAACTCATGATCACTTAACCATATTCAGCCTGCACTGAAGAAACATAGGCAACTACTCTAATTCATACTGTCCATCTCTTTAACTCAGCCTGGAAAAAAACATCCAAGAAGAGAGCCCAAATTCATATTGCTATTCAGTAGCTTTTCTGCAGAAAAAACTTGCGTGTGATGTTTTACACAGATATGATCCTTGCACTCAAATATGACACCCATTAATTTTCATTACAAGTTTTGTATTTTGTTAGCTAATGTTTAAAGGGCTTTTGTTCAAGTAGTAAATATCTGAAGTTAAGAATGCAAATATTTCAGAGTTTGAAAATGTAATATTTAAAATTATCTTTACAATCCATGCACTTTCCTTTTCAGATTTCAATTTGTGCACTGAAACAGACAAGAAACCTGTGAGAAAACTGTATTATAAAAGATTAAGGTGTGTGTGTACAGGTGAACTGAACAGAAATAAAAAGCCAATACTGTTTGCTTGCTTCTGAGTGTTTGTTTTTTCAGCATATACAACTTCTAGTTTATATAACATTTTTCAGTATAGAATATACTCTTCTGGATACAATTTCAAAGTGTTTTTCTAATGCTGATAATCTCAAATGACCATTGACCAGTCATATGACTGGGGCTGGCTTCGAACTCAGAATTCATTTGTGGCTTCCTAGTTGAGATACGTGATTTGTAGTTCATACAAATATACTGAAAAGAATAAAATAATCTGCTCTTTTACATCACAACTGTCCCAACAATTCTAGGTAATCTAAGCACAAGGTAATTTAAATGCTGGAGTGGAACCTTGAGCATTGGAATATTCGTGTTGTGTGGTCATAAATTCTGAACAGTCCCAGTTCCAACAGCATTTCCTCATAGAAGAGATATTCTAGTACCTAAATCAATTTACTGGCCCTTCACTTGCTCCACTACCTCCATGTCTTGTACTGAGGAGCCCAGAATCTAACACAGCACTTCTCATGTGGCCTCACCAGGACCAAGCAGATGAAGAATCACCTCCCTTGATGTAGTGGCAACACTCTTCGTACTGAAGTGTGTCTATATTTCTCATGGATCACCTGATCCTGGTTCCACCTTTTATAAATGAGTTTTCTCTAGAGCCTCTTATTTATGCATGCAACATCCTGCTTCTTTTGTTTTAATTACTGCACACAGAAATGGAATGTTCTTGGGCTTGGAGTGGATTAATACTGAAAATCAAGAAGCTTTCTTAGACACCTCTTCTCTCCAGCATTGTATTCCATGATATTCTTCTAAGCAAATTCCTGAAAAGGTCCAGGTTGGATCTCCTGAAGTTCAGGGTTGTGATGTTGCTATTTGCCTTGTTTATTTCTCCCAGGAGCTTGAGCTCCACCATCCCATGTTCACTGTAGGCAGCCAAGGATACCCCTGCCCTTCACATCCATGACCACTTCTTCCTTATCTTTATGTGTCAGGTACAACAGAGCATCTTCCTCATCAGCTCCTTGATCACCTGTGTCAGGAAGTTCCTCACAAGATCTAAGGCCTCCAAACACAAGGCTTCTTTCAGTCACCTGAAGAAGGCCTCATACACTGCTTACTTGTTAAGTGGTCTTACAACTTTACATATGGTGCTTTGCCCTTTAATCTTGAGTCACCAGTTCTCTGCTGGCTCATTGTCTGTCCCCAGACAAAGCTTCGTGCATTCCAGCTGCTCTCTCACACAAACAGCAGCAAAATGTGGGAACAGCAGTTCCAGCTAAAGGGCCTTGGACAGGTTATACAGAAGTATGTTTTTATGAGTGTAAGAAGCGATAGCCGAGGCCAGTGAGAATGATATCTCGGGTCAGAAAACTGCCTCCATATATATGATGTGTGAATGTCCTTGGGCCTGGTCCGTGAATGAGTGGGAACGTAACTGAAACAAAGATAACATCAGTGTGGTGTGGTTTTAATAACAATTATTGGAAAAACATCTTATGTAACATCTTAGTCCAGGTTCGTATCTGTAAATCCTGTAAATTGTCACTGACTGATAAAGAAGGCCTCAGCCTGGCTCAGCTTTCTGTTCTGCCCGGCTCTGTGCTCCTTCCTGAACAAGATCTCTGTCTGTGCGTTCATCTCTGTCTGAGTCCTGGTGTGTGTCGTTTCTAATCACTGCAGCTAAAGGCATTTTACTTGCTGTGAAAAGCAGCACATGCATGCATGACACAAATGAATTTTTCTGAAAAACAAAACAAAACAAAACATTTTAATAAATTCACTCATTTCAGTTTAAATAGATAAAAGGTTTATAGCATAACCCATTAATTTATATTTTTGCATTCAACATATTTTCAGCATGAACAATTCCTGAAGTGAAATATCAAACAAAAAATCTATCACTGAATAAGAACATTTATAACAAAGAATAAATATAAAGGACAAATAAAAATCACGTTGTCCTAGGTAACAGTGAATATTATCTCATTTCAAAAATCGTTCCAGTGGCTTCAAAACTACTGCACAAACAGCTCTACACTGAGAGCTTTTATAATATCTGTAGCAGGTAGAACAACTTCTCTTTCTGCACCACAGAATATTATTCAAAGCTAGTATTCCTGCTTTGCTGGTTTTGACAAGCAGACTTTGAAACAGATTTGCAAGACAATATACAAAATCAGGGAACTGCAGAGTTATTTCAGTATTCCTAATTACAATGCAGAGTTGGAAATGTGAAGATTGTCGACACTTATCTTCACAGAGCTCAACTATCTATCAGATGAAAAAAGCCTTGTTATAGCAAAAGTCAACTGGGTAATTACAAGTATCTCCAACACCACTGCATAGTAAAATAGCTCATGTATATTTCATAGTAATATCTACTCAATTATACTATTATTCTTAGAAAATCTACACAAGAAGATAGGGTTTAAATTTCAAAATAAAAGACTGATCCAAAGCATTGAGATACACTGCAAGTGATTTAATATATGGGAACTTGGAGAGGTCCAATGAGCAGACTATGCAATTTGCAATGTATTTCTTAGGTGAAATAGCAAAAAGCTGTTCAATTGTACTGCCTTAACAGCCAAACATCTTCTATTGTGCCTGCTCATAAGAGCATTAGCATGAGTTTTTATATTTAGTTATTTGCTCCATGTTAGACTGTGGACATTCCAAGAGATGGTACATTCTTCATGACTGCTAAGAATAGATAGCTGCAAACTTCTTTCTATACAGCAATGTCATTGCACAAGTCTGGCCAGCTGTATTGGAACTATATCAGAGCAAATTTACCGAGCCTTTGAAAGCTCCATTTTTGTTGGCTACTCCTTTGCCATAAACTTGGGAAAAGAGTTAGGCAAAGCATAGCAGTGGGAATTTGAAATCAAAGTCATTGAACAGAAATCAGAAAAATGGTACAATGAAGTATGAGAAAGGTGTACAAAAGAACTACAACTATCTCAAAATGAGTGAATGCCTTTAGTCAGGCTCTGTATTGAATGAATGAATATTTTTCCATATTTGTGAGGGATAATAATAGATCTAGAGGACTTATGATTATCATATGTTCATGATTGTCTCCAAGGTTAATACACAATTTAAAAATTAACTCCAAGGTCTTCGCGTGTTTCAAGAGATACTGATAAATAATTGTCAATAGAATTGAATATACTTAAGAATCTTAAGTATTAAATAAATCTCCAAGTCGTAACAAAATATGGCATACACATATTAACTCATATGAAAAGAAAAAAAAAAAAAAAAGACAAACATTCCCCCTTCTTCCTCCTTTACTCCTATCCTAAGACAATGGTAGGATTTTTTTTTACTCCTGTCTTAAGACAATGGTAGGATTTTTCTTAATCAATATGCTGAATGATCCTGCTACAACTTTCCAAGAAAACTCTAAGTAGAGTTTTAAAGTGTTAACATGCATTGGAAGAAATCCCTATGCATTGATATGACAACAACCAAGAGCACCTGAAATGCATGTCTTGACAGAAAAGAGGTTTCTTTTAAATTCTTCTTTGGATGGGGACAAGCAAAGAGTAAAAGACTCATGTTATAATCCTTAGCTTGTTCAGGAACTCAACTATCAAGGTCCCTTTGAATTTCTTTAGTTTTCACTCTTCTCCATCAGTAACTTCCTCTTCACTTCTCTTTCCTGAAAAGTGAGATGAAGAAGGTACCTCTACTGCTATCTTTTCCTTCTGGGGATTTATCGTAGTATCCATATTAATTGATAGACAAGAATTTATTAAATACCACATAAGAAGATATTATCACTATAAATATATATATATCTTTCCTAAGACATGTTTCTCAAGTGATCATTTTATTTTTCCCCTAACTTTTGCCTCCCATCCATACTAGAGAAAGATAAGGCAAGTTATCTGGATACAATCTTTGACTGATTCTCTCTTTTGAAGAACTGAATGAGGGAAAAATGTTTTTGGAAGGAACTAAAAGTTGATTTTGAAAAGGTTGGAAATCTCGAACTGGTAAGTTTTCTTATCTAGTGAAAAAATACTACAAACTGTAATATTACTGGGTTGGATCTGTAAGGGTTTAGATCTGTAAGGATCTAGTGATCTGGAATTGTTTTAGCTGAGAAACAGAATAACATTTACACAAAACACAAATAGGAAAGAAAATGCTCTTCTATCTTACAGAGCATCATTTCAGCCTGGAGAAGAGAAGGCTCCTGGAAGACCTTATTGTGGCCTTTCAGTAATTCAAGGGCCTCTGTAAGAAAGATGGGGACAGACTTTTTAGCAGGGACTATTGCATTAGGACAAGGGGTAATGATTTTAAAATAAAGGAGGGAAGATTCAGGCTAGACAAGAGGAAGAATTTTTTTTTACAATGAGGGTGGTGAAACACTGGAACAGGTTGCCCAGAGAGGTAGTAGATGCTCCGTCCTTGGAAACACTCAGGGGTGGGTTTTCTCGTTATCCTACTCTGATTTTATTGGTAATAAATTAAACTAATTTCCCTGAGTTGAGTCTTTTTTTGCCTGTGATGGTAATTGGTGAGTGTTGTCTCCCTGTTCTTATCTCATCCCACAAGCATCTCATCATATTTTCTCTTGCCTCTCAGTTGAGGAGGGGTACTGATAGAGTAGTTCTGATAGGCACTTGGTGTCCACCAAGCTTAACCCACCATACTTAACCTGCATTTTCCGTGAAGAACATCCTGTCTCACTCTCATGGGAAACAAAACTGGGAAGCTAAAGCCCAGACTTTTTATTGATTTATAAATTAAAAGTATACTCTTTTTTGTTGAGCTTTTCCTTCTGTAGTGAAGAAAGGTATAAAATTGCACTAATTAATTATGGTAATGTCCCTTCTGCCAGCCTTATGTTGTTATTTGCTATGATGGTTAGTCTTGTGAAGCCTCCTGGAGAAACTAGCTGCTCATGGTTTGGACAGGTGTACTCAACTCTGGGTAAAAAAAGTGGCCTGGTGGCTGGGCCCAAAGAGTTGTGGTGAATTGAATTAAATCCAGTTTATGGCCAGTCACAAGTTGTGTTCCCCAGGGCTGAGTATTTGGGCCAGTTATGTTTAATATCTTTATCAATGATCTGGACAAGGGGATTGAGTGCACCCTCAGTAAGTCTGCAGGTGACACCAAGTTGGGTGTGAATGTTGATCTGCTGGAGATAAGGAAGGCTCTACAGAGATGTCTGGACTAGCTGGATAAATGGGCTGAGGCCAGCTGAATGAGGTTCAACAAGGCCAAGTGTCAGGTCCATCACAACCCCATGCAAAACTGTGGGCTTGGGGAAGAGTGGCTGGAATGCTGCGTGGCAGAAAAAGACCTGGGTGTGTTGATCAACAGCCAGCTGAACATGAACCAGCAGTGTGCCCAGGTGGCCAAAAAGGCAAAGAGCATCCTGGCTTGTATCAAAAACAGTGTGGCCAGCAAGACCAGGGAAGTGATTGTCCCCCTGTACTGAGGCCCCACCTCAAATACTGTTTTGTTTTGGGCCCCTCACTGCCAGAAAGATATTGGGGTGCTCTAGAGAGTTCAGAGAAAGGCAATGAAGCTGGTGTAATGTCTGGAGAGCAAGTGTTATGAGGACTGGCTGAGGAAACTGGGGTTTTTAAGCCTGGAAAAAAGGAAACTGAAGGAGATGACCTTATCGCTCTCTACAACTACCTGAAAAGAGGTTGTGGTGGGATGGGTGTAGGTCTCTTCTAACAAGTAATGAGTCCTAGAGCAAGAGGAAATGGCCTTCATTTGCACCAAGGGAGGTTTAAATTGGATATTAGGAAGAATTTCTTCACTGAACGGTGAAAGCACTGTAACAGGCTGCCCAGGGAACCAGTGGAAACAGTGTCCCTGGAGGTATTTAAAAGACTTGCACGTGTGTCACTCAGTGATATATTTTAGTGACTGACTTGGAAGTATTAGTTTTATGGTTGGGCTCAATAATCTTAAGGGTCTTTTCCAACCTAAAGGATTCTATAATTCTATGATCACAGAGGCTTAACAAAAACTTATTCCTAATTAAGGTGTCTTTGTTTTGGATTACCTCAAATCCCTATTAAAAATCAGTTTCAACTGAATCAAAAGAAATACTCAGTATCTGGACAGGGGCTTGTAAAATTTAAGTTCAGTGGATTCAAATGCAACTATTCATGGTCTAGGTTTAAAAATATTAGCAAGACTTTAAAGATAGTAAGTACTAACACAATAGTCTTTTAGGCTATTCTATATGAACAGCAATTTTGCATAACGAATTCACAACATTCAAAATCTGAAACAGAAATATAGAATATTTACTTTATTCTGCTATTAAGAACAGCTAAAAATATACAGCTACTTATCAGAGAATAACAGAATGGTTGGGATTGGAGGGGACACAGTACTCCAGATGCAGACTCACCAGGGCAGAGTAGATGAGAAGGATAACCTCCCTCAACCTGCTGAACACATTCTTCCTAATGTACCCTGGATACCATCGGCCTTCTTGGCCACAAGGGCTCATTGCTGACTCATGGCCAACTTGTTGTCCACTAGGACTCCCAGGTATTTCTCTGCAGTGCTGTTTTCCAGAGGGTCAGTCCCTAGCCTGTACTGGTGCATGGGGTTATTCTTCCCCAGGTGCAGAACCCTACCCTTGCCTTTGTTGAACTTCATTAGGTTCTTCTCTGCCCAGCTCTCTAACTTGTCCAAATCTCAGTAAATGAAAGCACAGCCTTCTGCTGCATCAACCACTACTCCCAGTTTATATCAGCAAACTCAGTCCCTTCCTCCAAGTCATTGATGAACAGGTTGAATAGGACTGGACCTAACACTGATCCCTAGAGAACCCCACCAACTACAGGTCTCCAAACAGACTCTGCATTATTGATCACAACCCTCTGAGTTCTGGCATCCAGCCACTTCATGATCCATCTCATCATGCATTCATCCAGCCTGCACTTTCTGAGCTTGTCTATGAGGAGGTTGTGAGAGATGTTGTCAAAAGCCTTGCTGAAGTCAAAGTAGACAATATCCACTTCTCTCCCCTCAACTACCCAGCCAGTCATATCGTCATAGAAGGCTATCAGGTTGGTCAAACATGATTTCCCTCTGGTGAGACCATGCTGACTACTTCTGATAACCTTCTTTTTTTCCACATGCTTGGACATAAGATCCAGAATGAGCTGTTCCATCACCTTTCCAGGGATGGATGTAAGGCTGACTGGCCTGTAGTTTTCAGGGTCATCTTTCTTGTCATTTTGAAGACTAGAGTGACGTTGGCTTTCTTTCAGTCCTCAAGCACCTCTCCTCTTCTCTATGACCTTTCAAAGCTGATGGAGAGTGGCTTATCAATAACAACTGCCAACTCCCTCAGCTTTCATGGGTGCATCTCATCAGGGCCAATGAATTTGTGGGTCCCCAGTTTGACTAAATGGTCTGACTTTATACTCCTTGGCCAAGGGAAAGTCTTCCTTTCTCCTTACTTTCTGTCTTACTTCCAGAGTCTTGGATTCCTGAGGGCATTCAGTAACTCCGCCTTCTCTGTACCCTCTTTCAAAATGATCACGTTGAATTATAGAACACACACCAGTTAAGAATGTTGTTTAAAATCATTCCTTGGTAATTTTCCCTTTAAAACAATGTGCATCGTGGACTGTTAATTCTTGACACTTTAGGTTATTTTGCCTTCATATTAAAAAGTAGGTATCTTTGGAAGTATGATAAGAGCCCAAGGAAAGATTTTTTTTTTCTTTTTCTCTATGCTTCCTGAGTATGTAACAGAAGAATAAGATATGAGAGAAAAAAATGAAACCTTTGTGAAAACAGATTCCATAACATAGCACAGAATAAAATTTATTCCTCATATCTAGCCTGATTCTCCCCTCCTTCAGTTTAAAACCATTACCCCTTGTCCTATAGCAATAAGCCCTGCTGAAAAATCTGTCCCCATCTTTATTATAGGCCTCTTTTAAGTATTGAAAAGTCACAGTAAGGTGTCCCTGGAGTCTTCTCTTCTCCAGGCTGAACAAGCCCAACTCTCTCTGCCTGTCCTCATAGGAGAGGTATTCCATGCCTCTGATCATTTTGGTGGAACTACTCTGGACCAGCTGCAACAGGTCCATGTCTTTCCTGTACTGAAGGCTTCAGAGCTGGATGCAGCACTCCAGGTAGGGTGCCACCAGGGTGGAGCAGAGGGGCAGAAACACCTCTCTCAATCTGCTGCCATGTTCCTTTTGATGCAGCCCAAGATACAGTTGGCTTTCTGGGCTGCAAGCGCACATTGTCAGCTCATGCCCAAATTTTCACTCACCAGTATTCCCAAGTCCTTCTCAGAGGGTTGCTTTCAGTCCCTTCATCCCCCAGCCTGTACCGATAGAGCTTCAATTCCAGTCCATAGTTGAAGCTCCCATAAGAGGATAATACTGCACCCTAGCCCCTCTTTTGAATGCATTCAAGAGCATACAACAGTACCCTTTTACTCCCATAGCCCTGTGAGTTGCCAGATTGTGAGATCTTCTACCTTTGGGCGTAGAAGATTGCTGCATTAACAAGGAGCTTCTCATGGGTAGACTTTGCTCAGAAGTGAGTGATAATAAAATCAAGGAAGAGACAACTAGGCTTTCTATGTTGAAATAGCATAATTGAAATATCCATGTGGTTGTTGTTGTGCAACCAGTGAAGACACAGCTCACACTCTAAAGCATTCAAGCCTTAGTAGACTCTGCACTGAGTTTACATGGCAAGGTGCTGGCAGCAAAGGGACTTCTGAGGTGGCCTCTGTGAGGAGAGGCCAGGGCTGCATGGTGCCAAACACAGCTGGTTCCAGCTGAATGGATGTGCCATATTACTCATATTTTATGTATCTCACAAAAGAGATGGCAACACTTTCCAGCATTTTATTCTGCAGGATTGCAGAGTTTATGACTACAACCAACTCTATAGTTTGACTGCCCTTGGCGAACTGGATTACCACTGCTGTTTGATTGATTAATTTATTCATGGAAGAAATGGTCCCTAAACAATCTGTCCTCACACTATGCAGACATTGATCCAACTTGTAATCCTCTTAAGATGCCTCTCTATTCAGCTACTCATACTTTATTCTCTGCAGTTTCTGTTGACAGCCATTCTTCTTTGCTGATCAAGTTCATGAGCCTTCTTAATCTGCACATATGTTTAATATGAACTCTGAGACTTTTTATATCTTTGGGGTAATTCATTATTGAGGCAGAGAGTTAACTGAGTGGATCTTTTCCAGTACAGGTGACAGGAGGGATTCAAATTGCAAAACTGAGTATACACTTTTTTGTGATGCTTCTGTTCTTTACTCTGCTTCCTACAGATACCAAAGAATATCCTTTATCATGTGTATTTTCTAACATTATTTCTACAGTTCCAAAACCACAGTGTAATTCACTGCATTTTACAGAAATCATGCCCTCTGGACAGTAACATTTTCTTCTGTTACTAATGTACTCAAAAGGACCCTTCTTAAACCACCATCATCAGTTTGCAAAAGAATGAGATCTCTAAGGCAGCATTTCATGATGTTGCAAATGTGAGGATTTTAATAGCCCTCCCTCTCTTCTTGAACTCAGCTGAATTAGAAAGAAACACACATTCTGTGAAGGAAATTTCTCAGAAGCTCTTCTTTTTTAGAATCCATTCTTGAACATACAATTTCTTTGTGCCTTGCACTTTCCTACTGAGTTAGTTCTTCCATGGTAAAGCTTGAAGCTGGAAGCAATTAAACACTATAGATCTACTCCCTGTCAGAAACTGTGGTTTTAAAGGTACCATAAATAAAAATAAATATGGTATCAGAAAATGCAATATTAACAATGCACAGATATTCTTTTTATATTTGAAATAAAGATATCCTTCTTTTAAATTAACTGCCTCTCCTAAGTCTGAGTCAGGATAGAAACATTAGATGTATTATGCCTTCAACCAAAAGGGATTATGATTAAATTTAGATTGTTAAACCTTCTTTGTATATTCTCTGCGAAGTAAGTTCTAGCAAACATCAAAAATTCATTGCTCAAAATAGAAATATCAAGACAAATGCTTGATGAGGCTGTTTCAAACCAAAGCTTGAAACATAGGAGTCAGCAATGGAAAAGGTCAGCTGCCCTATTTTTAAATCTTAGGTAACAAGAATTCTGTATTATTCCTTAAGATATCATTCTATCATCACTTAAACTTTTCCTTATTAACTCTAAGTGTAATCTTATTTTACAATCCTTTATTTCTAAATCCTAGAGTCAACAAGGCAACGCCATGTCATGTCCTCCTTCTAAGGTAATAGCTCCAACCTCCTTCTATAGTAATAGCTGCAACCTCTAAGATGCACAGCCAAATGAAGAAAAATAATAAATAATAAATAAATAATAAATAAATAATACATAATAAATAAATAAATAATAAGAAGTAAAAAGCTATTACAACTGGAAATGATATTAAAAATAATTGGAATAACTTAAAAGAAAGAAAAACAAACAAACAAACAAAAACACAAAAAACCCCACACACCATTAACACTTAACCTATAGAAGTTCTATTTGAAATTTGTTTTTCATTAGGGTCTTCCCCATGTTCGGCTGCACACACTTATAAACATTCCTGACTTCTGTGCATGTATAATATTTTCATTTCAATTTAAGTGAATTGTGTTAAGTTTCTTAGGTTTTCTAACCTTATTTTTCATGTTTTGAAACTGTATTGGACAGAATGAAAACTGTAGCTTATGAAAACCATAGCTTCTGAATTCAGTGCTGAAAATTTCCCTGCATGGAGATTTTCACTTAACCTTCCACCATCTTGCACACTTATACATACAGATACACGTTAAAGTTATTTTTTCATTATTAGAACTTAAAATTGATGCCTGGAGATTCTATATTAATCTGGGCTAATAATATCTTTATTTTGTTAAGGTATGACTGTATTAGGTGTCTGGAATTTTCAACATATATGTAAAACTCTTATACCAGAACCACCGGAACAAACTATCCAATATTCAGCCCTTTTCCTCCTGTTCTATTCAATTTCCAATCTTCAGTTGCATGCAAAACTAAAGAACTTCAAGCCGAGCTTCAGCAGGAAAACGATATCTTTCTCTGGATTACAGCATATTTGGGCTGAAGCAAATCTAGAAATACATACGACATTTCACTCACTGTCATTTCAAGACATGGAACATTATTGAATGAGGCTGCACTTCTAGACTTAGACTGGGACTTCTGTGCAAGCTGTCTTTGCTATTTCTTTCAGGTTTCAAATAAACTTAAGGAAGCTGATTGATTTGAAGGCAAATCAGGTATAACACCTCAATTTTCAACCATACCCTTTTCTAAAAGTGTCCTTATGAAGCAATTATGCTGTTTTCACCCTGATCTTTTTTTTTTTTTTTTTTTTAATATTAATTAGGAGATGTCGGTAAGAGCAGCATTAGGTATCTGATTTAAACTGAGTTGCTGCAATTTACACAAGACATAATAGCTTAGGTGCTTCATGTCAGGCTTTTAAAAAATGTATGGGGAAAGGCTGTAATGCTTTACAGCAGAATGATTGGGTTTTTTCCATTCACAGAGAAAATATTTTTCTCCAAGTTTTAAGGATATGGAATTCAAATTTCAAATGCTGCAACAAAATGGAGTCCAAAATAATCACATAGCCTAAGCAATTGTGCCACTGTTCAAGATACTAATAAAATCTGATAAAATCCAAAGACAGCAGAACTGGGGCTGACATTCTGGTGTCAGTGGTGTAGATGTCTACACTGCAGACAGCTGCCTAGACTACCTTGTGTTCAATGGAGCCAAATAGGTATGTTCAGTGAACAGGTCGCATAGCCAAGTAAATGCCCCCACTGTCCCCTCCCAATGGATAAAATGTTCTACAATTGCTTGCATATGCAGATCCTATAAACAGAGTCCAGATACTTCAGATGTGAAAGTCTATGCTATACACATGTAAAGTTAATGCACCTTATCTGGAAGGAAAACACAGCAAGACTAACCCTCTAATAAGCCTCATGTCCCAAAAAAATTGTTTGAAGTAAGGATGATTGGAAAGAACAGAATGCCAACAGCACAGTTGCTGGTAAAGAACTACAACAGATTAAAATTGTGATCGCTTGTGCTGAATGCACAGTTAAAGTTATCCTTTATTCTTGCTTAATATCCAAAAGTACAGTCCTGGTATAAGCAAAGTGTACCTCACCATACCTCTGACTGATGGATTCATGGCCTAATAGTCCACAGTCTTTAATACAGGAAAGCATCACTAATCAATGATTTTTCACATGTCCTGACATGCAAAGTTAACTCTGTACCACTTCAATCAGCAGTGTTTATGTATCTAGAGCATTTGGTTATACTCTGTTTTGAACTTCGTTCCCACCCCACCCTCTCCCCCGCCTTGCTGGTAACAATGTAGCCTTATTACTGTATCACACCCTTCGCTCTCTTTCAACATTTTTTAAAGTTTTTTGTTCCCTAGAGGAAGCTCTGGAGAGTTACACTGTTGGAACTCATGTGCCAGAAGCCAACCCCAAGGCTTTCGTGTCCCTTTACTCAGCTCAATCCTGAGAGCTCATGTAGAAGAGTGGGCACCCAGCATGGGGTCAGGAGAGTGGAGGAATTTACTCTTCTTTCTTGTGTCCCCTACAGGTGTGGCTGGCCTTCTGCACTTTCCCTCAGTTGTCAGAACAGCCCATCAAAGAGACAAAACACCCAGACTCAACAAGGTCTAAAAAGACAACTGGAAACAGAGAACTCTGATCTCCTGAAACTATAGGCAGAGTGTGAAACCCCATTGCAGCAATCCTGCATTTTTACACGGTTCCTACCTCTTCTCAGGTTGCTTCAGGGGCTGCCTTTTTTCCCTCTCTCTCAGGCTTTGGTGTAACACTCAGTAGCTGTGCTGCCTTCTCTCCATACCAAAATCTGCCCAAATAGTCTTACAGCCTGACAGCAAGACTGAAAGAAGGACCAAAAGACTGGAAGAAAGACTGAAAGAAAAGGCAGACTTGACCTAAGTACTGCCAGGTCTGTAAAAGCACACAGAGAAGTCTCAGTAACTATACAGTTCAACACAGGAATCAATTCCATCCTATTCATTCCCACTCATTCACCTCACCTCCTCTTAGTCTATGCCTTGACACTGGATTATGCCCAGCTGTCCAGGGGTCCTTCATCCAGAGAACCTGTATGTGTGCGGGTGTGGAGAGGGTAAGCAGGGAGAGTTACAGCAAGCTATTGGCATCCTGAGCCCCTCACAAGAAGAGAGTGATATTCATGGAGAGTGTTTCTTCTTCTTCCTCCTTTCTGGAAGGGGAAGAATGTTGAAGTTGTCTCCCTCCTTTGTCCTGGATGATAACTATCTTCTCCCAGCTGCTCAACATTCCTCAGTATGGACCACCAACACAGTGAGAGGCACCTTCCACTGTTACCCTTCTGGCTTGTGCAGATTTACTGGCTTCTAAATACATCTTTCCTAAAGTATAGGAATTTTTTTTCCAGTCCATTCATTTGTTTACACCCTATGGCACTCTTGATTTAAAACAAAAACATTTATTTCCTTAAATCATACTGATATTCATAACAGTCTTGTTTCTATACACAATGATTTTCATGGAGTTGTCATACATGTAAGTAACCACCACAATTCTCAGCTGAACTGGAACCCAACTGAAGTATTGTACAATGAAGCAAATAAATCTTGGTAAACTGATATAAATTATTCCTTATAATTTACAATTTGTATGCTGTCAACAAGGAAAATTAATACTTATTTATCAAATTTGATTAGATGCCTCATATCTGTAATTAAAGGTAAGTGTTTTGGATTTTAAATTAGTACTCTTGTTACTTTTAAGAGCCATCCATCAAAGAGGATATAACATGGCCTGTGAACTTTGAATGTTCTCCAGGGTCTTCACAAAGATAAGAAACCTTTGCTTAGCATTGTGTATCTGATCACCTCACCCATCCATCTGCTTCACAGTGCGTGACCATGCATCCTAATTCAGGTATCAGACCATAATAAATTTTTGTGATTTATGCCAATAGGCAGCTCACCCCCATACAGCTACTCGTTTACTCCCCCCACAGTGGAACAGGAGAAAAGGGAAGAGTAACAGTGAGAAAACTCATGGGTTGATATGAAGACACTTTAACAGGGAAAGCAAAAGCCATGCATGCAAGCAAAACAAAAGAAATAATTCATTCACTACTTCCCATTGGCATGCAGGTGTTCAACCATCTCCAGGAAAGTCGAGCTCCAACATACGTAGCAGTTATTTGAGAAGACAAACACCATAACTCCAAACATCCTACACAGCTTTTATTGTTGAGCATGATGTCATATGGGGTGGGATATCCCTTAGTCACTGAAGTTGTCTCCCTCCTTTGTCCTGGCTGATAACTATCTTCTCCCAGCTGCTCAACATTCCTCAGTATGGACCACCAACACAGTACCTGGTATATTTCTTGTAATTTTGACTTTCTATGTCAATAAGAAGATTTGGTAGAATCTGGAAGATTGTGTCCAGTTCTGGGCCCCTCAGTTCAAGAAGGACAGGGAACTTCTGGAGAGAGTCCAGCACAGAGCCATGAAGGTGATTAAAGGAGTGGAGCATCTCCCTCATGAGGAAATGCTGAGAGAGCTGTGTCTCTTTAGCTTGGAGAAGAGGAGACTGAGGGGTGACCTTATTAACGTTTATAAATATGTAAAGGGTGAGTGTCATGAGGATGGAGCCAGGCTCTTCTCGGTGACAACTAATGATGAGACAAGGGTCAATGGGTATAAACTGGAACACAGGAGGTTCCATTTCAATTTGCGAAGAAACTTCTTCACGGTGAGGGTGACAGAGCACTGGAACAGGCTGCCCAGGGAGTTGTGGAGTATCCTTCTCTGGAGACATTCAAAACCTGCTGGGAGACCTTCCTGTGTAACCTCATCTAGGTGTTCCTGCTCTGGCAGGGGGATTGGACTAGGTTATCTTTCGAGATCCCTTCCAATCCCTAACATTCTCTGATTCTGTGAAGTTAATCACATTTTCTGAGCACATAGGTTGGTACTTACATAACACAATTCACTTTGAATTTTTCTCTGTGTTGTTTTTTTCTTTTTTTTTTTTTTTTTTTTTTTTTCCTAAAGATGACCTGAAACAACATTATTACTAGCTGTTTGTGCTGATTTTGTCTGGGATAGAGCTCATTTTCTTCAGAGTATCTAGTATGGTCCTGTGCTTTGGATTTGTGCTGAAAACAGTATTTGTAACACAAGGATGTTTTAGACATTGCTCAGAAGGTATTTCTGCATCTCACAGTGCCCCACCAGTGAGTAAATTTGGGATGCACAAAAAGCTGGGAGGGAAGAAAGCCAGGATAGCAGATGAAAACTGACCAAAGGGGTATTCCACAGCATATGATGACATGCTCAGTTTATATTTTGAAGGAAGAAGAAGGAAGGGGCGAACCTTTGGACTTGTGATGTTTGCCTTCCCAAGTAACCATGGAGCCCTGCTTTCCTGGAGATGGCTGAACACCTGCCTGCTGATGGGAAGCAGTGAATTAATTCCTTGTTTTGCTTTGTTTGTGTGTGCAGCTTTTGATTTCCCTGTTAAATTGTCTTTATCTCAACTCATGAGTTTTCTCACTTTTGCTCTTCTGATTCTCTCCCCTATCTCACCAGTGGGGAGTGAGTGAATGGTTATGTGGTGCTTAGTTGCTGGCTTGGGTTAAACCACAACACTCTTCAAACAGATTTTAAATATGAAAGGCAAAAATCCAAATATTTAAAAGCCTGCCACAAGCAAGCAGATTAAACAGCAGTCCGTTTCTTATAGTCACACTTGAACCTGCACTTATTTTAGTTTTATATTTTCAGTTTAAACAATATTAATTATTCCAGGTTGAAAATTCTTGCTGCATTTTACCATGAGATTTACTTGAATCGAAGTTTGTAGTAGTCTGTGAACACACATGTACTTTTTCAGCTTCTTCTGGGATAAAAGTATTCAAGACAAACACTCTCTCACACAATGGAATAATTTGTAATGAAATACTGTTTTCTGTCTAGGCAGCATTGCAGAGTAATTGCCAATCACAGAGTTCCTGAAAAATTGTACCATTTTATAGTTGTCTGTAATATTAAGACAACTCTGTATAATTGAAAAGCTAATTCTAATGTAATTTGAATCATCTATTTGAGCTACCGCTGGGAAAAAAACTTAGTAGTTACAGTAAGCGAAGAATATGATGAATTTTTATCTTCTGTTTTGCCTGCCAAAAGTAGAACCTTCATCTGGAAACCACAGAAAAAGCCCTAAAGCAATACAGACTTTCTGAAATTATGTTGACATTTACAGAGAGAGTATGTAAAATACGAAAAAAATCCTTTCATGCAGATATTCACTTTCATTTTAAATAAAATTTTAATTTCAATATTTCTATTGTAATTTGTTTTGTAAACTTAGGCATTATAATACAAAATCTAAAATTTGTGTTATTTTCTTACATTTTTATATATGAACTTGTGTTCATTTCCAGAGAACTTAAAACCAATTTTTATTTTAAACAACATTTGCACATATACATATTAATGTTCAGAATTCCCATAGTGGCTTTCTTTCATTCTCTTGCTTTAAGAGTAGAACCGGTCACTGTGGGCTGGAATTTCACTTATCCAGGTCATAAGGATACTACCAAGCAAAATTATTCATTGAATTGTGAGATTATGATTTGGTCAGACAATAGAAAACACAGAAATACAGAAAGCTGTCATTTGTTGATGTGATATTGTTAGCCTTTTTGTTAATAATGTCTCATGCAAATTACTGCTGCTGGTGCAGTCTTACTGCTACTATTACTGAGTCAGCACCTACCGAAACAGAATCTACTTGATGTCTTGATAGCAGTTTCTCAGTTACCCATGTCACCAAAGTCTCTAGAGCCTTGTAGCCCTTCATAATTGCCTGAGTAGCACAGAGAAAAAACATTTTCTTTCTTATGGTTGCTATCAATAATAAGATACTCTCAGCTGCTGAGGCTGAGTACAGCTACCAACCAATCCCTTTACATGTGCAGGATGGGGCGATGTGCTTACCCATACTATTGTTTGGAAACAAAAATTCAGACTTCCAAATGGTCTTTTCTCTGTCTCTGAGTTTAACTCTTCAAGTACTGTAGAGGAACTGACCTACCCTTTCCAAAACAACTCCCTGCCCTTCTTTCACTCAGTACTTGGAATGAGTTACAATACAACCGAGTTTTCTGAATTCAAGCATCTTTAGGTAACTGTTTCACCTGCTTTATCCAGAAGAGTTCAGGTAGACGTTCTGCATTCACAGGAATGTCTTCTGTCTTCTAATGTCAAGATATCGAACTTTGCCTAAGGTCCCAGTTGAGCTCTGACCTTTCTAATTGTTCATTCAAATCTGATAGTCTGTAGAAAACGTTTACTAAGGCAGAGGCTCACTGTAAATCCTAACCTATTTTGGTCTGGAAGGACTTCATGAAAGCTGCCAGCAAGCTGTAGATGCCACTGGAATGCATGAAGCTTATGTGTCATTCACAAATGAAACATAAATCCAGTTTACACAATAACTTTGTATCTGTAACTATATTGAAACAAACTCCTTTTTACCTCTTGCTTCCTCTGGAGTCTAAGAAGCTCTCAGTCTTCAGAGCTGCACACTCTCAGGGAATTAAATGTCTCTGAGTATGATCAGATAAAAAAGAAACAGAGTTTTCATCATTCATTAAGACTTCTAGTCATTGTCTTAAGTAATTATGCATGCACACCTACAGATACAGAGAATCAGTACTTCATTGGCTCGAGTGCCATGGTCACAAACTTCAGCCACTTCAGTAGAAAGTGCTACACAACCCTAAACCAAGTTTCTATTCAAAATTTTAATCCAATTTCTATCTTACAATGTAAATGTACTGAAACTTTCAGCTTTTTAACATTATGCTGTCTTTGAAAGTAGTTCTCACTCAGCTCACACCATCTGTTTATACCCAAATATTTTCCTTCCATTCAACAAAGTTGAAAATATTGGTAAAAACAGTCTGGGTAGGAAAATATGCTGATACACATACATATTAACAGAAGAGCCACTTTTAATACTGCTTTACTCTGTAGCCAAAAAATTTAGCTATTACTTTTGAAACTCAGTAGAGAGAAAACTGAAAAAATATCTTATGAACATCTGGAACTGGGATTAAAGTGAAAGTCAGAATTTCCATTTACTTCCACCACATATAAACATCCAGATCCCGATTACATTCACTTAAAAAAAAAAAAAAAAAAAGTTTCAGAAAGTAGAGAATAATTACTACATCCTACACATAACATTCAACTCCTCTGTGACAACAACATTTCTGTTTCAGAGCTCACCTGCCATGAACTGAAAAGGAAGAGTCATTTGACTGGTTCCTTTCTTTTCCTTTTTATCATAATGCAGTTTTTCATCCTCTGCAACCCTATCTTACTGGGAAAAAACAAACCAAACCAAACCAATCAACCAATGAAACCACAACAACAACAAGAACAAACCACTTCATTCTTTGTAGAACTTCGTATTCATCTCTTCCATTTAAAAAATACTGTTCCAAGTGATTCCCATTCACTGTTCAGCTTCTGCCACTGACCCCAACTATCTGCTGTTTTGGCTAGTCATGATTCTTATGGAGTAATAAACAAAAAAAACAATCAGAAAGATGTCTCCAGGAAAAGACAAAGTATAGTGACATTTAAATATTCCATTTTTCTTTGGCAAGCAAAGGATTTATAAATGTTTCTTTAAAACTGTTTACATCAAGAGTCTTAATATATCATTGAGGAAAGGATAAGCAGCTCCCTCTGGAACTATATAGGCTCCACTAAAGTCTTTCACATGGTTCTGTTGTCTAAATTGATTCCTGGTCTCAGTTGCATTCAGCCTATAAGATAAGTAGTCTCAGTAATGGGCAGCTCTTTACATCGGTTGCCCTTTTACAAAGTCTCTTTTCCAGTTGTAACCAGGGCAATTCATTAACCTGCAGCTCACACAGAGGAACTGTCATGCTTAACATCATCTAGAAGCTAGGATTATACAGCCATTCACTCACTCCCCCAAAGTAGGATGAAAAGAGAATCAAAAGGAGTAAAAAAAGCCTCATGGATTGAGACAAAAACAGTTTAATAGAAGAGCGAAGAAGGAGGAAAAATAATTATAATAGAACATACAAGTGATGCACAATACAATTGCTTACCACCTGCAACATCAATAGGCCATCAGTTCCCAAGCAGCAGTATTTTCTCCCCAGCCAAATCCAGTTGGTATACTGAACATGATTTCATATGGTAAGGAATACCCCTTTGGACAGCTTGTGTCAGCTGACCTGGCTTTGCTCCTCCCAACTTCTTTTGCATCTGGTAGAGCATGGAAAGCTGAAAAGTCCTTGACTATCTGGTAACAACCAAAACATCAGTGTATTATCAACAGTCTTCCCATACTAAATGAAAAAAAACAGCACTATACCAGCTACTAGGAAGAAAATTGACTGTATCCCACACCAAGAGAGAAGCCTATGCTGAAGTGGCTAATAAGAACAAACATAAAAATTTAAATCTTACCTTGTCAAAAAAAGTGTATGTTATGACTAGGCAATTTTCACATAAATGTTACAGGATTTATAGGCTAGTTGATATTGGATTGTTTTTAAACATCTTTCTCTTGCTCATGTACTGCTGAGTTGATGACAACAAGGGAAGCTGAAGTGAAATATTTTTTTCCACTGTTGTAGCACTGATCATTAGTTCACTAGTGACATTCCATGCAACCAGGGTGCTTATACTTTTGATCCCATAAATTAACTTTTCTATCAATCTTAGGCTCAGTGCTTTCTAGTAAATTCAGTGAGAATATATCCATTCAATTTAAGGAGCATTGGGTTGTCTTGCCCTTGCATGCAGTAAATTTTTCTTTCTATGTTGAAAATGTTGACACTGAGGAAAAAATGAACTTTATGTTTGAAATTAAAATAATGTAATTTGAATATGACATCACTACTCAGAACAGGGGTATTTTTGCTCCAGTGTTGCACATGGCTTTATTTTATCACCTGTAAATCACAAAGGTGTTTTCAGTAATAGGGTTTTGTCTTAGAGCAATACCATGTAAGCAAGTCAGATTAACTAACTACTCAGGTTAATATACCCTAATTCCGGTGTATATTAACATGATATTTTCCTATGATAAGGGCCAAAAATTGTATTGCCAGATAAAGACATTTTGCATTCTCTCTTTAATTATGACTTTATAAATAGACAAATAGCAGTTCTGTGTGTCTAACAATGGCATGAGTCAATGCTGCAAATATTTTAGGAAAAATCAGAGATAGTAAGTGTTTTGTAAACAAATTCTCTCATAAGGAAAAAAAAAATGAAGAAACAAACAAAAAGAAAACAAACAAGCAAACAAAAAACTATAAAGACACATTTCCATACAAGCAATTGCTAGAGGAAATCCCGTGGGCAAGGGTACTTGAAGGTAAAGTACGCTCTTCTCAGTGACAAGATAGTTGGTTAGCATTCAGGGACTGCTTCTTCCAAGCTCATGATCAAAGCATCCTGACACATAGGAAGTCAAGGAAGGGAACCAGGAGACCTGCGTGGTTAAACAAGGAACTGCTGGGTAAGCTCAAGTGGAAGAGGAGAGTTTACAGATCATGGAAGGAGAGTTGGGCCATTTGGGAAGAATATACGGCTGTTGTCAGAGGATGTAGGGAGGCAACTAGGAAAGCTAAGGCCTCCTTAGAATTAAACCTGGCACGAGGGGGCAAGGACAACAGAAAGAGCTTTCTCAAATACGTGGCAGATAAAACTAACACCAGGGGCAATGTAGGCCCACTGATGAATGCCATGGTGAGCACGCATCTGGAATATAGTGTCCTGTTCTGGGCCACTCAGCTCAAGAAGGACTGAGAACTGCTGGAGAAAGTCAAGCATGGAGCCACGAAGGTGATTAAGGGAGTGGAACATCTCCTTTATGAGGAAAGGCTGAGGGAGCTGTGTCTCTTTAGCTTGGAGAAGAGGAGACTGAGGGGTGACCTTATTAATGTTTATAAATATGTAAAGGGTGAGTGTCATGAGGATGGAGCCAGGCTCTTCTCGGTGACAACTAATGATGAGACAAGGGTCAACGGGTATAAACTGGAACACAGGAGGTTCCATTTCAATTTGCGAAGAAACTTCTTCATGGTGAGGGTGACAGAGCACTGGAACAGGCTGCCCAGGGAGTTGTGGAGTATCCTACTCTGGAGACATTCAAAACCTGCTGGGAGACCTTCCTGTGTAACCTCATCTAGGTGTTCCTGCTCTGGCAGGGGGATTGGACTAGATGATCTTTCGAGATCCCTTCCAATCCCTAACATGCTCTGATTCTGTGGTTCCATACACATACATACATAAACACATCCCAGCTGAACACTTAGCAGGAACAAAAAAGCTTGAAAACTAATATTGACTTTTTGTGTTGTTCATTTTCTACTTTTCAAACATATGAATAAACAGATGGAAGTGTTTCTACTGAGAGTTTAATCTGTTGATAGCAAGGGCTAGGAAAAATATATGGCAGTTTCCCAGTTTCCAGCTGATAACCAGACGACCCTTTTTTTTTTTTTTTTCAGATGCATACAGGGAGCTTCAAGAGGCAAAGGTATCAAATAATTTATTGACTGACTCACTAAATTTTCAGCAACAATTTATCAAATGATTTGGAGACCAGAATGATTTCTATGTAATGCCTGGGCTGAAAAAAATACTTTCTTCCCATAAAGGTTATTTTTGAAGTGTCACTCGGACTTCCTATGTTACTGCTTCAAGATATTTTAATATACATTTCTGTGTTTCCAGAAACTAAAGGGGCAATATAGCCAAAAATGGAGCTTGACATCTGCCATTTATAAACAGAGAGTTTTTTGTTCATGCCATGGTTATAAGCTGGAACAAGAAAAGAAACTAATCCTGATTTGATTGAAGGCATTATTTTAATAAGTAGGGCTGCATCACAAATGTGAGATTATATTTTGCAGGAAGACTGATATTAAGAAGAATCTATTCATGGCTGCAAAACTCTTAAGTGAACTTACATTTATGAATGGCTTAAAATACATTAAGAGAAAAACTGTGTAACTAGAATTTGTGGAAATGGCTTCGAACAGAAAAGCACTGCTACTTTAGATGTTACTAGAAAGAAAACAGGTACATTTTGTAAAACCTTTGTTCCCAGGGATGTACAGATGACACAGACCACCTTTCAATGAATAACTTATGCACTTCTTTACATTTTAAAGGACTTAATCTAGATTTAAAAAGAAAAAAAAATGTTTTAAAGCAGCCTGTAATTAAATATTTAATTATCACAAGGATTTTTTCTTAGTAAAAAGATTTCTGATAAATGTTTTCGTTTTAGAATTGTGAAGTAAACTCCTATCAGCAAATAATAATGATTTCCAAACAAGTAAAAAAAAAAAAAAAAAGTAGCCACATGGTATATTTACAAAAAAAACCCCAGCATGTTAACAGAACAACCCTCCCTTCCAAAATGTTAAAACTGAGGAGGTTCAAATAATATTTCTCTCTTTAAGAAAAAAAATAAAAAAAGAGGTTAAGGAAAATATGAAATATACGTCCAGATTCAGAAGGTATAATGAAAAAGCCATTTTTAGACTGGAGGTGAAACCAGAGAGTATATCCCCCCACGTATGCTCTTGTTCTCTTAGACTCACAGAGATAAGAGGTAGTGCATCCCCTTGAGCTGTGAAATGATTTAGGATATTCAGCCTTTTTTAACAGCATAATGAGGAGAAAATTAATGTTTTCCTACTTGAAGAATAACTTATGATTAAACTCCTCCCAGTAATCCAGCCAGCCAATGTGTACAAGGCTGCACAAGAGAAAAAAAACTTTCTTGCCCTAGAAAGTGATATGAAGCATGAACTTTCATTAGCCTTTATTTGGTTTGCACAACTGTGATATTAGACATACTTCCATTCTATCTATCCTACTGGTCTCAATGATCTCTTGCAGAATTATCTAGTTATTCACAGGTTAATTTATATACTACAGGAGGTAAATTTCCTTGTTCCCCCTACGTACCCCCCAAATTGTTGTCCTTTTTTTTTAAACATCCTGTGTTCTTTTATGCTGCATCATAATAGAAAGGATGTAGCAAAACTAGCCACTAAAAACTTAGTACTTCTGCACATCTACATTAGCTCTTCTTGATTTTTTCATTTTTATGGTACCGGGTAACCGTAAATTTTATCAAATTTTAGACACCAAGTTGTTTCCATTTCCATGCTCTGAGCCATGTCACATTTTCAAACTTATCCTTCTTGAAAGTCATTACTTAACAACTAAGTGTTATCTGGAGGAAAATACAAAGTAGTTATACTTAAGTGTGTGTTGCTTTCTAAATATATACAAACATCTAAAATTTTGACAACTATTGTACACTGCATATTTTTATTGAATTATTCACAATTCACAACGCATTTGTTGTCTTTTTTTTTTTTTTTCCCCCTCAAATCTTCCTACACATTCAATATCTGAAAAGTTTAGAACACAAAAGGTACACTGGCTTTATACTGACACAGCTGGAGGTTCATCTGCCACTACAGAATATATATTCCTAGCTGTACATTCATCTTAATGTTCTAATACTATAATAAAATTTAGACATCCCTTACATTTTTAAATTTAATACTCACATGAGTAGTGATGTGATGTCAGTCACAGTTCCTAAAGATGAGGTAAAGGCACTTCTTACACAGACATTTACTATGGTTGCTTGCGCATAATTCTCCACATTCTACAATTCTTCATTATGTCAATATTAAAACCTCTGTGCCTATCATGCTATTTGCTTTAAAAATCTAATCTGTTATGAATTGAGACCTTTTAAAACTATTATGAAGAGAGGTGTGCCTCTGAATCAAGCTTCCATGGAGATCACTCCCTTATAGCCTTCACTGACCATGCAGATAGCAGAGATTCCCATGTTTCCTAAAACACATTGAATCAATAAAATCAGTAAAATCATCATCAAAACAGTACAGTGGGAATTGGGAAACTTTAGAAGTCCCAGTCTACCTTCTGACTCTAGATAACTGTTTTCTCTGTAGACATACTGGAAATGCAGATATATTCTCAGGCAAAAAAAAAGTCTATCAGTTAAAAACCCTATTAAAAAGTTAAACATTTCAGAAAAGCTTTTGTAATAATAAAAGCATAACCAGATACATTCTACAAATTTTCCAAAGCATTTAACACTAGTCTAATTCTGTTCCCAGTCAGGCAACTGACCATAGAAGTAAGATTATGTCATAAATGAGTGCTCCTTTTTTTTTTTGAAAAAAAAAAAAAAGTCTTAAATGCAGGCAACTTTCCTTAACTTTTTGAGGAGCTGGAGACTATTCGAGAGGCATAGATTTTCTGTAGAGGTATGCATTCTACAATTTCAGCTCTTAGCCTGTTCCATGTACAATCAAATTTATTTTTCATTGAATTAAGGAAGGTTCATGAGAACAAATCTAGGCAAGGTCATACCTTATGATACTGGAAAGCAGAAAAAGTTACAGGTCTTGGAGTATCATTTGGGGTTAAATGTATTCTACAGTCTCAAGGTAAAAAGGTCTGTATTACTTTACAACATCTGATGATCTAGAGCCTTATTTTTAATGTTTACCCATATCAATATCACTTCTTCCTTCCTTCTGAATATTTACGAGGATAAAGTGAAATTATGAGTGTTACAAAAGCATATCTCCAAGGTCAGAGATGATTTCCAGCAGTTTTTTCAGCAATTTCAGAGCATACCCCTGAAATACTCCAGTCATCATATCATGTAGAGACTAAATTAGTCAACAAGCATCTTTGCAGGTAGGAACTTATCCTCTATGCTTTACCCATAACTCAAAAGGAAAATGGAAATATGTAGTTATGATGGAAAGTGGGCTAGGATTAAGTAATCTTAGTTAACATTTACTTGATCTTTCTCAATTACTGAAGCTTTATCTGAAAGCACCTGACAGACCGAAAGAGATTAAAGTATAAAATAACCAGGCATCTACTCCTTTCTTATCTTAGAGTAGTGCCAGAAGAGAAAAAAAAAAATTACAGCAGCGATCATATTTATTAAGCCATCAGCTTGTAGTGTCCAAGAAAGTATGACACAATTTTCTTCTTTATGAAAAGAAAATAACTACAGCATGTCCATGGCACAATTTTTCACAAAAAGACCATTTTTCCCTTCAAAAAGCATAGGCCTTAAAGTATGAAATAATGAGGGAGAAGGTCATCTGCTTGAGAAACATGCAAGCACACGAGACGCGGACCCTGGCAGAAGAAAATGACAGAAATTTCAAGAGAAGACAACAACTTAGCATCCATTTACTTACAAGGATATACTCTGGAGATTTACAAGCCAGACCTCCTCACTGCAGACAAGCGTGACCATCCTACCATCCTCAGAATGTTGGAATGGGTCCTTCATGGAGCCTGCCCAGACTGGCTGAAGGAGTACCAAATATGCTCCAGTTGAAACAAGCATCAGAAACTCATCCAGGTTTCTCTGTAGCATAGGTGCTCCAAACCCAAATACAACATGGCTAATATCCAGCAGGGTGGAAGGAAAAACACAACTCCCGTGGATCTAAGGGCTTTGTTTCCTATCCCAGTATTCAGTTCCAACTCACACATTCCAAGCAACAGCATAAAAATAACTGATGAAGCTGAGACCCGTAATAAAAGCACATAAGGTATTTAACTCATTTCAGTGGAGATTCAGCACAAATCACCTGAGGATCTGGACTGAAGTGCTCCCAACCACCAAATCCTATAAGAAATCTTTAACAGAGCAGGCACTTTAAACTGGCTTTGAGTTCACGCACTTTTGTTCAGCAAGTAAAATTATACATCTTAATTTATAAGTTGCAATTCAGCTTTTGCAAGTAAAATAGAAGCAGCAAGGGTAGAGTGGTAGATGAGGGCAATTTTTGACATAAAATTGGTTTAATATCACCTTTCTTAAGCAACAGAAATTTTAAATATTCAGCATGTAAGCAATCAGTGTTGCTGTTAATTCTTCAGGAGCAGGTCCTTTCTGCAGCCGGGGAACAATGCACCATCTGTGTATAAGCTTGACACTAATTGCTAGTACAACAAACATTAAAGTTGGTTATCCCAACTTACAAATTGTAATAAATACAAGTAAAATTGAAGACATCCTTCTCATCCCTTCCACCCACTACATAAAGATCAGAATATTTAATAGAAAACAAAATATTTTTTTTTAAACACTATTGGTCACAAGTATCTTCAAGAAATTGTGTGTCATTGGTCCATATAATCCCTCTTTGATTATAGCCAGTGATCATGACAGGATTTAAAGGGCAACAGAATTTGTTTCAGTATGTGGGAAATCCAAGGCAAAATATGCCATATCCTTTTAATAAAAAAAAAAAAAAAAAAAAAAGAAGAATTTTCAAAGACATTTAAGAAGAAACAAAATAAACAACAACAAAAAAAAAACAAAAACAAAACCAACAACAACAACCACAACAACAACAACAACAACAACAAAAAAAAACAAAGCAAAAAAAACCAACCAAACAAACAAACAAAACCAAGATTTTTTATTTTTCCAGTCTCTCATTTTTGTGGGTTGATGTAAACAAATAATGAAGTTTTTGTACTCTCAGTCTTTGTTCTAGGAAAGCATACAAAGCCAGGTCCTAGTCTTAAGTGCTGGCATATGATGATCTGTACTGTGTAACTGTTGGCCTGATCTTTGGCATGGGAGCACACCAAATTAGCCACTTCCCAGACAACACCTGTACACAGACTGTGGAATGGCATGACTTGTTAGCAGCCTTTCTGGAAGAGATTACCTGTTTTTTAGGGGAAGTGAGTTAAACTGTGAGGACAGCATTATGATTTCGCTGAAAAGAAGTTTAGAATCAGGCTTCTCAAATCCAGCACTACGCAAAGTGTCTCACTTGCATCAAGGTTGCATTTAAGACAGGGAAACAGGACCTGGACTGAATGAGGAGAGAAACCTTTCTTAATATAAGTAAACAAAGCAAAGTTTCTTTTTTCTTTTCCATGCCTATAGAAGATATTGTACCTCCTGTCTGGTTTTAGATTCTGTCAACAAATGCCCTTATTAAGAACATTTTGAGTTAACTTAGTCCAAGTGTGATTTAAGATGCCTGGTTAACACCAATATATTTTGTCCTCAAATGCATACCAAACCTATAAACTGAGACTCTGGAACATTTCAGTATAACAAAGGTCTACAGCTTCCTATTATTCAATGCATCCAAATGATAGAAGCATTTAAGTTGCATGGGTCAGATGAAGAGATGGTGCTACAAGAGCTGAGGCAGATGCATCCCACAGTGACTACTGTTGACATGGAAAGGTCTTTGGCCTGCAGTAAGATACAAAGGTGGATACGTGAACCCCAGGGAATGCATTGTGGATAGGGTGCACACAAAAAAAGATAGTATGTTGCTTGCTGTCAGGGCCAGTAAATTAATTTTAGCCAGCTTCATTTACTAACAGAATTGCAGCCTCAGTGAAGTGGATAACCACTGTAAAAGTTAACTGAACAACTAGAAGTACTGAATCAAAATTAACTACTCTAAATACTACTAAACTATAAAGTATGTATCAAGTAAAACACTACCTAAATTTTGGATTCTATTATTTTATCACTCATTAATATTCAACGTGTTTCAGTTATTATTATTGATATTCAAATATAGATATAAGTATTTAATACTAATATCTGTGTGGTAAATGGTTTCCATTGGCATTAGAAAATAGAAGTGAGAAATACTACAATTTTTGAATAAAGCATAGGAAAATATCCATTTAAAAAATGAATGGACCTTTTCTTCACTAATATCTGTAGATTCGAGTAATCTATTTTTACCTATGCGAGCATCTAGAAAAATTGGATATAATTTAGCACCCTCCAGTATTTGAACAGAACACCATAGATGGTTTATAATGTCAAAAATGGTTATAGGATATGAGAAATATTTTCAAAGGCACAATTAGCATTAGATTGCTAATTACCCTTTGCATACGTCCAGCACTCACTCCTAACTTGTCTTCACAAGCCGACCCAGATCAGAGCCCATTTTTGGTTTTTAAGGGTCTGCAGTTTGTGTACTAATAAATGACAGACCACTCAACAAATGTTTGATGGATCAGTTTAATTCTCTAACACACCATAAGTACTGAGTTCTCTGAATAATGGTCTCTGTCAAGGACTGAAAGTACAGGAAAGCCCAAGACTGTGATCTCAGACATCTAGGCTATTAAAACTAAGATACTCAACTAAACAAAGTCATATTGAAAGGCTGAACTTTTGAACTACTAGCTTTTAAGAAAGAAAACAGCAAATGAGCTTAAAGAGTGAGAGAAAAAGCCTTTGTGATGTATTCTTACAGTAAGTAAAGTTAGCACGGCTCTCTGTTTGCTCTTTTTCTAAGTGGTTTCCTTGCAGCTCTCAAGGACAGGAGCACACAAAGCTACTCTGTGGGTACCCTGCCAGGCTGCCACAAAGCCATGATTCCCCAGCTGCCCCCAGCACAGAGGCAGTGGGAAGATGTTGTGGCTCTCTGTGACCCTGAGTGTAAACTCCCCTTCCTTCAGAAATAACTGACTGTCACTGGGTTACTGTTCATTGTCAGTAAGGAATAATATTAAGACATCCATTCCCATGGGTATGTTCAACAAGGACTTTTCTTTGTCCCTAAGAATTTCCTGTTTAGTATTTTTGCATAGTTTTGGTATGCAAGTGAAAAGTTGCTCTCACATTTTACTCATTAAGAAATCATTACGATCTTAGTCTCATGAGCTGTTTATGAAACACTTTCAGGTGTGTTTTCCCTTCCTTTCTTACTGCCTTCTCCAGTGCAAGGGTGAGGCACTGCACTGAGACTACATTGCATTTCAGATCAGTTTTAAGAATTAGGAGATTGTGCAGTACTAATTCAGAAAAACATCCCATCAAAATATTGTCAGTACTGTCGATACTCTCAGCAAAAAATAAAATAAAAAAAAAATTAGAAAACAGAAATAGCTACCATGTTCTTGAAGTGTGTTAACATTATCTATTCTTAGTCTCCAAGTAGAATCTGTTTATTTTAGCCCACTCCTCAATCTTTTTCTGTTACTATTTCCTGGAAGGTTCCAGATAGTAAATTTAAAAATCACTTGGTATTATTGAACTTTCTGCCTTAATAATACAACATCACTGCTTTCCCAGAAACGAAAACACGATTTATGCAGCTTAAAATAACATAATTTTGTTTATTTCATATTTGTGGCCATAGGTTGGTTTAATAAGAGTGCACTTTAACTAATAGGCAATTTCATGAATTCTAAAACATTAGCAATTGAAAGAGACATAGTCTGAAGTGTAAAATAAGATACAGTCTCCGTATTCTGCAATTCAACTATTGGTGTCTATTTTGAAAGTCTCTTTATGGTGTGGGTTATTATTGTAGTAATTTCTTCTTTAACTATATTAAGCTAAGAGTTAAAGACAACACAGTTGTCTCATCTCTGGTATGTCTAGACAACCAGCCATGGATTTATACATTGTGTCTTTAGATTTTGTTAAAAATAAAAGTGCATTTGAATTAATAATTTATTTTCCCAAATGTTAAAAATCACCATTAATTCGAAATTCACCAGAACCTCAGATCTCTTCACATTACTGGTTACATTTGGGAGGTGATGCATGATTTCCAAGCTCCTGCTTGTTTGGGTCCTGCTGCAGTATATGACAAATACTGACTTTGTTACTAAGTAAGCTCTTGTGCAAATAAAAACTAATAAATCAAATACAAATTATTCAGAAACTATTCAATGTGTCACAGCATAAACCTGTCACAATGCAACATATTGAACTATAGCAAATCTTTCTGTTTTAATTGGAACTTGGATCACCTTGACCTTTCCTAGCACAGAGCAGAGTGCCCCTCTGAACCAAGAGCAGCATCTGCATCCTCATTCAATTTTAATCAGAGCTCAATTTGGATTTCTATGTCTCGGCAATCAGTGCATTGCAGAGCAAGGAAACTGCAGAAATAAATGAGATGTTGCCTTGTTCCAGCTGATTAAAACATGATTCAAGGTGACTTTTAGGTGACATGATAAGTTGTCAGAACAGTGGTGTACTTTACCTCATGAAGGAAAAAAAAAAAGTGTGAGGGATGTTTATTTCCCCTATCTGAGATAAGTGACAGAATTGAAATGAGAGCACTAGTGTGTCCATGAAAATATATCAGTGTTTAAAGAATCCTATTTTTAGACACAGTGGAAACTACATCTTGGATAAGCCTTCCATACTGTGGGTAATTATCACAAGCCAGAATGCTAATTGCTTTTCGATCTGCTCTGTGCCTCCAATGAGTCTTGTTGAGGGCTACTGAGGCTGTATCAGACACAAACATTTAATGAGACAAAGTTTATCGCAGTACAGCATCAGCTATTACTAAGTGAAGGAGAGGAAAAAACATGCTTTAAAATGAAAATATCAAAAAAAGAGAGACGATACTGTAGAACAAGAAAGAGAAGGAAACTAAAAATGGTTCTCATTATACTTTCTTTCCAGGTGCTAAGTAACTATGTCTTCAAAACAGTAAAAATGGTAAAAATTCGCATGTCATGGCTTGGTTACCTGAAAAGGTAAGCAGTTGTTCTGTGTTTAAAAATTTGTGCTTTGTTATTTTGTTTACAAGAGAGAAGTCCATCCATCAGCTAAGAATTCATAAAGAATGGGTTTTTTACAGTTCCAACTGTTCTGGTTAAGAACTATCAGGGGTGGGAGTCTGCACATTTTTTCACTTTATTGTGAAAAGTGAAAAAAAATTGGAAACTATCTTCTGGATAATCTACCATGTCTTCCCTGGTAGATTTTATTTTACTCCCTGAGACTCCATATTCCTGTGGGATAGGAAACGCACACTTTGCAGAAAACTTAAGCCAATAAAAGTGATCTTTCTCAAGAAAAGTGGGAACATTTCCACATTTTTCATTTTTACAATATTTGCTGTCTTATAATTAGGTATTTTCCATATAAAACCATCATTCATCAACTCAAAGAATAGGATAGGCAATTTCCACAGAAAGTATTCCAAGTATCATTGAAACACAGTAAGATATATTGACTACTTTAAAGCCACAACAGTGAAGTCACCCAAGTTTTACTGAAAGTCTGCAGGAGAAGGAAAAAGAAGTCAGTGCTTCCACTCCTGTATTAAATGCAGCAGCATTCTCCCCTATAAAACTAAGCTAATGCCTCTGCAGAAAGGCAATGACAAAAATGTGGCTGCACCAGAAGTTATTTATTGCGCTGATACATACTTTGTTTTGCCTTTTTCTAATCTTTGATTTAGACAGGGCAAGAAGAAATAATTTTAGTGAGGAGGCAGAGAAAGGCATCTTTGACTTCATTCTGCAATAACTTGTCAGTTCTCTCTGCTTACAGTTTCAAGTGTGGAGGTCAAAAGAGCAACGGCAGAGAACAGAAGACTGGTAACTTAAGGACCTCAACAGCAGTAACACAAAATACAAGTCACAACAGCTATGAAGATGAAAGTAAACCCCAGTAGATCAAGTAAGCAGATTGTATCACAAAATTTGAATGTAGATGTCAGTATTTCTGCATGTGTGTGTGTGTGTTTACTCACCTTTAAAAGAAAATACTTCGCCATTCTTAAGTTACCATTTAAAACAGTAGGGCAGACAACCCCAAAACAATTATTTTAAATCTACTGTTCATAAAGCCTTTAAGTCCTGGTGGTTCACATAACCTGATGAAGGAAAGCAAGTCTATTGTCAGTAGGCTGCTTTGAGCCTACAACTCACTGGACTTGAAAAGAAAAAAAAAAAAAAAAAGAGTCTAATCAAAAAGAAACAGAAAAATAAATCACAGAATTCATTCATTTACATATAGAGAAAAAGAAAACCAAAACCAAACATTAAGCTCTTCATCTGGTTTGAATTTTCTGTTTGTCTTGTAATCATAACTGTAATTACACAATATTATAGACCCTAACTTCTACTTCTAATAATATGTACAAACTTTATTTCTAATAAGTATTTTTTAACACATGAATCATTGTATTAACCTTACATTGCTCCATCTCCAAGGCAATCTCATCCTTCCTCAGAAAAAGTGACCTACTTCTGAGATGAGGTCTAACAATTGGGTTGTTCAGTGACAATACTGCTTTTCTTTTCCTTTGCTTTTCCTTAGAATAGTCTATTTGCCTTAAAAATCCCTTGCCCTCATTCTCCAACTCTTTTGATCCAAGTAAACTTTTGACAGTTTGTCTTAATATCAATTATTATGGCAAATAAGATAAATATGTCCCAGCAGTGACTACAATATTATTATCTGAATTCTCAGTACAATCAGTCAACAAAAATGTTTCATTTCATACATCATTTACCATTTCTATAGGAATCACAGAAGATACTGTAAATGAATTCTAAAGTGAAAATTTCATAGTAGCAGGGGATACATGATGCATGTATAAGATTACCTTTTACCAATTCTTTCCACCTGTGCCTCGCCTTAGGGATAAAACTTTGGAATGAAAACTGCAGAAATCTCACAGAAAGGAGTAAGAAAACATTCAGAGAAAAGATGGTTGCGTAGTAGAACTTTGTCCCCTTTATGGACAAAGTCTAATTCATGAGTTTATGACAGGAATTGGGTAAAACAACATTTGAACACCGCAAAAAAGAAAAAAAGAAAAAAAGAAAAAGAAAAAAGAAAAAAAGAAAAAAGAAAAAAAGAAAAAGAAAAAAAGAAAAAAAGAAAAAAGAATAAAGAAAAAAAGAAAAAAAAAGGCAAGCTTTCTCTACTTGGTACAAACACTTGCAATAATGTGCAATAATTATATTACTTCAGGCAAAACATTAGCTACGTGCTCAGCAATTTTCTTCTGCCATTTTATTATTTTTTGAAATAGAAAAGTAACAGCAGTATGGCTGAGAAGTGACACAGAGGTCTTTAAAGACAGATACCACACTGCAACAAGAATCTGTGAAGTTTAGGAAGTTTATCATCAAGGAATTAATCTGAGTCTGATGTGAGCTGTTTTCACTTGTTTACTCTCTAGTTGTACTGACCAAGGCACCAGGCAGAGAGATGATGAATCTGCTCCATAGGGGAAACCTGTTACTGCTTTGTAAAGATTGCAGCGTGAGTAAGAGAACAAACTCTGAAACACTAAGAGAGACTTTTAATGCAACAAAACATCATGTACATTATTGCCTACTGTTTATTAACCAGTGGCACAAATGATAAACACTCACACTGTATTTTCTGTTATCCAAAATGTGTATATTTAAGATCAGCTGCTTTATTCAAGGCTTTCTGTACTGCATCAGAACAAAGGTCTGTCGACATGAGAACTGCAATAGAAATGGACTTTTAGAGAAATGATGTAGGAAGCAGAGAGCAAAACTATTTTTCCCTTCTGATTCTACAACAGATTCTTTTCCTTTGCTTTTCTGTACATTTCCATCCTGAGATGTTCCAAAATACGTGTCTGTTAGAATTCTCACAAAGTATATCGGCCTGCATCATACGGAAGGTAAGAATCAAAACTCATGCTGGTCCCTTCTGATCTATGAATACGACACTTAAATGCATTTACCTTGAACAGATTGCTTGAACAACTAGTATTCATGCTTTTGGCAATATTTGCAATGGTGACTATGAACAGATGAGGGGCATCAGTACAGTAATATGATTTTTCTGATTATGATGCTATTACCTCTCAATACTTTTTTCCTTGAGCACCACAAAGCTCTAAAACAAGGTAGAAAGACATCATATACCAACTATATGAGGGGAGAGGGAGGAAAAGATGCTGGCTGAAATTTTGTTATATTTGCATGAATTTGAATTACCCCTCACTATCAGTTATGGTTGGAATGGATTTTAAGACTTTGGTAGCAATAGGGGGAAAAAAAAGGAATTAGTTTACATCTTTTTTTACTGAAATAACTCCAAGAACACATAAAAAATGCCTAACTTTTCTATTTTTTGTTATCTGTTAAATATGATACCTTATTATGTCTCTTTGCTTAAGGAAACCACTGTTTTGAAGAACCACAGAGATTGAATTCTATTACTGTGACCATACAAATTCTATATAAGTGAAGGGAAAAGTAAGCTAGCACAGCTTCGAACTTTATATGTCATGAAATCATTACTGCTTTCAGAAATGATAACATTTTGAAATGGAAGATTGCATCTCTTTTTACACTTTGCTTTTTTAATTCTCTCCAGTGTCCAAGCTTACAAAGGTCAGACGCCAGTATGATCTAGAATAAGACCATTTGTGGTTGATTTTGAAAGGTTACTGAGAGAGAAATCTGATGTGTGAGAACCCTCAGGGAATGTAGCTGACTCCTATTTTTTTTTCTAATAGATCTCATTATCCCAATGAAAGACAAAATCTCTGAATTCTTGCCTAGATTTCCAAACAACATCTCAGGATACCTAAGTAGTCAAGTTAAAAACACATTTTGTGCTTCGTTCCCTACTTCCCACCCCCTTTTTTAACAAATTTTTGTCAAAATGTAATTCTTGTCAGGGATGGTGTGAACAGACTCTGGATATCATAAATAAAATCAAACAGATAATATATGTAATTATTCTCTATGACCACAGAAAACAGTTCAACCTTCACAAGCCCTTCTTAAGAAAATGGACAGGATATTATAGTAGAGATGTAAGGCCAAAATTGACGTTCATCACACTATTTCTGCAATTTTCTACCCTTCTATCATCAAGCCACACTGATAATCAGGGTTAAACTGAGGAAGAGAAAATATTATCCAGGTGTCAGAAATAGCATGGTCTAGTCCAGTAAAGGTCTTTGGATATTAAAGTCAAAATCCTCACTGGGGTCCCTGTGGGACAAAAAAGCAGAGTAAAAATAACTTTGACCATCAGTAACCTGACTTTGTACCCAGAAGTTTTCCAGGGAATTTATATCATTCAAAATGTATGAACCAAAACAATAAAGCTTAGTATATTTTGACTTCAGGAGTCTAATATTGTGCAGTGCTAATCAGGATTGGGAGAAAATTTTCAGATGAATAATTTATTTGTCCAAAGTGGAAAAGAAAGTCATCTAAACTGTTTCTGAATACATCAATTTACTCACAGAATAAATATAAATATCTGCCAATTTACACATTTAATTTGGGTCAAATGAGATATTTTATGTGACTTAAAAAAATGAAGAAGTTGAATTTCTAGTTGAATTTGTATTTCAGCCAGGAAACCAACAAACCATCCACACAAGCATAGCTGACATCTGGCAATTTGCTATAAAACACACATACTTTGCAGGTTTGATAAGAACAGACATCCAAAAACCCCTGTGCAGTTCAGACTAGCAGCATGTAACTAGTGTTTAGAAACAGAAAGGTTTTGATGTAGGAATCTTGTGTTCATTGCTTCTTCCTCTCAAATACCATGATCTTCACCCTCCACTCCATTCAGCTTCAATGAAGATGCAGATTCTAGTGCGACTTTGGGAAAACTGGGACAAGATATATTAATACCTATACTTGATCTAAAGGACATAGAGGGATGTCATCTGTACAGAAAACACAAAAACTTGCATTCTCCTACCCCATTTCGCAATAGTTTCCTATAAACCAGGAACAATAGAGAAAAGACTGACTTCAAGAAGCAGAAATATTACCCAAAATGAAGTGTATTGTTTTTCATCCAAACTTTTGCAAAGAAATCACATATAATTTTGAAACTCGTAGTTCTTGAAGTCTGAATAATGTTGCTTCTGCACCATCTTTTCTCCTCTATCATAAGGAAAAAGATTTTTAGTAAAACTTTGAAACTGAGAAACCTTTACCTGTAATTATTGAAATTGATACATCATAAGAAGTGTTACCTTTAAATTTCAAGTATCAATTTGGGCAGAAAAAAAAAGTGATGGTACTTCAAGAATCTAGAGCCATGTTAACTTATTGATTTAATTACTATTTCATAGGTTATACAAATTTTCATGATTATTTAGATCCATGTAAGTATCTATTTTGGCTCTCTAGGAGTCTAGACTGGAAAATGCACAAAGATATGTCAAGCTTGTCTTATCACTGTACCAAAATATTTCTTGCATTATGCCTGTCAGGCAGTCCAGAAGAGGATGAAATCCCCAGACTTTTAATCCATAATCTTTAAAAGTAAATTATTTCTGGTAACCATAAAAAAATATTTTAGATAATACATGATTTTGAAGAAGGCTGAAATTTCTTATTATCCTTTATTATATAAGGAACCAAAAAGTATGGAAATAAACTGGTAGTCTATTTTCATACAGTTTCTTTTATCAGTCTAAATACATTTGAGTTTTCACATTCTGTCTGCCATTTAAGCAACACAAAGCAGTTTTTGACAAGCTAATTTGCTTATAGTTATTTCAGCATTTTATTTAGTCACAGAGCAATCTGAGAATACTCTGAATATTCTATTTTGAAGACTGGAAATCACAGAATCACAGAAGCACAGAACGGTTAGGGTTGAAATGGACCTCTGGAGATCATCTAGTCCACCCCACTTGCTAAAGCAGGTTCAGTAAATGGTGACAACTAGAACAGATTGCACTTGAATACATCCAGGTGGGTTTTGAATGTCTCCAGGGAAGGAGACTTCACAACCTCTCTGAACAGCCTGTTACAGTGCTCTGGCACCCTGAAAGTAAAGAAGTTTCTCCTCATGGATGCGATGGAACCTCCTATGTTTCAGTCTGTGCCCATTGCTCCTCAACCTATCGTTGGGCACCACTGAAAAGAGTCTGGTCCCATCCTCTTGATACCCACCCTTGAGATATTTATAAATATTGATAAGGTCCCCTCTCAGGCTTCTCTTCTCCAGACTGAACAGACCCAGATCTCTCAGTCTCTCCTGATAAGAAAGATGCTTCAGACTCCTAATCACTTTTGTAGCCCTCTGTTGTACTGTCTCCAGCAATTCCTTGTCCTTCTTAAACTGGGGAGCTTGGAACTGAACACAGTACTCCACGTACGGCCTCACCAGGGCAGAGTAGAGAGGGAAGGATTGAGAGCAGAAGGACTTGGGTGGATGGATGAAAGATTGGGCATGAGCTGGAAACGTAAGAAATATGAGGACAGACTTTTTATCAGGGCTTGTTGTGACAGGACAGGGGTAATGCTTTTAAACTAAAGGGAGACTCAGGCTGGACATGAGGGAAAAAAAATTACAATGAGGGTGGTAAAACACTGGCACAGGTAGCCCAGAGATGTCGTAGGTGACCCATGCCTGTAAACATTTAAGACCAAGTTGAATGCAGGGGAGTTGGACTACATTCAAAGGTCCCCTCCAACCCAAACAATTCTATGATGAAAGAGTAGCAGTGGATAGTAGTCTGTGCTCTTGAGAAGTTGTGGAAACCTCTCAGTAATAGCTCCAGGAACGCAGAATACCTTTCATGCCTCCTATTCAGGATGGCGGATGGTCGCTTCAGTGCCCTTTAACAGAGTCACCCATTACAAGCAACTTTTGTTTATTTTTATGGCATCCACTGTGTGTTGCTGGGTACAGTTTCTCCTTGCAGACCTTTCTCATTGGTTTCTGTAACTGCTGAAACTTCATATCTGTTTTCAGTTGTGATGCTGTAGGGTGGAGACTGAGATGGAGCTCTGCTTTTGTGAGTTACCAGGCTCAAAGATACTTTATTCTCGGTGGTGTTCTCTACATTTTCAGTTGTGTCTACTACAGGAGCATGGTTCTGAAACCACCTGTCTTCATCTCAGCTCCTCTAATACTGTAGTGCCTTTTAACTGTTTCCTGCAACTCAATCTTTTGACTTATCATATCATCAACTTGTGCACACCTTGTCCAGTCACTTACCTTTTCTCCAGAAGGGTCTGGGTACTTGTTGCACCCTACGCCCTGAGCCCACGTCTCTTTCCTTACTGGTTCTGTCTGGGTGGAAGCATGAGACATCTCAGGGGTTTTCACTGCAGGAGCACTGTTTTTAATTCAGAAGCAAGTGCTCACCATTATGGCAAAGACATAGAGCACTACCTGGGCTGTGGACCTACAAGTAGCCTGCACCACCCTTCCTGTACAAACTGCCATACAAACTGCCACAACCTGTTTGCCCACCCTGGTTACAGCACTCTTGGTCACTAGTGCTCCCTAGGACCATTTAAATCTCCCGCAGTTGCTCCTGGTAATGCCCAAGCCTCGTTAGCCTTGCTGAAATAATTATGTAATGTCAAGTGTGAAAACATGCTTTATTCACCCTCCTGAAAGCTGAATTGCACCCACGGTTCCCAAAACAGAGACAGCAAAAGACTAGAGAACTGAACCTCTGGTTTCCCTGTTTCGCAGTTCATGAGTGACCACGCTACTTCTGTTGAGAAAAGCTTTGAATTGAAGCATGTCATCCAGCCAGGTTACTTGGTGATATTAAACAAAACCCACAGTAAGCTGATGGTTTCCAAATCAGACTTGAATCACACCCAAGCTATATCAGCTAAGTAAGGTGTTTTGTTAAGCTGACTTATCATACAGACAGACTGTAGAAAGTAGCAACCTTAACTATAGCACATGAAGAATTAGCATAGATTCCTTTAAACATAAAAGATAAAAAAGAATAAACACTTTATATAATAGCAAAAAAACCCAGAGTATCACATTGTTTTTCAGTAATAAGTGTGATACGTTAGTTATTAACAAGTTTCCAGATGGCACAATAGTTACATTTTAGCCTCTTGGGAAGTATGAAGCCTCTTTTGGTGGGGGTTTGAACTCCGTCTCTCACTTGGATCTCTGACTGCTGATGCAAAGTGTCATGGAGGCACCCCAAAGTCAGTTTTAGGTGAACAACAAGTTCTAAAACATACTTTATTCTGGCCAGAAATGTGCAGCCAATAAACAGGCTAGAAAGAGGGTTTATACAATTAATCAGCACTCCAACAACATAAAATACAGGTTTGGATATCAGTTGAGGAGATTATTAGGGTGCAGCAAAAATAAGAATAGTGAGGATCCACAGCATGCATGCACACACAAGAAACAAAACAGAGCCCTTTGACTCCAGGGTGCCCTCAAGAAATAATCACTCACCTGGTTAAGCAAGGACTTGTTGAAGGATATATCCAGTAAATTACCACTCACCCAAACGAGGAGGTGAGGCGCTGTCAAACCTGGGAAGACTCTTTAGACAGGGTCCCAGTCTAAGGGGAGGGCTCCAGTTCACAGACCCGCTCCTCCGAGAAGACCACTACAAAGGGGATCTTTGGCAGGAGCCCCATTTATAGTCTGGTCAGATCTGGGTGTGGGCATTACAACATGGTCCAGAAGCTTCTCAGCTACTCTGGGCACCTCCTCTGCAAACGACTCTGTCAACTGACTCAGGGTCCCATTAAGGTGCTGAAAGAGCCATTAACTGCTCCAATTGAAGGCTCGAGATCTCAGGGGGATGTGCAACTGCCACACAAAGAGACAGAACAAAATAAATAAAGCAGTATGCTTCAACACCCTCTGCTGCTGTAGGGAAATTACATTTATAATGAGCCATAATTTTTATTTTTGTCCTTTACAGAATTCCAGGACATACTGCCAAAGAAAGTCTAGACCATAGTACAACCAAGCTGGATGCAAGCCTGAGTGCTACAGATTGTTCCAATTGCAGAAAAAAAGTAAATGCTTTCCATGTAAAGGACCTGGTAGACTATATTCCATATTCTAAAGAATCTTAAATGAAGACTGATATAAAACTGCTGTACTTAGACAGAACATTTTGCCTGCACTAATATGTACTGTGAGTTGCAGACCTATTTCTCCATTTGCCTTTTTCCACAACTTCTGAAGTATATTTTTATTCACTCTGTGAAAGTACACTGATGCTGAAAAACTTGGAGATTGAATTTAACAAATTTTGATGTATGATTTCTGAATTTCAGAGATACAGCTTTTACTATATATTTCACTTTCTGTATTGAACGTACCAATAAGAAATTGAGTAAATGTATTTCTTTCCCTAGTTCATTTTTTAAAAAGAAATTTTGACTTTGGAATTTTATTTTCTATCAGTCAGAAGTAAATATTTTGTTATGAACTGCTAACTATAGATATGAAATTTGCTCACTCACTCCCGTGTGTTGGGATGGGGGATAGAATCGGAAGAATGAAGCTGAGAGGATTTGTGCATTCATATAATGAAGACTTAGCAGAGAAAGCAAAAGATGAGCACACAAGCAAAGCAAAACAAGGAATTAATTCACTGCTTCCCATCAGCAGGCAATATTCAGTCACCTCCAGCAAAGCCGGGCTCCATCACATGTAACAGCTACTTGGGAAGGTAAACAGCAACACTCCAAATTTCCCCCCTTTCCTTCTTCTTTCCCTAGCTTTTATTGCTGAGCATGATGTCATATGGTATGGGATATACTTCTGATCAGCTGGGGTCAGCTGTCCTGGCTGTGTCTCCTCCCAGTTTTTTGTGCACAACCTACTCACTGATGGGGTAGTGTGAGAAATCGAAAAGGCCTTGGGGCTCCGTAAGCACTTCCCTGTGTTATCAACACCATTTTGGTCACAAATCAAGAACACAGCACCATAGCAGCTACTATGAAGAAAATTACTTTTATCCCAGACAAAGCCAGTAGGGAACTCCACTACAAATGGTGTTTAATTCACATTCAGAGATCCAAATTTAAATGATTTTATAAAAATATAGTGGCAGATATGCTATAAACCATTCTGAAGTTCCTGGGGTCAAAGGTAAGCCTAGTAAATTAAAAATTTTTTTTAGCTTATGCATTTTTCTAAAAATCATTCTATCAGTATAAAACTTTTAAAATGTTTCCCCAGCTATGCTGAACTGTTAATAGAAAAGCTGACAAGAAATGTTGAACATGAGTATTATGAAGAAAATAAAAAGTTGTGTTTCAAAAAGAATTAAAAATAGTGCAAATGAAAAATAACTTAAAATATATGAGATGGCCAACTCCAATCTGAACTGAATATCTTACTACACTGGCAAATTTGTGATGTTCCCCAGGTGCTGAATATTTCATAATAAGGTACACTAAGCTGAAATACAAAACTAGAGCTAGTAAAAAGTATGGTTCACAAGCCCACATTAAGGAGGGGAACACTGGGTGAAGAGGACACATTGAAATACTTTAAAAAACAGTTTTATGAAGTCAAAGATTCATTTATATATTATAATAAAGCCATTGTCAAATGTTACATATTTTACATCTTCAACAGAGTCAGCAGCCTTCTTTCTATTTACTGTACCTTTCCCTTTGTGATGCATAACAATTCACATCCAAAGAATTCAGCATTGGTGTGGAGCTCTTGTAGGACTTTTGAATACATTACCCCTCTCTGTTGTAATTAATCTTTTAATTGCCTGATACTACTTCAGCAGAAAGAGGTGGTCAATTAATGCAGACATTCATGTCTATGTCTATTGTCTGTGTCTGTCAATAACTTTCTTTTTGAAACTGCATTGCATGAAAATAGTTCTAGTGATTCCTTTTTAGGATTTACAGTGCCTCCATCCAAACACTGGTATTTACAGTTGTAAGACTGCTTTATCTTTGTTTTGGTAAAATTTGAGATATTGTTTTATTTTGCTATGCTGAGAAAAAAGTTAGTTTCTCTTTCCACTTGCTTTTTGTTTCTTTCTTAGCTCCCCATACCTAATACAGATTTGACATGGACTTTTCAGGCACTTCTGAGTGCCTGGGACATTAAAATCAAGGAATGCAGTGTTCATTTCTTGTGACCTATGCCATGGACATGGGATAGGACATTTCCTGGGAATGTTATGTATCTTGACCAGCAAAAATTACCCTTACTAAATCACTAGTGGCTGCATGGACTCAAATTCAATCTGACAGTAACACATTTGAACAGAAATAGCAGCAAAAGAGCATATATCAAAAGGGTACAGTCTCCACTAAATGAAAAGTGTGGTAATCAAAAGTGTGACTAAAATGCTATCCATAAAATTTGAAATCAGGTTCCAGTTCTGTAAAATCTGAAGAAAGTGCTTGAAACCAGACAAAGTTCCCAAAAAAGATATCTTCAAATTCAAACATGCAGTGCTCCTTCATCTTTTTTTTAAATATCTTTATAATTTACTGTTCAATTATTGGATTAAGATACTAACACTCAGCTACCAATTTAAAATGTGCTTATGGATTTTATTCAAGGTCAAACAGAAAAATGAATTATCACTAAATGAAATGGTAATAGTGTTTTCAAAAATAGAAGCAATGTAGAAAAAGAAGAGGTAAAACAGTTAATTAAATCTTTCCACCATGCTGCTTGAAAACTCTTGCAATCATTGAAACTAAACAAAACAAGGATACTACATAATCTAAGGTTTCAGTATAAAAGGAATAAGTATATGACTTTGGTAGCTACTTCTTTGATATTTTGAATTCACATTATAAAAGAAATAGAAGTAAATTGTGTTCTAACTTGTAAATAATGGCTGATAAGAATGCAATAATTCTATTTTTATCTAACGGACAGTTAAACAAAACCACAGAATTGTGAAAAAGTCAAAATCTTAACCTTCATCACATAATTTTGCCAGCTTTTATAGTGTTCCTTTCTTACCAAAAAGTCTTTCGTAAGGAAAAAAAGCCCCAAAAAATCCAGAAAAAGAGCTTTTAGATGAACAGAATTAGGCTATTTAAGTGGGAAAACAAACAAACAAACAAACACACACACCAAAAAAAAAAAAAAAAACAACAAACAAATAGGGAATTTAAGTGGCTTGTAGGAAAACAATTTTTTTTTTTTTACTTGAGCTCAGACTACAGATTCTCTTCTGATTGCCATTAATGTTAGTATGCTGTTGAATATGAGACTTTTTTATTTTGTAGCAGGCAACTCTAGTATTTCTTAGCTCTGTGTAGTAGAAACAAAGTCCATCACCTTCACCCAGACATTGCCAGGGCCAGTTTAAATTCAGACTGATATCTGCAGTTAGTTAGCTGGCATTTTTGTCCAGATGTGTCCTCCAAATACACACCAGATTCCACATTACCTGATTTTATACTGAAATCAAACACAATGAACCAGTAGAGGAAGCCATATGAAATGCAGTAGAAGCACCTCTATTTTCACTTACTATATTTTAGGCAGCCTTAATGTATGAACTACTACAATATTGATGCAGGAAAGACAAAAATAACAAATAAAGATCAGTCTCAGGAACCATCATTTGAGGTATGCTTTGGTAATGTACCCATTTTGATCTACAACAATATTTTTAGGTATCATAAATACATATGGCCTCCCAGCCATTAAGCCTGACTTAGCGTATGGCTGTTATACATACGAAGTCCCTTGGTTTCTTATTAGGGTTGACAAAGGTCAAGGAGTCCTGTGCCTTCCATTTCTCATTCACATTTTCTGTTTCAAGAACAAGATGAGGCCCTCTAGACAGCTATTGTTGCATAACAGAGTAGATGGGTATGATACATACCATGAATCAGTAGGGTTAAAAAGTGGTCTGACTCACCTAGACTTTGGAGCAATTGCAGTCACAGATACTTAAATTATCAGGAAATAGCTTAAGACAGTTTAGTTCAACTTCAGAAATGCCTAGTACTTCAAAATGCTCTCACGTCTTTTCTTCCACAGAGGTGATCATGGTATTACTAGTGCTATTAGCAACTGTTTAAATAGTGTACAACTAGTATTTTCTGACACATTAATCATTTGCATACTTGTACTGATATGGCTGAGAGCTTTTTTTGGTATTATTTACAATATATTTCTCTGCCAAAGACAAAATTCTGACCTATGCCAGTTTTCAGTCTATCTGTGCTAAAATTGAAATTCTAGACATGAAAAGAAAAAGTAATAAAAAGAAAATACCTTTGCTAAATGTGAACTGAATTGTGAGGTATGTTCTTTGTTGTCTTACAGAATCTCAAACACTGAAATAATGAGATCATCTCTAGCCTCGGGCTTGGATCCTAAAGCTTATGTACCCACAGGACTTTATGAACTTCTACAGTCTCATCAAAATCAGTAGGAGTATTCATGAGATGAAAGTTATTTGCATGCTTAGGTCTTTTCAAAGTCAATACCTTTATTATTTGGATTCAGGCTCAAAGTTTTCAGTGACCAACCATGTCAGTAGCTCATTCGAAGAGTTGCAGACTATTTACGCCTGTCATGCTGGGTTACAAGACAAAATACTTTATTTCTCTCACTTTCATTTCCTCTTCTGTGTGCTTTGAATATGTCAGCAACCTAATGCACCAAATCAGCATGTCAGTGGTTTATGAAAATTGTTAAAGTAGACTTAAGTCAGCCTTCAGCAAGTAGAGTTTTTTTTATTATTTTGACATTGTTTTATGCCTGCTGAAGTGCTAAAGCATCACTGATTTTATATGTAAATCATGCAAAAGCACAAAACTAATATAAAAAAAAAAACATGAGCTTATGTGATGAAGATATCTAAGGTTCAGACTACAGACAGACATCTAGTAACCTCAATTCACTGAGTTAGAGAAGTGGAGGATGTAGAACAGAGAGCGTCTGCTAATAGGGCCATCAGTGACAATGCACATAAATCATCTTACCCTGATATTTGCAAAAGAGTCAGCAACAAGATGCTGCAGCTGGGTATAGTAAAACCAGAAACATTTTGTTGATCCCTTGTTAGAGAGTCAACACTAGCAGAACCATTGCAGAAGCACCAGTAAGATGGCAGCATCTATTTTCCAACTTCCTAGAGATCAACAGAAGACTGTCCTGCTTATTTATGTGTCCTGTAACAAGAACTTGACAGGTTAATGCTCCTGTCTTCTTCAGCTACGTGTTCCAGGTAAGAGAGAAGGAAGAGAGGAATGTCAGTCACTCTGTTTGAGAACTTATTCTAGTTGAGACCTTCAAAGGTGTCTGGATTGAAAGGTGGCTGCTGTCACTGGAAGAAGATCTAAATACCTTCTTATCTACAGGTAATAAGCTTGTAATAACTCATTCTTTACAAAATCAAATGAATGAGGCCAAGTATAGGCTATTTAATGAAGTATAGCAAAATCCTTGCATGAATAGTCAATGTGGTGTCTTCATCACAACTAAATCATCTCAGTTCTTGCAACTGTGAAACAACAGTCCATGATTCCATACACCCACCCCAGTAGCTTCATATTTCCATCATAAAGGATTAGTTTATGGTCACCCTTAGAGAACATCTGCATGTGCTTACATATACATACATCTACTATTGTAAAGGAAAAGTAGTAAAGCCTGATCCATTGCCTGTAAAATAAAAATATTTTCTGAATTTAGTAAAGGATTTATTGAATAATATTCACTGTCAGTGATTTCCCTAACACCCACATATATTTCTGCGCATTCTTTTAAAAAGATCATGAGATTTTAACTTTAAAAATGGAGGGGGGGGGATTTTTTTTTTTCATTACAATATTCTCTGCAGACTTGTGCTACACAGTTTTTATCCCCATTCCTTCTTCTCCCAAAAAGCAGCATTGCCAGTAATTAAAAGGAGGAGCAAGCAGCCATTGTTATCATGACTGTTCACTTTCAAATAAACACTGAAAGTACTTCATTTATTAATCTCCTTTGTTAAACTTCATTTGTGAAAAATTGACTAAATACTGTCTCTCAAACAGAGTCCACAGAAATTGTATGAGCAATTAATTTATAAAAATAACAAATTATTAGTGTGCAATTTTTACATTCAACTTCATGCAATATTTACTTCTTTAAAATAATATATTTGTATATAGTAGGAGAAATAATGTATTTAAGTCTATGTTTAAATATGTATTAGTTTACATTATACATGTACTAATTTACATACATGCCAAGAGAGATAGAGTTCAGATTGTTCAAATCACCCTCATATGTTATGTGCAGACAATTCTACAGACATAATAGTAGTGCAGGGCTGGTTTGTTGTTGTTGTTTTTTGCTTGTTTGTTTGTTTTTTATGTTTTTCTTTCCCTTTGTTATTAAACAAACATTTGCTTACTCGTGAAACTTCAGTAGTAAATAACCTGTTGACATCCAAAGTAAGAGTTTTGCAATAACTCAGATCTGAGAAGGAACATAAACAAAATACTGCATTTAGATTAAATGGTGCCAAAGTCCTGCAGCCTATTATGCATGAGAGACTGAGGAATGACTTTGTTTGTTGCTGGCATTACTTTGCCATGTTATAATATTTTCTTTTCTGTATTCTACAGACAGGAAAGATATTCCATCTAGTATACTTAGAAGCCATTCCGTGTCCATCTGCAATGTGTCACTAGGAAAAAGAAAGCTTCAGTCTTCAGACAAGCATGTATATAAGTGTGATGGTCCATAACTGATATTTAAACCAAATTTTAGTTGTATAGACATTTTCAAGTTACACACATTAAAGGCTGAGATGCTTAGATATTGTAGTAACTAGATAGACTGATGCAATCTATAGTTATCAAATGTGAGTAGAATTTTCATCTTTATTTTCAGTTTGCATAGGTTTTTCATGACATATTTCTCTGTTTCTTGTGACTCTATTACAATGCAACTTTCTGCCATTTACTCAAATTCCAGTAACTTACATTAATGCTACTCTTATACTCAAAGAAACACCAAACAGATTGAGAAATAGTTTCTTAAAATTTACTAATTTTAACTGTAACATGTATGTGCATTTCAACATCGCAGCCAATAAATTCATTGCAAAATATCCTTTTCTTAAAAATGACTGGACTTAAATGTAATTTCTCCTTATTCTGAAAACTTTAAGATCTAGTATGACTATCCCAAGGCTGGATTCAATTCCAGTCCTAACAAGAGAAAGAATTTTGCATTCGTCCCTCAATGGCTGATGAAAACAATCTAATATCTGTTCCAATGGGAGATTTTTATTTCCTGTTATTCTCCTTCTTTCTCAAAAATACTTCCAGCACTTCACCATGATTTCTAAATACAAAAAACACATGCAGTATCTGGCTGGCTTGTACAGCCTAGAACCAACCCAGACGTTTTTGCTGAGAAAACTCAGTACAATGACGTACTGAGCCTTAGGAAAGTAAAACGAAACAAAACAAAACACTACCACCAACAACTACCAAAATCAACACACAAATGCTAAAACACTACACAAAACAAAACACCTAGAATCACAACACCACAGTATTCTGACTAGACTAAAAAGGGTTTTTATGTGGCTGCCTGTCCCGCCCCACCAGGTGAAATTAGGGATGACTTAACTTCGAATACTCTGTGCAGTAACACAGAGTGATGACAATCGCTCAAGAGGTTCAATTAAGTCACAGATTTACTAAAAACACTCAATGGAATTACAGCCAATAGTGGCTTGGCCAAAATTCATAAAAACTTAGCAAGACTTTAACAACTCACAAGATATTAGTCTTATATGTCCAGAATAAAGTTAGAAATAGAGAAACAGAGAGAGAGAGACAGAGAGATGAAAAGCAGAGCAATGGATTAAAATATCAAAAGAAAGGTAAGATCTCTCCACTCTGAAGGTTGTTGTTCCAGTGACCTTCTCTGTAGCTGTCTTGGTGGTGGGTGCAATGAAACTTCGTTAGTGCCACGTAGCACACACACACTCACACTCACAAAACACAGACTCTAAAGTGTTTCAAGTGAAAAAGTTTTATAACCCAGTCCATTTACATATGAGATAGGAGACTGGTGGCTCATCTCATCCTTCGGCTCACTCTCCATGCTAATTAAGAAGATTGTTCCAGAAATGATTTGGTGGTTGAAAAATTAGAAGGATGGTCACAGTGCTGGCCAGAAGTGAGTTGTTTTGTCCCTTAGGCGTAGCTGGTGGTTTGTGATTTCTCCTAGTGGTTGATTATCCACTAGATGGCCCATCTTGGTCATCCCAATTAGGACTGAGACCTTGACAGCAACACTGTTAATTGTCTTTTATCTTGAAAATTTCTGCCTTCATGTTACAGAGACCTTGAAAAATAAAAGATAAATTGTCTGCCTCCACAACCACTTATCTTTTCCTGTCCAAAGTTGCAAAAAAAACAGATGTTTAAGGCATAACATGCCATTAATGATTCCTTTGCTTTGCAAAGGATGGGGGGGTTGTACTTCAAGGCTGTCACACTACCTAGTAAGTAGAACATCTTTACAGCTCTATCTTTACACTTGAGGGACCCACAACAGTGTTTTCTTTGACTTCCACTAAAAACAGGATCTATCATCCCATAGCAAAAGTGAAAAGCTGAAGTATTTCATTCTCCCACCCATGAAGCACTCGTTGAATACTTTATGAAGGACATGGGTTTTTTAGAAGGCAATATTTAGTTCAACAGCTTTCAGGAATGTATTACTGAATTACCTTACTGTGTACACATACGCAGGCACGTCGCAAGAAGAGCCAGAGGCCACAAATGCATTGCAAAGAGCAAATTTTATTTTAGTTACCTCTCTACTGGGGGATCTCCGAAGCCACACCTAAGCTCCCAGGCAGAGGTGACACAAGCGGGGACACAGGCACTGGTCAGTTCAGCCCTGCTGGAAGATCACTGGGCCTGCTGAGCTCGCCTGTATTTCAAGGCTTCAGGCAGGCGCAGCCTCCCGCTCTTTCTCACAACAAAGCAGGAATCTCAGACATAGTGATAAGGTGCCTAGGGTTTCTCACAAGCCTATGTTATCTAACACAGAAGTTCTACTCATCAAGCACACAAGGCCAGTAAAACAATTAGTGTGATGTATGTGCTTTTTCTACAGACAGGTGCAAGTCACTTGAGCATATTTACATTTAACTAACCTCCCTGCCAAATCTTCCACTGTATCCCCATACACTTACCGTAAACTATTAAAATTAGAAGTTTGTTCAATTTAATTGAAGCTTCATGCTCTTGCCTCTCTCCATAAATCAAGCATGGTACAGGATACCAACTGACACAGAAGAGTAATCATTTTTCTGTCATTACACACCAATGTTTTTACAGCAATCCAATTAAAAATGTGCATCCCACAGATTGGGCCAAGACCAAGTGCTCACCTCAAAACCAAGCAGAGTAGCCAAGTACAACACATAAGAGTAAAATCCTTATTCCTACTTCTTCACATACTTTGATCTAGTGTGTGCAATTATGCCTCCCTCCTGTGGCTAGCTGAAGCAGTTATTTTGATCTCTTATTGGCTTTGAAATAAAGTAGATGACCTATAGATTAAGGGGTAGAAAGCTACACTTTTGATTTTGACAGCTTCCTCTTTGAGGCACACCTTTTTTTCTTTCCTTCAGGAGCAATACATTACATATCACTGTTTGGCTCAGAAAGGAAATCTTTTAAAGTACATAAAATTCCCAGTTTGATTCACATTATTCCTTCTTCAGAGGTTCAGAAGCCAAATGCTCTTAAGTCTTCCGAATGGTATGAATGATGAAAATCCAGTCAAGGAACACAAACATACTATGTAGCTTTCCTAAAAAAATACAGCTCAATAGGTCTGAAACTACCATAGTTCAATTTCCTCTGTGAAATATATCTGTTCAGTTCCAAGATTAAGAATCTTGACAAAAACTTATATGAACAAAGCTGAGCAATGAATACAACAATAGGTTCAGCTAAACTCACACTAGTGCTAGATATATAGACAGATAGTTTTTGACATTTTTAGGAAAAAATAATTAATTGTAGAAAGAGAGGAAACATCAAATTAACATTTTTGAGAGAGCTGAATAGTGACCACAATTGAGGAGAGAATATAGCAGATATAGAGTACATTTGTAGATACATTTGACTTTCCTTTGGTGCTCATATTGTATTTTGAATGTCTCATTTATTACTGAAATTTTATGATTTTGAGCATACAATTACAACTGAGCTCATAATTAACAGTTACTTATTAGATCAATGTAAGTTTGTGTGTGTGTAATCCTTCTAAAATTCTGCTCAGAAAGCAAAATTAGGTTTGGGAAGGATACTGAATAACATCTAATAATAAAAACAAAATAAATTATTTTAGTAGATTGTATAATAGGAAACCTTTTTAAATGAAGTATCAAGGCCTCTAACTATCTACAGAACATAGCTAACATAAATTAATTTAAGCCATGAAACAAAAAAGCAACTTCCTTTGTTAACCATTAACACTGCATAACTGTGGAATAAATCATGGTACAACCAGACAATTAAAAATTTATCATATAGCTAAAACTTGTTTGGCAAGTGCAATTTACTAGGTATGTGTGGGAAATTTTTATAGTTCCTTAGGTGGGACAAGGAAAAAAATAGCACATTAAACCTTTGGAAATGGATACTGTGCATAAGCTGAAATGTTTTTTCTTCATATCTTCCTAAAAGCCTATAATAAGAAAAACAATAGGATCTCAGTAAAATTGGGATGTTCTATTTACAGAAAAGAGGTAAAAATAGTTTTCATCTAACATTTGTCATTCCTAATCTCAAACTGAAAACAAAACAAATGAGCAGGTCTTTTGAGCTGGCTGCAGTCTTGTCCTGTGTTTTACCTACAGGAAATATGAGCATGTGTAAAGCAAATAGAACATAATGATTTTGCGACCAAAGTGAAAGGGGATGTAAGGCACCGTTGCAATATCAGGTGCTTATGTTCTTTAGAAATATAAAGCAGATTATCTTATGACAAACTTATCAAGCTGTGATATGAATAGGCATTGCCAAGAGATCATAACTTGTTACAATGTACTCAGTAGTTTTGAAAATTAAGATGTCAAAATGGGCACACAGTGTATTGTAAAAAACGTTGGTCCAGTTCCTTATATATGACCAGAAAAGCGAGCCTTAGAGTATAATTTCAGATTTCCGAGGAGAAAGAAGAAACCTAATGGAATTCATCAGGATAAACTGCAAAATACTGTATTTGAGCAAAAATCATCAGCTACATAGTTATAGGATAAGGAACAATATCCTAGGCTGCAGCAGTTCAGGTAAAAAAAGCCATGAATGATAGCAAGACATAAAATCAGTTGCAGTCAACATTGTCAACTGATGCTACACTGGGAAAATAAATAGGACTGTATCTCAATATATCTTCAGGTATAATACTGTGAATAATTCTGTACACTAAACTTTGAGTAAGATAAACTGTGCAGGGGTCTTGATAGATAAAGACCTGTTGCTGAATTAGTCAGGCTCAAAGGAATCTCAAGGCCTCTTCGAGAAGCTGAGATCAGAGTCTGCTGTGAGAAAGAGGGGCGTTCCTCAATCAGCGGGGTCCTGGCGTGGCGTGAATCATCGGACGTATCATCAGTGAGACTCCAGAGCACGGACAGCCCACGATACTCATTTAACAAATCCATGCTTGGAGCATGGACGCGTGATTAGAATATAGTTACGTATATAAGGAGACTTGTTTCTGTAATAAATGGCTTAGCGTGATTCATATTGAATCGACTGGTTTTGCTGAGTCCTTATCTCGCTCTAACAATAAACCTATTTGAAAAGCATCAATAAAATCATGTTTCCCATAAATGTGACTAAAGAAAAGACTGAATGAAGTAGCCTTTCTCAGTGGAGACATTAGTGGACATGCAACAGACACATGATGTTAACATTCAGATATATGAAGGGCTGCTGAAGAGAAGAGAGGGAGAAAACAGATAATGAGTGCACTAGGACAAGTGATACAGACCTGCATGTACTGGTGCCCAAGAACCTCTTTTTAATCAAAATACTTGTAGCTATTGACAAATCATTGTTCAAAATGATTTTCAGAGCAGGTGACAACAGAACAATGCAAATGGCTAGCTAAATGAATGGCATAGCCCATTTGAATCATGTTTCCATAGACATGTTGAATAAACTATACTTGTAATGTTTAGTATTAACAAATTAATTTAGTTGCATAGCTGCTATGATGCTTTTTTACCTACCTAAAAGTACAGTAGATCAGAGCATCAGTTTGCCCTCTGCAATATCTTAAAAACACTTGTAAAAATTTATACAAATAAGATGCCTAAGTTAAGTACCATTCCTTTCCCATTCTTGTTATTTAGATAGCTCTCTCAAGGAAAAGGACACATAGCAAATCAGAATTAAGAGAACCAGTCCCCTGAAGCTAATAGATGTATTTCCCTGTATTTCTGACTTTCAGCACTAATCCTGAAAAAAGGAAAGGATATGAGAGAGTAGAGTAGAAGCTGTAGAGAAAAGATCTCTCATCAACAATATTGATATTGTGAAAATTGATTAAAAAATTATATCAGCTTCAGCAAAAAATAACAAGAGTATCTCAGAATATAGGGAAATACATGAAATATATTAAATGAGCCTTACAGGGTCTGAAAATCAAGAATGTACGGTCAATCCAAATAGAACTCTCCCTAGTCATTTAAGGATAGATGTGACAGTGTAACTCTTCTCTGTTTTTTGTTTGTTTGTTTGTTTGTTTCTAATAGGGGAATCACATTTCTAAAGCTCAGAACATTGCTATTGGACTGAATGGTATCAATGGTTTGTAAAGATATAAAGGTCTATGGTTTTCTATGGTCGGGTTAGACCTCTGTGCAGGTGCCCAGCTTGAGCCAGCCCTTCTGCTATTCTACTATGTTATTTTTTTTTTTCCTAAGCATTTTTTTTCTCCTAAAAGTCTGCTCTGTATATGGTTATCAGGCTTCACGTGAAAGTTTGCCTCTGGAGTTCTAAAATACAGACTCTGGAACAAATGGTTATATAGAGAGAAGAATCCTGAAAGTTTGCACCGTGACAGATACAGGCCTTGTCTGAAAGTTTGTCTCCAGAGCTCCAAGACACAGACTCCAGAGTGAACAGTTATGAGAGAGGGAAGGTGCCTGAAAGTTTGCTTCGTGGATGGGTACAGGGACCTAGAGAGAAGGCAATCAGCATTTGGCTTGGCATGTTTCCCCCATGCAGTAAATAATAGAGTGAACCCACCGCCAAAATCTTTCATGTCACACTTCTCTTTAAGAAATCTAAACATTTTTCTGCAGCAAGCAGAACCCTAAACTACTTTTCCATGGGCAGGGACTCTGACACAACTCCTGGGCACATGCTTCTCACAGCTCATTTTCACTACTAAAGCTTTCACCAGCACCCCAATTCAAGATCACACAACTGCACCAAGACCTAGCCATGAGCCTGAACCACAAAGGCCATGAGAGATGGGGTGGAAGTGGTTGTGCTCAGGGCCTTGACAATAACATAATCTGTGTAGAATGAAGTATCTATGACCCTAGAATCAAATTCAAGTTAGAGAAGTATAAACAAAGGAGGCCCAATGGCTATGAACAAGTCATCAATGGTCCTTTACTGTTCATTAAAGGAATGCAACCACAAAAACAGTTTTAAGGGTAACAAAACCTCAAAAAATACCCAGTGTCCATGTAAGGCACTATAGATACTAAATTTGGACATAATAGGGGACTGTAAACAAAAGAAGAAAGGAAGAGTAAGGTGTTAGCAAACAGATAAAAATTACCACAAGCAGATGAAAGAGTGAGGAGGAAGAAATCATTAACCTCACTTTTTTCCTGGTGATGGAGTATGGATGCTGATGGCTCTCTCTAACCTCATCACCAGAGTGCAGCTACTGACCGTAATGCCCACAGGAGCAGTGGAAGCAGGAGCAGAACACCACAGAAAGGAGTAGACTCTAGAAATTTTAGGTATGCCCTTTTAACAGCATGTAATTTGAATGCAAAGTGTTGTCATCATTGCAACTAAACTAATAATAATTATTTGATTAGACCTTTAAAACATTAGGCTAACACTGAATTATTGGCTTTCTAGGTAGGGTGTTTTTTTGTCCCATAGAATGCACAAAGTGTAGCCAAATAAACTTAATGAACATTAAAACAAACTAGTTTATAAATTGGGTACTAGAGTGGTAACAGGAGTATTAAGCTTTTGATGACACTGTTGCTTAAACAAATTAGGAACTAATAAACAGGATTTATATATTTGTTTTCTACCCCATCTTCAATCTCTGAACATAAAGTCTTCAATGGGATGCAACCCAGCTCCCCCAGTCCTTCACATCATCTAGCTTTAAAGATAAGTATTATCTCACCTTCTTTTTTGTTCATTCTGAAGAATCTTGTAAGGAATATAACTCAGTGGTTCTCAAATGACCATATTCTTTAGTTACACTTGTGGCCACAGAAAAACCATGATAGCTGCCAACTGACTGATAAATAAATTGTGGGTTTTTTTAGTACAGTGCCATGATAAGTACTAATGCCTCTTCAAACTCTCATGTTTTTCAAGAAAGTATTGGAAAAAAAACCCAACTTTTCAATTTAGAATAATTTGATTACTTTCATACAGATTGAGGTTCTGTTTTACTATATATTGGTGTACAGAGCTCAGAACATGCTTGCATGACCATCTTTACACTGTTTGTCATAGGGAAAAAAAGGACTACGCCAATGTCTGCCACTACATTCATATTACTATATATAAGGTTCTTCCTGAGAATTACACAGCATCTGAGACTGTACAACATGTAGTTATATTGCTTATAGTAGAGTAGACCTCTATTTTCAGACTGCCAAAGCAGTCTACTTTCAACTGAATCTCTTTCCTATTTCAGTCACATTTTACTGTGTGAGGAGGTTTTCTTCTTTAGTACTTACAATAGTTGCTTCTGAGAGAATATATCAGAATGAGGTTGTTAAGAACCTCTTCCTGCCTGTGATGGCATCCAGTAACTGACAAGTATCAAAATTTCACTTACAATACTCTGTCATACCTCACAGTTTTGATAGGGAAGGTTCTTAGGTAAGGCACTAGAAGCCTTAAGTAGTCATGATTCCAAATGGAATAGAGCTGTACAAATATTTGTTACATTGCTTTGAACATCTACCTGAACAGTTTGTTCTTATACAGCTTTCAAAACTAAAAATTACAGAGACTCTGCACAAGGTGCCTGAAGCTTTCCTTCAGACTCAAAAATTGGGCATCCTTTTTTTTTTTTTTTAACTTACTTGGTCTAACCATTTCTTTCTCATTCAAACATAAAAAATGTGCAAGCAGAACATGTCTCTCAGTTGTTACAATAAAGAATAGTTAATCAGAACTTAATATGTCGTCATAAGCAGAGAGATACCAAAAGACAGTACAAATATTTATTCAGTAAGTCACTGCACTTGACATAATGAGGCATTCAAAATATTGCAGCAGATATGATTGTGTAAAAGCTGTTATTTGTTTAATGTTCTGTCTAGTCTACTCTCCCCCTCCCAAGAAAGTGACTGTTGCTTTATTTCCTAGTGTTGTTATAAGAATGTTGTAAAGTACCTCAAGACAAAATTTTTAAGATCTCTCATTTACAAGTTTGTTCACTAAAATGTAATATTTCTGCCTCAGTTACTATAGTACTCATGAATGCTTGCAATAGTGAAACAAATTATTTCCTGAAAGCTACATTTGATACAATGTAATCAGAAATGGAGTACATTATGTGATCAGAATAATATTTGCATATGTAGCAAATTATTCACTTTATATGAGACACTACTAGTAACAGTTTTTCTCTATCCATGTAACTGATGCTGTTATTCCCTTTCATCATCATTATAGGAGTATAAGGTTGTAAAAAAATATAACCATTCACAATTTTTCTATTAGCTAAAATTATTCCATGCAAAACTAAAGTTTGTATACAATAAGTAGAGAACTGGAGAATAAATTCAGTTGATGAAAAGTTGTAAGGAGCTTGTGGAGACTGACACAAAAGCTGCTTCTTGAAGAAAACAATATTATTTTCACCCTACACAGAGATTATGGACTGCAATTTGCTTTCATTACATATAACTGTTCCTAAAAAATGCAGGAGCTTTCAAAGTTCTTCCTTTCAAGAATAGTGCTGTTTGTCATTTACTTCCACTGAGAGAGAATCTCTAGTATGACACATTTCTCCAAGAAAGGGAGTACAATCAGAGTCCTGCAGACTGGAATGGACCTGAATAAGTCATGTTGTTTAAGTCATTTCTAAACATAGGCCCAGTTAGAGCAGGTAGCTCAGGGTCATGTTTAGTTGAGTTCTGAAGATTCCACCATATCCTGAGTGAACATCCTCATGATAAAAAGTAGTTTCCTTACATTAAGCAGGTATTTCCCATGTTGCAGCCCATGTTTGTGGCCTCTCATCCTTCTACTGTGCACCTCCTCAGAGAGCCTGACCCCATCTTCAACATGTCCTCCCGACAGGTACTTGTAGTCAAACTTCAAATTTCCTCTCCATCTTTTCTTCTTGAAACTGGACAAGCCCATTTATCTCAGTCTCTTCTTTGATGTCATGTGCAGTAGCCCCCTAATCATCTTGGCAGTTCTCTGCTTGACACTCTCCAGAACATCACTTTCTTTTCTTGTACTGAGGAGTCCAAAATCGAACACACCACCAAAGATGTTGCGTCACAGGTGACAGAGATGCTGAAGTCCTTGTGGCCATCCTTTGGAGATTGTTCTGTGGGCAGGGCTAAGCAAGAGTGAGGCTAGCACCTGCCTGTACTGAGGGATGTCAGAGCTGTAAACAGCAGAATTACTCAAACATCAGCTATTCAGCATGGAGGGCTGCCAAGGATAAGAAACCAAGACATGAGGCAATGTTATAGTGGTCTCCTAGGAGGAAGACCAAAATGAAACACATCTATCCTGTGTTTGTGCACTTCACTAAAATTAGGCATTGCCTGACTCTAACTTCTTTCTTTCTTTCCTATCTCACAATGCTCCTTCACCAAACTCCTACCCTATGTATTCTATATTAATTCAAAAGTAAGTATCACTTACATATAAAGTACAAGAAACAAAAACAAAACCAAGAAAACCAAAAGCAAAAACAAACAAACAAACAAAAAACAAACAAACAAACAAAACCACCCATGTTTCAGCAGGATTTCTTGACTCTAAATGTTTTGCTCAAATTTTTTAAAAAAGTTAAAGGGATGGAGAAAACTTTACCCAAAGGAAAATCATATAACAAAATAACTCCACTACTTGAACAAACACTGCCCAAGTTCAGATGACTTGATTTGCCTGTGACTCCCACAATGGAAGGCTCAGAGGAGATGAGGAAGGCTGATGTGCACAAGAAAGTCGGGGAAAAATGCAGGCTGTGACTGACCATAGCTGTTGTAAAGAAGTTGACTGTATCTAAACACAAAGAACACCAGAGAGTGGCCTTTGTTTTAAATAAACAGGTATCAACAGTTGAATGGATCAACTAGTGGCGTAAATGTTTCTCCCTGAGTTCATCAAGAGTATGAATGTCTCCCTGAGTTAGCCAAACCAGTATGGGAGGAGTGAATGCACGGCCCAGGCTACCACAGAGTATTAAAACTAGACAACTGGTAAGAGAATTTTGAACTGAGAAATATGCTTGAGCTGGCTTCAATCCACATATTTCTTCCTGGGAACTGGAGACTCCCAGCATCATGACAGTAAATATATTATAGAGACTGGTAATGGGAATCATATTGGTGTTGGCATTGAACTGTATATTGCAATTGCCCTATTTTTCTAAGTGTAACTTACATGTCTATTGTGTTTTTACTGTATGTTGTACCACTCTGCTAAATCAGAAATACCATTTAACATCCCCTATCCTAAATAAGTGAATTTGATATTAAACATTACACCCTCCATGCATGGTATAGCTAAAAGAAGTCAGTCAGAGAGTATTGGACTCTGACATTGCCTTTCACTTGAACCCATGAGTAACTGCAAAGTACCATGCTGTATCACTCTAATGACAGGTGATTCACAAGAAGAACAGACTGTGTGAATCATGGAGCTCAGCTGAGTCACAAACAGACTGGTTGTCTATTCCTTTACTGCTCCAGTTATTGACTTGCATGACCTTTAGCTAACAATTTCATCAATGACTATTCAGGGACAGCTTGAAATAGGACCAGACCCCAGCACAACCAGCCCATAACTCAGGCCATTTCTGAACACCCTGGTCTGAACTGAAATGGAGCCTTCTAATGGATTTTTTTTTTTTTTAATATACCAGTAATCCAACCTCTTAAAGGTTTGATCTTTAACCATTAACATATTATTTTATAGCTTTGGTTTTTGCTGAAATCCAACCGATGTAGGGATTAGGGACAGGTTTTACATGGTACGAATATTCATAAGGTATCTCCATTTTTATTGCTCTTTTGTGGTAATAAACTGTTCATGTACATTATTTTCATTTTTATTTCTCCATTTTTAATATACTTACCGATGCTTGTTAACATATTCTGTAGCTACATACTTTTGTACAAGCTAAATCTACTGCAGAAGATACAGAGACAACTATCCTTCACTCAACATAAAGATGTCCATCTTCTGAATGGGACATTTCTTGGCACAGTCAAGCACATTGTAGCTGGCCTTATTATCCTTGGCATTTCACACAATCTGAGTTCATCAACAGATTAAACTGTAACATACAGTTTTTAGATAGAATGGGTGACAGAATATTGAATTCTTACCTAAGAGGGCAGGAAATCAGCTAACAGCAGTAACAGCATGACTGCAAAGGGTGCTGAATAAAGCCTCTGCTTGGATCTTTCAATTAGATTTGTGCCCTTCTTATGATTTCAGTTCTGTAACACATTTTTATGAAGATAGATCCTCAATACTGCACAAAGTCCCTCTGAAATAGATGAGTCCCAGCCCTTCAATCCATGAAGAGTTCAAGTCTTCTCTTGTTGCTATAGGGAACAAAAGCACAGTCACTCAAGGTTGAAAAATTTAATCACTACTGTTAATAAATACAAAAGGTGTCATCAGTCCCTTTTTATTTATAAATAGTAATCTTCTCATGTTCACAACTCTATTTTTTTTTTTTTTTCTGTAAAGGGAAAAAGGGGAAGAAGGAAAACTCCTCCTGTTAGCAGCTACAAGTCAAATTTAGTTTGAAAAATCTTGCCTGCTGTTTCACTCCAGAGAATAAATTTTCAGTTCACTAGAGAGGAATAACAACAGACAATACAACGTCATGTTAGGGATCAAACAATACAAGACAAAAGATTAAAGAAAAACATAAAGAAACTACAAAAGGTTAGGTTTAATAATGAACTCCTGTGACAGAACAAGGAAGTGGAGCTTTGTAATTGATCTGCCCAGATCTTCTCCTCAGAGCAAACACAGCACAATATCATGAGAGAGCTTGTGGAACTAGGCTCAGCTTTTACAAAAGGTTAGAAGAACAATCATTTCAAAAACATACATCTCCAGTCTTATCAGACAGAAGAAAATAAATTTAATTGAAAATCACCCTGCTATGACCTCATATGTTACATCTTGTCTTTTACCCCCACAGATGACTAGATTTCAAGAAGGTTTTCCATTCTTGCCCTAGCCTTAATATGCTAAGATCCTACTCTTCAGAGTGAGCTCCCCCTACAACTAGTTACATTGTGGACTCTTGATCAGATCTGCCTGCCTCCTCCACATGTAGCATATATACAGTTAAAGCAGTCTGTCGTCATCGGCTCATTCAACATAAGAGTCTTCCTTGTTGACACATTGTGATGGATGCACTTGATCCCCCTCCCAACCAAACCAGCAGCAGCTGGGTACAGACAGCAAAGGAATTAAAGGCCCGAGCTGTAGCTGGGCCAAGAACTCCTTTTAGGAAACCACCAAGAAAGCAGACTGGCACACTGAACACCGATAAGTTGGGGGTATGCAATTTAACTACAAGCCAACCATTTTATTCCATAAATATGACAGCCTGGGTGAGCCTACTTTGAACTCTCTTTGCTAAACAAAAGTGGCTCTATGGCAATGATCTTTTATTTCTCACAGATCACTGAATAAGCTTTATATTAATCATTTAACTGAAGTAAGTGTGTTTCAAACAGAATGAATCACTTAGAATTATAAGGTCATGTGATTTTTAATATACTGTCTGCTTTACATTACTTAGTAAGCTAATTTTGCTGAAAATTTAAGATACATGTTGTAAAGTTCTTCACCAAACCCGTATCTACTTAATGAAAACATAGCCACTATAAACCATCAGAACCACCTGCAAGATAAGGCTGTTTTGCACTTAGCTGAGAAAAACAAAATTTACTCAGGCAAAATAATGCCTTCAAAGCTGGCACAAAGCTACAGACCATCATGGACACCTGCAAGATAAGTCGTATTTTACACTTTGCTGAGCAAAACAGTATTCATTCAGACAAAATAATGCTTTCAAGATCAGCATGAAGAGGCTTCAGACTATTGATAACATCCACAGCTAAACAAGACAAGGGTCTGCCTGAAGACAGTGAAAGAATCCAATGGGAAGCAAGAAGACTCAAGACTCAAGTATTACTATCGGACTGAATCATAGTGTGAGGAGTGGGTAAATAGTCTGTAAGTGTAGGGACTTCTATGCTTGGCTCAACACCACTGTGAAGACACCCAGCTTGAGATGATTCTGTTGCTGTACTACTTCATTAAATTATTTATTTCTTTGCTTCAGGAAACCTAGAGTATAGACTGCAGAGTGAACTTTTCTTCTCCAGCATGAAAAGACCCAGGTATCTCAGTTTCTTCTCATAATAAAGATGTTCCAGACCCTAATCATCTTTGTAGCCTGCGGCTGGACTCCCTCCAGTAATTTCTTATCCTTCTTAAATTGGGAAGCTTGGAACTGGACACAGTACTCCAGATGTGGCCACACTATGGCAGATTAGAGGGGGAGGATAACCTTCATCGATCTGCTGGCCACACTCTTCTTAATGCATCCCAGGATACTGTTGGCCCTCTTGGCCACAAAGGCACATTGTTGACTCATGGTCAACCTGTCGCTGACCAGAACTTTAAAGGCCTTCTCTGCAGTGCTGCTTCCCAGCAGGTCCACTCCTAACCTGTAACAGTGCCTTGGGTTATTCCTCCCCAGTTGCAGAACCCTACACTTGCCTTTCTTTAATTTCATTAGGTTCTTCTCTTCTCAGTCCTCCAGCCTGTTCAGGTCTCATTGAATGGCAGCACAGTCTTCTGGTGTGTTAGCCCTTCCACCGGGATTGGTATCATAAGCAAACTCAGTCTCTTCTTCCAAGTCATTGATGAACAGGTTGAACAGGACTGGACCTAACACTGACCCCCGGGGAACCCCACCAACTACAGGTCTCCAAACAAACTCTGCATCATTGATCACAACCCTCTGAGCTCTGCCATCCAACCAGTTCATGATCTATCTCATCATGCATTCATCCAGCCTGCACTTCCTGAGCTTGCCTATGAGGAGGTTGTGAGAGACGGTGTCAAAAGCCTTGCTGAAGTCAAGGTAGACAAAGTCCACTGCTTTTCTCTCATCTGCCCAGCCAGTCATATCATCATAGAAGGCTATCAGGTTGGTCAAACATGATTTCCCTCTGGTGAGACCATGCTGACTACTTCTGATAACCTTCTTTTTTTCCACATGCTTGGACATGAGATCCAGAATGAGCTGTTCCATCACCTTTCCAGGGACGGAGGTGAGGATACTGGCTTGTAGTTTCCTGGTTCATTTTTCTTGCCCTTTTTGAAGACTGGAGTGACATCAGCTTTTCTACAGTCCTCAGGCACTTCTCCTGTTCTCCAAGACCTTTCAAAGATGATGGAGAGTAGCTTTGCAATAACATCTGCCAGCTCTCTCAGCACTTGTGGGTGCATCCCATTGGGGTCCACACATTTGTGGATGTCCAGTTTGTGTAGACGATCTCTAACCTGTTCTTCCTCAACCAAGGGAAAGTCTTCCTTTTGCCTGACTTTCTCTTCTATCTCTAGGATCTGGAATACCTGAGGTCCAGTCTTAGCAGTAAAGACAGAACTGAAGAAGGCATTCAGTAACTCCATCTTCTCACCAGGGTATTCTCCTCATTCAGCAGCAGACCTACATTTTCCCTAACCTTCCTTTTGATGCTGATATAGTTGAAGAATCCCTTCTTGTTGTCTTTGACATGCTTGGCCAGATTTGATTCCAAGTGGAACTTGGCCTTCTTCACTGCATTCCTGCATACTCTAACAGCTTTCTTGTATTCCTCCCTGGTGGTCTGTACCTTTCTCCACATTACATAAACATCCTTCTTCCACCTGAGTTTTGACTGGAGTTCCTTATTCATCCATGCTGGCCTCTTAATATATGTATAATCCTTTGGCCTTAAACACACAATAATTTTGCCTTAAACACACATAATCCCTTACCTGTTTTCCCTTTACTCTCTATGACATGAACTGTTAACCAAGTTTGGACTTGATTCAATTCTGAACCTTGTGACTCCACAGGAGGCCCCTCTTCTATCCTTCTGCACCTCCTGTTCCCTTAAAAATCACCAAAAAACAACTCTCATCCAATTCTCCTTGGTGTATTTACTCCATGAAGTAAGTAATAGAGTGAACCTTGCCACTGAACTCTGTGAAGTCACACTTTTCTTTAAGTGATCTAAATGTTGCTCTGCAGCAAGCAGGACCCTAAATCACCCACCCATGAAACACCTGCAAAACTTAAATACTAGACTATGTGTGGTAGAGTACAGCATTATGGAGAAGCAAAACTGGGAGAAATCTCTGTTTTACTGAGCCACAGACTTTAAGTGGAATATAACATTGTAAGTTATAAGGCTAATTGTGCTCTGTCCTTTAACCAAGAGATTAAAAGAAACATATGAGTTGGATTTTTTAAGCTAAAAATAACTTAATAGTTTTAAGTTAATTAAAATATGGAATACAGACTAAAACTGTAGTTAATAAATTTGTCTTTACAGTTTTTCCTACAAATAAGTAATCTTTAATACTAGTTTATATTATACATTGTTTTATCTAAATAAATACATGAAGCAATACTGTCTCTAAGCATTAGGCAACCTCTTTCTTTTAGGCACTTTCTTTCTTTTAAGGCACGTTTTATTAAAACTGAATAGGCTTATTTTTCAGTTGCAAGAGTCACTTCCACTCAAGTGAAATTGATGAAGTATCACAACTTACTCTAGTTAAGGAATTTACTTCATAGCTTATTTTTAATAAGGAATATTTCTTTTTTAAATTGTATTTTATAGTTACAATAATTATGTAGTAAAGTAGCAATTAATAAGTAGGACTGATAGTCAACTATCACTAAACTATGACTGAACCAAATTTTTAAAAAGGCCAATAAGTAGCTACTCTTTCCTGTGATGTAAATAACATAGCCATTATATATGCACTTTCATGTCAGGAAATTTGAAATATTTTTATATATATATGTCAGAAGTTTTATGTATATTACATTTGAATAACATTTTCTTCGTACAAATAAGTAATTCTATTGATTAATGGAACGCAATAGGACAAAAAACAAAACCAAAAACAAAACAACAGCAACTACTACGACAAAACTACAGAAGAACATGGTCAGTTACATGTTGGTTAGCAGAACTACTATTCTGGACTTCTGGAGAGCAGACTTCAGCCTGTTTAGTAGACTGGTTGACAGAGTACCTTGAGAGGAAGCTCTGAAGGGCAAATGAGTCCAGGAGTTTTGTTCATCAAGAACAAAATCTTAAAGGCTCAGGAACAGGTTGTCCACGTGTGCCAAAAGACAAGCCAGCGAGGAAAATGACTGGCCTGGCTGAACAGAAAACTTTGGCTGGAATTCAGGAATAAAAGGAGAATTTATAGACTTCTGAAGAAGGGGCAGGCAACTCAGGAGGACTACCAGGATGCCATGAGGTTATGTAGGGAGAAATTTAGAAGGGCTAAAGCCCAACTGGAACTTAATTTGGTTACTGCCATAAAAGGCAACAGGAAATGTTTCTACAAATGCATTAGCAACCAAAAGGACGGCTAAGGGGAATCTCTAACCTTTATTGGATGCAGGGGGAAATATAGTGGCAAAGGATTACGAAAAGGCTGAGGTACTAAATGCTTTTTTTGCCTTAATATTTAATAGCAAGACCAGTTGTTCTCTGGGTTCCCAGCCCCCATGAGCTGGAAGATAGAGCCTAGTGCAAAATGAGGCCCGAGTAATCCAAAGGGAAATGGTTAGCAGCCTGCTACCTCACTCAGACAAATACAAGTCTATGGGCCAAAAGGAGATCCAACCAGTGGTTCTGAGGGAGCTGGCAGAGGTGCTCATCAAGCCATTTTCCATCATTTATCAGCAGTTCTGTCTAACCAAGGAGGTCTCAGTTTACTGGAAGTTAGCAAATGTGACACCCAGGCCCGAAAAAGGATTCAGGGAACTACAGGCTTGTCAGTCTGACCTCAATGGCAGGGAAGGTTAGAAGCAGATCACCTTGAGTGCCATCACACAACATGTATCGGACAAGAAAGCAATCAGGGCCAGACAGCATGGGATTATGAAAGGCAGGTCCTGCTTGACCAACCTGATCTCCTCCTGTGATTAGGTGAGCCCCTTAGTGGATGGGGGAAAGGTTATGCATGTTTTCTACCTGGACTTTAATAAAGCCTTTGACACCCTCTCCTACAGCATTCTCCTGGAAAAACTGGAAGCTGATGGTTTGGATGGGCATACTCATTGCTGACTAAAAAATTGTCTGGGTGGCCAGGCCCAAAGAGTTGTCATGAATGGAGTTAAATCCAATCAGCAGCTGGTCACAAGTGCTGTTCCCCAGGGCTTGTTATCAGGGCCAGTTGTGTTTCATATCTCTACCAATGATCTGGACAAGGGAATTGAGTGCAGCCTCAGTAAGACTGCAGATGACACCAAGCTGGGTGGGAGTGTTGATCTGCTGGAGAGTAGGAAGGTTTTATAGAGGAATCTGGACTGACTGGATCAATGGACTTAGGCCACTTGTGTGAGGTCCAACAAGTAAAGTGCTGGGCTCTGCTATTGGATCACAACAACCCTCTGCAATGCTACAGGCTTAGTGAAGAGTGGCTGGAAAGCTGTCTGGCAGAAAATGACCTGGAGACAGCAGCTGAATGAGAGCCAGCAGTGTGCCCAGGTAGCCAAAAAGGCCAACAGCATCCTGGCTTGTATCAGAAATAGTGTGGCCAGCAGGACTAGGGAGGTGATCGTCCCTGTGTATTCGGCACTGGTGAGGCCACATCTCGAATACTGTGTTCAGTTTTGGGCCCGTCACTACAAGAAAGACATTGAGGTGCTGGAATGTGTCCAGAAGAAGAGCGAAAAAGCTGTTGAACAGTCTGGAGCACATGTCTAATCTGGAACAGCTGAGGGAACTAGACTTATTTAGTCTGGACAAAAGGAGGCTGAGGGGAGACCTTATCACTCTCTACAGCTACCTGAAAGGAGGTTGTAGCAAGGAGGGTGTCAGGTTTTTTTTCACAAGTAACAAGTGACAGGACAAGACAAAATGGCTTAAAATTGCATCAGAGGAGGTTTAGATTGTGTATTAGGAAAAATGTATTCACTGAAAGTTTGTCAAGCATTGGAACAAGCTATCCAGAGAAGTGGTTGAGTAACCACAGCTGGAGGCATTTAAAAGATATGTAGATGTGGTGCTTAGTGACATGGTTTAGTGGTGGACTTGGCAGTATTAGTTTTATGGTTGGACTCTGTGATACTAAAGGTCTTTTCCAACCTAAACGATTCTGATTCTATGTAGATTGACCAGATCTCTGTAAATTAACAAACTGCTTCTTAAAACCAAAACATTTAATGCAAGTTTTATCCTCACTTAAAGTATCAAACAAGATTTTTTCTTTCTACACATCACCTTGAATATAGCACACTTTTCATACCAAGGGTTATATTTACATTGGATCAATTAATAGATTAGGTTACATATATCTTGACTGAGCTGCCATGAGTTGCATATCCATGCCAATGTCAAACTCATTTGTCAGCTATACTAATTATGAAAACTTGGCTGCACCAAAATGTATCATACACAAAGACTAAAGCAATTTGGAACTGAGACTCTGTGCCCCTATTAATTCAAGTCTGTTGTTTCTGTTCTGAAAAAGAATCATGACTTCTGCACAGCTCTTAATTAGCAGTAATTCAAATTTGGAGTCTATATCCCCTAGATTATTTAGTATTGATTTATATTTGTGACAGTTGAACACTAATTGAATTGCAAGAGTTTTGTAATCTCCCACTCCAAAAAATGTAATTTTTGAAAAATAGCTACATTTATTGACTTCTATTTCAGGAGCTGAACTTATTTTAAGCATTGTACCAAAGACCTGTGAGACAGAGTAGCTATCAAAGTCTTATTTATAGCTGTGGGAGGATTCCCTTGGTTCAGGCATTGAGGAAAACAGCCACAAGGCAACCCACTAATGAGCATCTGAAAATCTGTCTAGAGGCAGAGCTGGTGAACGACTAACATGGCTGGGGGTGAAAAAGTTACTGTGGGACTCAATATGTTGCTTTTGCATAACATACTGGTACATAAGGCATGCATTACAGAATTAATTCCCATGATTTTCTGCTATGTCACAGGCAGCAGAGGAGCCCTGGCTTGGAAAATGTGAAAGGTAACTTAAAGCTGCCTTAACTATTTGCTTTCAGCTTCAAGGATGTCTTGCTACATTAGAACAGCAGCAAGTCATTTAACAGCACTACAGAACAGTGTCTGAAGAAAAGAACACTTTTATATAACAACAAACTTTTCTTTTTGTATTAGAATGGTGAATTGATCTGTATTTGTCAGTGGGTTCAAAAAGGAATTTTCTTTTCATGAAAACCGAGTTACTCGACTATTTTGAAATTAAATTAGTTAAATTTGAGCTTAAGACAAATGAAATAAGCAAAACAAACAATAGTAAATTTTAAGGAGATGTATTAAGGAGCAAAGGATACTGTTTGTCAATAATTTATCTTGCAAAAGTATTTGATTAGACTTTAATAAAATAATTATAGTGGTTTTATTTAAAGCATTGTTCCTGTCTGTCTCAGAGGTCCTCTTTCTGTAAAAGTTATATAAACTATTTGTCATAATGGTATTCCCCCAAAAAATCTTCTTTTTCCCTAATCCAGATTGTGCTCTCAAAACTAATTTAGCAGAAGAGAAAACTTTGAGTGGATTCATGGTATGAAGAAAGATGATCCATGACAGTGCTAACTTAGTGGTTGCACTTGATGATCTTAAAGGTCTTTTCCAACCAAAATAATTATGTGATTCTATGGAAAAGAGGGAAAACTACATGTCTTCTTAGACTCCTCTGTATTTTAATGATTTTCAATGCACTCTTATCTGGGGCCCAGGTGGAGCTGGATTCTTCTCTGACTTGCCTTGCATAGTCCACTCTAAGGGATTCCTTGTGCCCTGTCACTTTTCCCTCTGACTTCCATCGGCCATTTCTAAAGTAGCGCATCTTGATAATCATTTATATTGTTCTTAATTTCTATATCTTGAAGAAAGACATTTCTATTCCTTTCATGAGCTAAAACATAATAAAGAACATATGAGAAAGTATTGTTATAATGCATGTTTCTAATAATTTGGCTCTAGTACATGTTACTACTAAAAAACAAACAAACAAACAAACAACCCACCAACTAACCGAAAAACCTCAAACATGAAAATTGTAGCCTTCTGGGTATTATAAGCTTGCAATACTAAGATTAACAGGTGTCCTGGTTTTGTTAAAAACAAGTTTCTCTTTCAGTGAATTTTGCCTGTCAGCTAAAGCCTTCATATTAACTGCATTTTCCTGGAGAACCAGACCCATGTTTTGGTAAACATAGCAATGGAATGCAAACTTATTGATAAGCACGGATGGACATCTCGCGAGAGGGGCGACGAGAAACAAGTGACTAAGAAACTGACCAACTGTGTATAACATTCCATTCACGTGAATACTTCATATAAAAGTGGGAGATCATGAGGATCTCAGCCCTTTTGCTCTTTTTGCCCTTTTTCCCTTCTGCTTATGGCTGACCTTAAGAGAGGATCTTGCTGGTCGTCCCTGAGAACTGAGGCCTAGTGAGAGACTGAGTCCAGCTCCAGTTGGCTGCAGAGTCTAATCCAGGACTTTGGGTGCCGGCTCTGCAGTTGCTGAGACTTTCAAGATTGGTTTTGTATATTTTGTATTATTTTCTCTATTCTTATTAGTAGCATTAGTAAAACATCTTTAATTTTTCCAACTCTCTTCTCTCTGTCCTTCTTTCCCTCCCGATCGCCTGTGCTGAGTGGAAGGGGGGGAGAGGGAGGGGCAAAGAGGGGGAAGTGGGGGGAGAGGAGGTTAACAATACATCTGCCAGGGTTTTATTGTCACCCCGCAATCTTAACCCTCGACAACAGGGAACACAGATAAAGCAAACTTCAAGGAACCTGAAACTCAGAAAATGCTATTGAACATTATCACTATAAAACATATTTTTTTACCATAAAATAATATAACTTTTACAAATACATTTGAAAAAGATCTGAAATTTTCACTTCCACATAATATGACTGAAATGAAATATTTTACAGAGAAACTGCAATACATCTATTGTGCCTTATTTTGATGGCAGACACGTTTAACATTTCCTTCCCACCCTCCATTATCCAAGTTAGTGTCAGACTGCATGGAGAACAAGAAAAAAGCAGAAGGCTGTTGGTTTGATAAATTTATCTAGCATTTATCCATATTTCACACTGTCACCCTGCATACCTTCCAGACAAATAAATGCTCAAGGACAGAACCACTTAGAATCTCCCTTGCAGTACTGAAATGCTACATTTTGTGAATAGCTTAAATATCTCAAGAAAGAGTAAGGAGGCTTTCTTCTCTCAGGCCTAAGAAACATGCCAAAAAAGCTATCTGGATTAATTACTGAAAAGACAAAGAGGGCAAGTGCAGATTGACAAAAAGGTTTAAGATTATAACAGAAGCCATCAGTGGGAATAAGAAGATAGTTCTGAGGGTTGGACTGGACTGGCTGTATAAAGCTAGGTATTAAAACATGCAGGGAAACAAATGAAATATTTGCTTAACGAAATCAGAATAAGGTAAAAAAAGTAGAGAAGAACCACTATCAGTGAACAATTACATGAGAAATTTTAGGGAAAACTTGTATGGAAAAGGGGAGAAGGGAACTGTGTCAAATAGGAAAGTGTTCAAATTAGCCTATGTGAGTAAAGAAAAAATGGATAAGAAGGTGGACAAGGTGACATGAGATATCCAAAGTCTGGAAATTACAGAGACAGGGAAACTAAGCCTAGGATAAAAACTACAGATGAAAAGAAACAGGATGAAACCCATTTGGAAAAAAAGAATGCCAAGGTAAAATAGTGGGAAGCTTGCATTCATCAGCACATGTCTTTGTCATACCTGAAGCTTATAAATAAATAAATAAATAAATAAATAAATAAATAAATAAATAAATAAATAAATAAATTCCATTGAAAACCCCTGTAACTTCATTAACTCAAATGGCAGCAGTCTGCACAGTTACTCCTCTGGCTCAACAGTAGGGTTTCACGTGATGGAGTTTCAGACAAGACAGATGGAAGGACATAGGGAAGAAGAGCAAATTGGAAACCACCTCCTTTTTAAAGACTGCATTAAAAATGACAGAATTAGGATTCTAGCCTTAGTTCAGTGGTTTTCAAATGTAACTTACATTTATAATCACAAACACAGAATTCGCTTTCACCTGTGTCATGTTTTCCTTCTCTGTGAAAGGCATACATAAAGAAAAGCCATTTACCTTGGCTGTCAGGTCCTTAGACTAAATCTTTCAGTCTTTTTGCTTCTGTTTCAAGGTACATGGCCTAACTGTTTCCCAACTTTATTTCCTGTTTATTGTCACAGTTAGTTTGGAGGTAAGTGACTAGGTTAATCTGTGCTATTTTCTCCTTCCAACAGCTCCTGGTAGCTCTCAAAACTCTCATTAAACTTAATGCTTAGTCAGCTGTTCACCATCTTCAGATGACTCTTCATTACACTCATTCCCTTCACCCAGCAAGGTGGCAAAATACGGCACAAGTGCAGCTGGAATATAACTGCTGACAGAGGCAGCTCGTTTCCTAAACATCCTGACTGTGAACATATTTAACATTACTTGCTTGCTACCAAAGTGGCTGGAGATAAAAATGATTACAACTTACTTAGCCTACATTTAAATTGTTGCAACAGAAAATGAACTGAAGATATGTCTCAATTTCTCTTAGTAACAATAACAGAAGCTCCAGCTGCTTATACTTTAACAGCCAAAGAAACTATTATGACAATTTAATAGGATATTCAGCATAACAGATAAAAAGTTCAACTGGTAATACTTTTTGTAACTTCTAATTGAGTCAGAATATATTGTTAGTGAGAAAACCAGTGACAGTTTAAAGAATATGTCAACTTATTAATGTCCTTTCAGGTTTTAATTACATCTATGGCTGCATGCTCTGTGTGAAGTAGAACTTCTGATCCATAACGTGAAAAATATTCTTCTTAACTGAAAAGCTCAATAGGACCATGCAGGGTCTCTCTATATTAAAAAGATCTTTACAACTGGAACAGTGGGGTTTCCTCCAAAAGAATCATTGCTTTTTAGCAATGTTTGATCTCAGAATTCTATTTGAGGGATAACTGGGAGAAATATAATGCTTCTGATATACTGTGAAAACAGGTTAATGATCTAATGATTTCTTACAGCTTTAAAACATATTTCCTCTGACAATAATGCATAAAGAGCACCCTAGACTCTGCAGTCTCATTCTCAGAGTCATTAGTGTACTGTGGATCAATGGAACAATTCAAAAAAGATCAAAATAATACCTCAAACATTCACAAGCACTGACCTGGAGACAAACATTGGCCATGAAGGGGAAGGGCAATTTTGCAAGATGCTTTGGGGAGATGATACCCAACTAGGCATGCAGGATGGAGGCGGTGACTTAGTGCAGACTTGATGTGAGTCACTCAGACCATCCTAACGGCAGTGTATGTTCTCAGCCACCACTTGCCTGACCAACAAACTTTTTATTTAGCAGCAACATTGTTAATACCTGGATAGAGACCATAAAATACCTTCCCTAAAATTTATTCATCCCAAGGAATTATCACGTTGGAGAGGAGTCTTACCCACCTTATTCCAAATGGCCAAGACTAGGCTAGTTAATGACCCTCTTAAGTTTGCTAGCCACAGATTGGCAGACTGATGAGTAGTCAATTACTTGTTTTTAGGAGGATGTTTTCCTTTGTTTTAAAATTAATTTAATTAATGTTACTAAAAGGAATATAATTAATATATTTTATACAGATATATATACATCATTAGAATTGTTCTAATTGTTGCAGAAATTTCCTCCTTTTAGTATCTGTTTCTTCTGCTGTTATATTGAAGTCTGCAAAATTTTACCCATGTATATGATAACTGAATGTCTCAGAGCACATAGGCTCAGGAGATGATCATTTCCATTTTTTAATAACAAGCAAGAGCTATTGCACACACAGAGCACTGAAGCAGGACAGAGAATCATGTCAACCTTGGAAGCACAGCAGGAACACTCGCTTCACTCCTCAGCATCCAGGTCTTCTCAAGTAGGAATTTTGGCCAAGATTCTAGCATGTGGATCCATGACTCCTCTCTTGGGATTTCTACAAGACATTGGTGTCAGCTTGGCTCTCATGCTGAAAGCACTCCTGCCATCAGATATCTGGAAAATCAACATGAGAGGGAAATAAAGGGAAAAAAAATTGAAATGAGTGCTCAAGCACCTGTCCTGCAAGGACCTGTGGGTCTGTTATACTTGGTTTTTTTTTTTCTGTTAAGACAACTATGATGATCATTCCACTGACTACACTTTCCTGATCAGAAACGGTCTATTTATCAAGTAACCAACCAACATAACTACCTTAAAGAATATGGAAGAACAGTCAGGTGACAGGCTCGAATATGTTCAGGAGCTGTAGTGTTAGGGTTCACCACAATACAAAACCACAATCTTGATTTAACTCACACGACTGATTTCAGTGACTCCTGCTGTGATTACTAACTACTAACTACTGTACTCCAGTATTTTCAGTCTAATGGTGATTTAAGCGGAGGATCATTATGTGGATTGGTACAGTTTTGCACAGAGAAGTGAGAAATACAAGATAATCAAGTGATCACACTTCTCATTTCTCAGAAGATGCAGGAAAATCTCAAAAGTTGTTGCCAACCACTCTCAGGAAAAAAAAAAAAAAAGAAAAAAAAAAGAGAGGGCAAACAAAAGCAGATAAGATACTAGGAAAAAAATGAAAGAGAATGAATGAATGAATTAATTAAATTAATGGAATAGGAATTAATTAAATGAAAACCAAGGGGTGGGAAGAAGGGTAACGTGGGGGAAAAAAAAAAAAACAACTTACTAAAGACATCTGAATAATTTAAGGAAAAGTCATGGGTCATTTTCAGGAACTTGTCACTTATGATTCACTCTTCTATTTTACAGAGAGATTGTTTAATTCATCTGTCAACATTAGGGTGTTTAACACCAGCTAAAATGTCTCTAACAAATTAAACTGAATTAAGGACTTTGAATTCATCCTGTCTTCCCTCTTAGCTTCCACCTTTGTCCTCAAAGAATGTTTTAATTCACACACTTCTTCAGATAAAAGTGAAAGGCACCTAAAAATTGACTTTCATGATTTTTTTTTTTTTTAAGCAAAGAGATTGTATGTGCAGGAAAAAAATGTGAGCAAAACAAAAAAAAATACCTTCTAATATCTTATTCTCTATTCTGATAATGTATGTTAGATTTTCACTTTGATTGAAAATTCCTTCAATTTCCCCTCTATTAACATTTGGGTTTTGCTGCTTAACCTCCCTGTCTTTTACTGTTTTGTTGGGATGCTACATCTGTGAAATCTCAATGAATTCAGATTACATAAAAGAAGATAATTTCTGATTCTCACACTGAATTATATGAAAGCTTCCTAGTTCTACAGAACAAATGTATACATCTATGCTACAGCAGCTGACATAATATTTGTTAAAATGTATATGAAATTTTGTTTTAGACCAGTAAATTCTAATCAGAAAAACTCTTTCTAACTGAAAATAAATTAATGTTCCTGAATCCATGTCATCATAAAAAGAAAATAAGATTCTAACTCAAAATACTACTATGAAATTAACTGAAAAACCCTGCTGTATTTTTATGGAGTCTTGGAAAATAGAATGTTGAAAAAGTTGAGAAAGTTATGATCATTTAATATCAGTGGAGCATATGAAACAAATGCATGTAGGGAAATAACGAGAGATCAAACCATGTATGTAAAATGTAAAATCTTAAGTCTTAATGTTTAATGCACTGTTTAAACCCACTCAAAGGTTATGGAAATAAAAATTATATAATATGATGTCAGGAACAAAGTAGGAAATTAAAATATATGTCCCTATCTTGTCTGAAAGATCAAAGAAGATACTGTGGCTCCACAGGAGTTACCTTGGACAGACACACAGTTTTATCCTCTGTGTAACTTTCATAACCACAGAAAATGAAGAAGTGATTTAAGTATAAATGGTGTCAGTGACCAGTGAAATGGATTCCTGTGCCATTTTATGACTGCTTGAGTCATCAGTTCTTTTCTTCTATGAAGAACACATATTAATCTATTTTTCACATCTGGTATATTGCTTTGCATAACCATTTCTATTGCAACTGCTGTAACCTTCTTTAAAAGATTGTATTCTTAGAACTGGCCATTCTCTAGGTCTTTGTTTTTGAGGTCAACCTGTTTTCACCCCAAGCTGCACCACGTTTTCCCCTGTACAATGTCCAGTACAAGTTCCCTCTAGTTCCACACCAAGGAAGATTTGAATGTTGTTGCCTATGATGTTCTTCCTGTTCACATGGAGAGGAGAGGAGAGGAGAGGAGAGGAGAGGAGAGGAGAGGAGAGGAGAGGAGAGGAGAGGAGAGGAGAGGAGAGGAGAGGAGAGGAGAGGAGAGAAGAGAAGAGAAGAGAAGAGAAGAGAAGAGAAGAGAAGAGAAGAGAAGAGAAGAGAAGAGAAGAGAAGAGAAGAGAAGAGAAGAGAAGAGAAGAGAAGAGAAGAGAAGAGAAGAGAAGAGAAGAGAAGAGAAGAGAAGAGAAGAGAAGAGAAGAGAAGAGAAGAGAAGAGAAGAGAAGAGAAGAGAGGAGAAGAGAAGAGAAGAGAAGAAGAGAAGAGAAGAGAAGAGAAGAGAAGAGAAGAGAAGAGAAGAGAAGAGAAGAGAAGAGAAGAGAAGAGAAGAGAAGAGAAGAGAAGAGAAGAGAAGAGAAGAGAAGAGAAGAGAAGAGAAGAGAAGAGAGAGAAGAGAAGAGAAGAGAAGAGAAGAGAAGAGAAGAGAAGAGAAGAGAAGAGAAGAGAAGAGAAGAGAAGAGAAGAGAGAAGAGAATAAAGTCCCAGAATATTTTAGTTGGAAGTGACCTGTAAGGATCAGTTAGTCCAACTGCCTGACCATTTCAGAGCTGATCAAATGCTAAAGCGTGTTGTTAAGGGCATTGTCCAAATGCCTCTTAAACACTGACAGGCTTGGAGCATCAACCACCTCACTAGGAAGCCTGTTTCAGTGTTTGACCAAGCCCTCAGTAAAAAAAAAAGCTTGCTCATATCAAGTCTGAACCTCTCCTAGCACATCTTTGAACAATTCCCACATGTCCTGTCACTGGGGCCCTGTCACCAGGGACAAGAGCTCAGCACCTCTTGCTTTACTTTACCATATCAGGAAGATGTAAAGAGCAATGAGGTTTCCCCTCAGCCTCCTTTTCTCCAAAACAGACAACCCCAAAGTCCTTAGCTGCTCCTCATAGGACATTACTTCTAACCACTTCACCATCTTTGTTGCCCTCTCACATCCTTCTTGAACTGTTGTGCCCAGAACAGCATGGAGTAGTCAAGGTGAGGCTGCATCAGTGCTTTCTGTAATCTTTCCAAAACACTGCTCTCTCCTTCTGGTATTTTTCTTTAACTTCCCCTCTGATCAGGTTCTCTAAGCATGCTGATAAAACAGCCCAGGTTTGAAAGGGATGTCAAAAGATCATCTGATCCAAGCTTTCATGGGAAAGGGAACCTATAGGATACTGTATAGCACACTGTCCAGTCACATCTTGAAAATCTCCAGTGATGCAGACTCTACTACATGGCTGGGCAGGTTGTTCCGGTGAATAATTATTCTTTCTGTAAAAAATTTCTTTCTCATGTCAAGATGAAATATCTCCTCATGCAACTTTTGCCCATTGCCCCTTGTATTCTTCATGTGGCTCCATGTGAAGAGAGAGACCCTGTCCAATTTGTAGCTGCCCTTTGAGTACTGAAATACTGTGATGAGGTCCCCCTAGAGTCTTCTCCAGCAAGAAAAGACCTACCTCCTTCAGTCTTTCCTCACAGGGCAGGCTCTCCAGCTCTTTTGTCACGTTTGTGGCCCTTCTTGGGACACTCCTGAATCTGTCTGTGTCTTTTTTTTGCATTATGAGACCAGAAATGGATACAGTTCCTTTCCTTCAGTGTTTTAGAAAAATAAAAAAATAATGTAAGCAAAAGTAAAACAAAACAAAAAAATGATCATGATAGAAAGCATTTCCTTTTCCCCAGTTTTCACCATGACACTTAAATGTCTCCACACCCCACATTTTTTTTCCTTTTGACCCTACCAACCATTAAAGAATACAAAATAATAAAACCCATACACACAAAAAAAAAAGAAAAACAAAAACAAAAACAAAAACAAAACCGAAAACCAACAATGACAGAAAAACCACAACTCACTCAAAAAACACACAAAAAACCCCCCTGTAAAACAAAACTGAGGGTAACTAAGGGTGACTCCATAGAGAAAGGATGCATGTGTTACGTGAACACAGGTTGCTCTGATCTATCAGAGCATCTCTTACCTCCCAAGACGTGGATGACTTAATCAAACTTTTAGTTGCTCCCTGAAGCAATAAGGTGATAAAACTTCCGTAGCTCACAAGTTAAACAAGCAAACTAGGAAAAGCTTCTTTTCTCAGTGCCATAGAATCATAGAATAACAGAATAATTTTGGTTGGAAAAGGCCTTAAAGATCATCAAGTCCAACTGTTGGCCTAACACTATCAAGTCCACCTTTATACCATCTCCCTAATACTCTCATCTACACATCTTTTAAACACCTCCAGGGATGGGGACTCAACCACTACCCTGGGCAGCGTGTCAGTAAAAGAGAGCTTGTGGGGTTTGTTTATTTGTTTGTTTCTTTGTGTCCTATAACTGATATATATTTACTAGAGGGTACCATACTGAATGATAGCCATATGCAAACACGTATACTTGCACACACAATCATTTTTCACATGAGTTCAGACAGACCTCAAATGCATTACCAACTTCAATAACAGCAACAAGTAATTTTGTAATTAAAAATGTTCAAGGAACCTTTTTTTGTTGTTGTTTTGCTTTAAACAGCTACTGCCTCCCAAATATGCTTCAGGTTTCCTCTGTTGTGCCTACAATTCACTCCCCGATACTCACAGCCACTGAGGAATATACTGATATCTAAATGTTTTATCACAGTGGAGTTTCCTTCAAATAATAATGCTCTTGGGTTTCACACTAGCCAGAAGGTAATTTCAGTGCAGAAGTGCAAATTGCAGAAAGTGATTCTACTTCTAGATCTAATATCACCTGGTAATAAAAGTGTGTGCTATGTAAGTTCTCTGAAGCATTCTTAACTGAAAGGTACCAAACCTCCTTATATAGCAAAATGATCCCTGGAATGTAGTTTACCATTTTGGTTAAATGGTAAACCATTTTACCCAACCTTAAGCTAGTAATATTGATAAAAATTTCTATTATTTACAAAGACCAGTCTATTTCATGGAAATGGTCTAGGTTGCCCTAATGGAAGCTTTTACATGAATATGAACATTTTTAATATATCTCCTAAATTCTAAGATACAGCAGCACCTGCTAAAATCAGTGGTATGAGTTCGACAAAAACACCACTCTGCAGCCTCACCAGACAATTATTAGCATCAGCCTAACTTTACAGTCCTTCTGAGGCTTAGTATTAGTATTAGTATTAGAAGTTGCAGTATTAACGAAGATACATTCAACTAGATTACATTGGTAAAATACAAGGTAGTCGAGGAACAAGTAAAATAATTATAGTTTGTTGTGTAAGGGAATGTGCCAAGTTTCATGCATCTGTTATTTCTCAAAGTGATGATATAGAACAGGACTTTATCACACGTCTCTTCCATGTCTCTACTTATTTTGCTACCTGTGGACTTGAAAATCAGACAATGAAGATGAATGAAGGAAGCTCAACATGAGCCATCAGTGTGCCCAGGTGGCCAAGAAGGCCAATGGTATCCTGTCCTGTATCAAAAATAGCGTGGTCAGCAGGACAAGGGAAGTGATCCTTCCCCTGTACTCTGCATTGGTGAGGCCATACCTGGAGTATTGTGTTCAGTTCTGGGCCCCTCAGTTCAGGAAAGACATTGAAGTGCTGGAGCGAGTCCAGAGAAGAGCAACAAGACTGGTGAAGGGACTTGAGCATAAGACCTATGGGAAGAGGCTGAGGGAGCTGGGGTTGTTTAGTCTAGAGAAGAGGAGGCTTAGAGGTGACCTCATCACTCTCTATAACTACCTGAAGGGAAGTTATAGCCAGGTGGGGATTGGTCTCTTCTCCCAGGCAGTTAGCAATAGGACAAGGGGGCATGGGCTTAAACTCTGCCAGGGGAAATTTAGGCTGGATATTAGAAAGAAATTCTTTCCAGAGAGAGTGGTCAGGCATTGGAATGGCCTGCCCAGGGAGGTGGTGGACTCGCCGTCCCTGGAGGTTTTTAAACTGAGATTGGACATGGCACTTAGTGCCATGATCTAATAAATGGACTAGAGTTGGACCAAGGGTTGGACTCGATGATCTCTGAGGTCTTTTCCAACCCAGTCGATTCTGTGATTCTGTGATTCTGTGATCACAGAATCACAGAATGGTTAGGGTTGGAAAGGACCTCTGGAGATCATCTAGTGCAACTCACCTGCTAAAGCAAGTACACCTAGATCTGGTTGCACTGGAATGTGTCCAGACAGGTTTTGAATGTCTCCAGAGAAGAAGAGTCCACAACCTCTCTGGGCAGCCTATTCCAGTGTTCTATCAACCTCAAAGAAGTTTTTCATCATGTCTAGATGGAACCTCCTATGCTTCAGCCTGTGTCCATTGCCCCTCATCCTGTTTTTGGGAACCACTGAAAAGAGTCTGGTCGGATCTTGCACTGCATACGGACGCACACTGATCCCCGCTCTCTACACTTTGCTCCTTCCTGCCCTATATTTTATTCTTCAGTGACTAAACAAGTGTTATTCTTCCATGTTTAGTATTACTTTCTGACACATTAAAGGGTACTGCTTTTAGCATGGGCAGGACAATTATTTTGTTAGGAGGTAGTAGCAACCTTCATTACAGTAAAATGACAGTGGTGTATTATCCAAGAAAAGGAATGCAAGGAGAGTGGTTGGCCCAATCTAAAAATGTCTGTGTGTCTTATAGCAATTATCAATATGTAGTAAAAGAGGGATCACATTAGAACATCATGTCTTCATGGATTATTGTAGGAAAAATACACTGTATATACAAAAGCATATTAAAGCTAGAGGGTAGTCATTTAAGAACCACTGGCTTTTTTTGTCTGAGTACTTTAGTTCTGAGCTTTTACTGAGTAATGGCATGGTTTTCTTAATACACAACTTGTTTAAAGCACAGATTTGAACTTTATTATTTATTCATGCCATAGGATGACCCTTCGGATTATTTTCAAGATTCACAAAAGGCTGATTGTTAAATGAGAAGCAATGGCCTACTGATTTCAAAAGAGGAAAATGATTCACAGATTGTCAATAAACACATCAAAAGGAAGCTAAATCCACAAGCTAATTAAATAAGTCTCTATAGATGAGCAGAGATGGACTAAAGTATGTTTCAGAAGACTCTGTCTACATCGTGTGCTCATTACTTGCATTTATTTGTTACCTGAATAAATATAACATTCTTCTGACTCCACTGTTCAGTTCCATTCATCTTCTGTCTGACTAATGAAAGTGCATCTGACAAAGAGAGTTAATTATCCTTGCTCCATACTAACCCTGTGATATCCTCAGGAAAGAATATGAGATTATAATTCAGTGCATGTGTACCACAGAAACAGGGTTGTTAGAATAACGAGTTGATGATTGCTGTCGGAAATACTTTGACAAATCAAAGCACTAATCCTGCTTATTGCTTTTCACAATGAGGCACCACATTTCACTTCTGGATGAAGATTTGATCCGTAGTATTTTAAATGCCTATTAATTCAATCTTACTTAACTTACTATCATGAAGTTATTCTGTCTGATCATTTGTTCTTTTAGTGGAAGATTTCTCTGTTAGAGAAATTTTGGAATGCAAGGTTGCCTTTTAGTCAAAGGCTTTGGTTCATGCTTCTGTCTGTTAGCTAAAAGATTTTTAAAACTGTATTTTTATTCAACAAAGGCTAATACTTGCATATACTTAAATTAGTCCAAAAGCTAGACCTTCAAATAGAACATAGAGCTTCATTGGAGTGGTGATAATGTTACAAAAATCTTCAGATTTAATATTACACTACTTAAAGTAGAAAGAGTTACTGTGGATTTCAGTTCAGTTCCTGTATTATTTTCAGAGAAATGGGCACTGCAGAAGAGAAGGAAAAATCCTATACAACATAAGTGGGGCTTTGTTTTGTTTTATTTTTCTTATCACTATCTGAACATTGATAATTTCCTTTAAACCACTTATTCTCATTTGTGAAAACTCACAAGCAACACTTCAACCATTAAAAGAAAAAATCCAAATTGTCTCTTCTCTATTCCATGGCCTAAATTCATAAGCCTGATATTGATTAGGAACAGAAATACTTTCTGTTACATTGAACATGGCTTGAGTACATGATATTGAATGTGAAAAGAAGACATGCAATGCTTACAAATGTAGAATATATTCAGAGATGAACAGTAATAAAATATTCGTATGGGTTCCAAACACGCTTTGAATATAGGCTTGTCTTCTGTTTGTGTAATGTTGGAAAAAGGTAAAAGGAGCTAAGGAAAAAGGTTTTGAAATAAAAAGGATAAAAATTCATAAGCTACTATATAAATATATCTGTATTTGACACAAACTGACGTCAAAACTGAGAACAGTAGAATAGAGGAGTAAAACAGTAGCAAACAGGCAGTGAAAGCCAACTCAGTGTTGCCAGGTTTTGAAACTACTGGAACCCAATGATACTCAAGCAGAAACTCAATAGATTTAAGGAAGCATAGGCTGGCGAGGAGTATCAGTAGAAGAGGCAGGAATGGTAGTCATGGTATGCAATGTTCAGATGGCATACCCATTTCAAAGAAGCTGCCTTGGACTTTATTCTTACTGAAATGTAATTCTTCATCCCAAAGATACAGTGGATTTGATCCAGCTCCATCTTAAGTTAGTGGAAAAGTAAAACTTTTTTTGTTTCTTATTAGTGAAGTGTTGTTGATCCCTTAGTTAATGGGCATTTTGGAAGATTGTTCACTGATTTCTTTGTACATATTACATCAGAAAATGAAGGCTGGGTTAACACCTATTTTTTCTTTCAAGCACCTCATTGAAGTGTTATCTCCAGTTCTGTGAATATACTGATGTGCATTTTTGTGAATAAGCTTTATCAAGAACCAATACAGCTTTTCTTAGGCCGCATATCCTACTGCTCTTCACCTACGTGAATGGTGACACCCAAATTTACTCCAGCTCTGGTTCTGCATGATATTAAATACTTTACTAGTTTGCTGGTTTTCTCTATTTTATTGTGTTGAAACATATCTGTTGTGTTTCCAGTCTCAGAATCGGTCATGCACTTGTATTCATAAAACAAGGGAGGCAGCAGACATCCACATATCTATATTCATGATGTACTAACGACATGAAAAAAACATGCCAAGAGATTGATTCAGTTATCTAAGCAAACGATAAGACTTGAGTTAAAAAACATATAGTAACAGATTTTAGTCAAGTAAAGTAAGAAAGTATCATACTGCACAAGAAAATACCCAATGTTAGAATGAAATGATGGATGTTTCCTCACTGGAAGAGCATGAAAAATATCATAATTTGTACCAAAGTATTTTTCAGTGCATGTTATGATTACATAATCACACAACAGAGAAGAAAAAGAAAAAGTTAAAATGTTTAGTATGTCACATCAAAGACTAACAAAGAGAAATTCTAAACTCCTCCTACAAATAGTTAAAATAAATGCCTTGAATGAAATTAATTTATATTATAAAAATATTATAAAGTTATGTCAAAATGTGTTATTGTAAATTGTATTGACTGTAAACTTCACTCTTTCAACCATTCAAGACAACTAAAAAATTCTTGCTGTCAATATAACTGGAAGAAAATCTCTCCTACATACAGTAGCACAGGAAGGACAAAAAAAGGAGCTCAAACACACTTTTTGAAAAATATGAGAAGTCTTTCTTTATTTACTTTGATAAGGCCATGCTTAACATTCCATCAGACCCAAAGGGGAAGAAAATCTATAATAGTTCTGTGTTAAAATACTGCCAATTTTTCTGCATTAAATATGTTGTAAACACAACTCTTCCTCTGTGACAGGAATTCAAAAATTAACTTTCATGTCAGTGGTACTAAATCAGTGCAGATTTGTAGCAAGCATAGAATGTCCAAAAGCTTAATTAATTCACTCACTATTAATGGAAAAATATCAAAGGGAATGGTTTTCCACTGGCAGAAACCTACCTTACTCCACTTAGTAGAAACTCTAAGTAATTAAATAAAATTTGCAACATGTCTTGCAATAACATCTGCTATTCTACTGTACTGGCAAGTTCTGCAGAGTTCTGCTGTACCCACAACTCAAAATAATTCCAAATAGAGGGTTTTCTCCAGTATAAAACACTGGCTATGACAAACATCTGTTTAAGCATAGGGCCACCACTGAGAATGACCGGAGTATCATTAGCACAAAGAAATGACCTATGAAGAAAATGAAAAAGATTCAGAGAAAGTTGAAAATATGTGTCATTTTTGCATTTAACAAAGACAGATTTGGAAATTTCTGCACTTATCTGCAGTACAACCATTCATTAGGAGAGTGCTGCTTCTTCTGAAGCAACTACTAGTTTTACTGGTAATAATTCCCAAGTGAGTAGGATGCCGACTGATAAATCTATGTTAAGATAAAGTAGTTAAAACTGATGCAACAACAAAATGGTTTCTATGAAGAACAACAATATTAGCATGAGATAATAAAGAACTGTGTGTGATAAAGAAAAAAGAGTTTAATGTATTTAAACCTTTTCAAACTACAATTACCACATATTAGAATACCTTTTTTTCTTTTTGAGTACCAGTCTTCCTGTACTATAAATCCAAACTGATGGAAACAATGAAACTAAGTTGTTTGAGACGACAGATATTACTACATAACTGGAAATGAGATAGAAAATTCAGGACTATCTCAGGAGTTTGCCCCCACCCCATCTCCATCATTCCTCAGCATGTTGTGAATTTCAAGCTTCTTTTTTAAGTCCTTTAGCTCTCATACAAAAGCCTGGAGAGACTACTAATATTTTCCTCTCTCCTAACAGGATAAATGTGAACTATTTTTACATATCCTGATCCTAATCCATGATTTCTTGCAAGCTCATGCTTGTTATAAATCTTCTAGTATCTGCTTAAATCACACTGAAGAGCAGAGATGTGTAACAAGTGCCTTAGATAAACATTACCCTAACAATACAAATATAACTGGAATATCAGTCATGTTCTAAATTAAGTTCTGAGTCAAGAAGCAGAGACATCATGTCACTCGAACAATTAACAAAGATAAAAGGTTGAATTGCATATATAAGCTTGTAGGTTAATTCTCAATACTTCATAGGATGTGTTTCTTTGCATTTACTCAAAAATTACATGAGCTATGGACCCATATACAAGTAGCATATTTAATTAACAGATATCTTATTAAAAGGCATTGATGTCAACACATTTATTAATGGTTGAGCACCATTTCCCAGGTTCAAGTGCATTTTCAGAATATTGTTGCATTCTGTCGAAAGAGAAAATTCTTTTAGAATTCTTACTATGCAACAGTAACATGCATTTAGCTTGTTTTGAAAGAGCATGTCCACTAAAGAATGCAGTTATTCACTGTTGTTATTACAATCTATTATGTTCCCTCAGTCCATTATGTGGGTATTTCATTTTGACACCACAAATATGAACCACGATTAAAATTATGCTGAAATGTTTGCTGTACCAAATATTCTATTTTATCAATTTAGCAATTACTACACTTCTGAAATAAAGTGTATTGTTTACCTCTTTTAAAGCTTAAGGTCTCAAGTCAGTGACGCTCTCAGAACTCTGACATCAGTTCAACTCTAACAACAGAAACCTGCACTTGGGTATATGTAGGGATATGAAAAGCCTAGTTAAACTATGAATGAGGAGTAATTATATTTAAAATGAAAGCTTAAAAAAGAAACAATTCCTTAATAATAGATTATGATTTATGTAATATTTAGGAAAATATATATCTTGACTTCCTGACACTTTTAATTCAAGTCAAGCAAAGAGAAAGTCAATATTTTCATGCAAGTTTATTTCACAGGACTGAACTGTAGCTCTAAGGAAGGCTTAGCACATAGATGTGATGTCTGAAGGGCGGTTTAGGCAACCATGGATTATATTATGATTCTGAATACCTTACTTTGGTTTTTAGCTTTTCTCTTGTTGCAAGGCTTGGAAAGGAACTTACTGTCCTTACAAGACCATTAGCTTGGGAGAAATTAGAGAAGTCCTTTTGCAAGTATATTGGCTATAACACACACAAACAATTCACTGAGTATATGCAGTGCATTCATTTACTATGGAAAGCTGCTCTTGCAAAGTTAAAATTCTACCAACTACATGGTGAAAAAAAATTAGACTCCTTGCACTAATTATACATGTTAATATAAGTTTCAACAATATTAATCTGTAAGTATTACAGTTTTTTGTAATGTTAAGTGCTTTGCAGGATCCCTCATCTGATTTATATTTCACACAGAAGCACTCAGGGTTTTAGCTTCTACTTTAGGTATCATGCAACTTGAATGCAGAGAGGAAAGGTGGAGTTGGTGCCAGGAAGAACAGCCAAGTAGTTACAGCTCAGGTAAATTACTCAATAGGAAACAGCCCTGTGGTGATATTGCTTTGAATTCTTTCTGGTGCTCCCAAAAGTGACAGATGCCTCCAGGCCTCCAAATTAGAAAACATATATCTGCTTCTAGGAAAAGCACAATCTATGCTTTTTTTGTAGTCTGTTTTCAAGAAAAGATAATGTGTATGAACCACAGTTACTCAGGTGGAAATTTGTAGGCTGTTCATTAAAGGTCTAAATCATGGGCTGCAGAAACTACCATGTTTTTTAAAGCTTCTCTGCTCTATAATTACCCTTCAGGCTTGTTGTTCTCCTTTTCTTGGCATTCCGTATATTGATTTGAGTGGAACATGTAACATTCCAAAATCACTTTCATTGAATTTGAACTTGGCTTAAACATGACATGTGTACAGCTGATGTATGCAAAGTTTTGCCTTGTAGGAAATACACACAGAAAGAAATTAAGGTGATTCTACTTAAATATTTTGAAGACTGCATGATAATGTGAGACATAGTATCTCATTGCAGTTTCTGAAAGGTTGCTTAGACCAAACTGTATGGCTTTGCATCAGAGCATACAAAGAACATACAAAGAAACCAAATTTGGATCTGCAAAACAGAGGCAGATGAGACTTCAACTTTGCCTGTGAATACCGAGAAAAATGCTCTTGTCCTTGGCCCTGCCCCAGCCACACCAGCCATGCTGCCTGCACTGCCTGTCTTGAGCCAGCATGACTCATCATTTCTGCTTCACCTGAACATCCATGGCCTGCAGCCTCCAGCTTTGTTAAATTCTATGCCTCTGGTCTTCTTTGTGAGAAAGGACTTGTCTACCACAACCTTCCCAGTTTTATATGTATTTGGTGTGTGAACCCAACAGACAGTTCAGAAATAATAAACTGTTTCCACAGTATAGCAATTTTTAAATAGCATATATAAATGTAATATATGTATATATATATACACACGTATCACAGGACTCCTCTAAAGTAAACCACTTGAAAATCCCAACACATTTATGGTGTTTGACACCAGTTTTTTTAGTGCTAAGCAAATCAGAGCAATGAGAATGCCTACCACTGGTCAAAACTCATTGAAATATCAACACCTTCAGCTGAAATTTTGTCTGGCCACTACCTAAAAAAAGATCTGAAAATCTGAAGAAATGGACTTTAACTATCTCATTTAAACTGAAACTATTGATAATTGTTGTTCAATAAACATATTCTTTAATGAAAGGGCAAGTCTATTCTCCTAAGCTAAACATAACAAGTGATTGATTCTGAGAATAAATATCTCAAAACTTCTACCTGGATTGAAAACATTTCCAGCTTGCCATTGCAAAAACTTTAATATAAGAATGTAATATACATTAAAAAAAAAAAAAAAAAGAATAAAGAAAGGTATATATGGGTTACACACTATACACACCCTTTCTATACACACTCTTTGGAACTAATATAATAATTCAAAGGGATTATAATGAGTCCTCTCTACTGGAAAAGGAACTGTGATAAGCTACCTTGTCACTCAGTGATGGGCATTTAATCAGGTACAATAAAACAGAAAAATATTTGTTAGAGCTTCCAAATATGAAATAAGGTAATAGATTGTAGTGTCATTTGCATGGATATACTGAAAACATTACTTAACCACTACAGAAATTTTCATTCTACTTACATTTTTATTTTCTGAATGAAAGCATTTTAGAGCTGTTTTTTCAGTCTTCCTTCCAATTGGCAGAAAATCTCTCAAGTTTTTGTTTTCTGTTAACATTTCAAAATAACAGTGAGTTTCTCCATTCTGACCATATGGTATTGTTAACAATTCATTGTAAATGTAATGTCAGAAATATAGAGATCTAGTGTTATAGGCATAAATATGAACACTTCCAAATTCCTTTAGCAACAGAATTTACAAGAAGTTAAGCAGATGGGTATAAGATGAGCCATCACTTTCTATTCCAAACAGAGCAATGCTAGACTTCAATTTGTCTTTTGTTCATTTTACATCTAGACTCCAGATTTCTGCTTTAGGAAATCAGGCAGCTGTACCATGGAACTCTGCATTTATTGATGTATTATTTTATTTTAACATAGAACAGTAACCAGACACAAAGCTTAGCAGTGGCTTCAAACATAAAAGTTGAACTGTTTCAATAAAAAAAAAAACCTGAATAACCAACCTGTAATCTTTATATAATACTTGTAGCTTTTCAGAAAAAATGGAAGTTTGAGGAAGCTTTTGATGTCTCGACTTAAATTAATTAAGAAGTTGCTACAACTGCAAAAAACAATCACAAAACTGCCAAACACAAAAGGAAGTATGTAAAATAATAACAACTATTAGAGTTGAAATAAAAATTCTGAGATAATAATCTTGAGTTAGAAATCTGAAACAACTGTTACCTCAAAGTTAAAAGAATTATCAATACCTGGTGAAATATTCTGAGAAAAATAGGTTAGATTACAAGATTTCAGAGGTGGGTCTGATAGACCAGATCCACTCCAACAGGAAGTATTCAGGAAGAAACTGCAGGACATCAAAGCATGTGGACGACTTCCAAGCTGAAGTACATTAAGTAAGCATCATCAGTCAGGTGTAACACACCCCCCATACTACAAGGATAGGTCAAGTCCAGGATTCCTGTTGTTTTGCAGGCATGTGACTATGGTGCCACCCAAACATTGGCCCTGTATCAACACCTCAAAAACAGACAGAAAATGGAAGGCTAAATTGAATGTTGTGTTGCTGACAGCCCATATTAAACAGTTAAACAGGTTTATGCTTCTTTCTAGCATACCCAGGAGTTCGACCATTCCCTTGCACTAAACAGGAAAGCAAGGCAGACTTGGACTTAAACCTGAATTTAGCTAGACGTGCACAAGGACCAGTATAATAATACCAGTGCTAAGAATAAAGTAGAGACATTTTCTCTGTTGGAGGTGCAAAAGGAATGCACAGGAGTTTGAAATACCAACTATAAAGCATATGTCTTTCTAAGCAAACTGCTCCCTATCCTCTCTGGAGAAGTAGTACCAGCATGAGTACTCCCAGGGCTGTTGCTACAAGTGAAAGTCACCTGACAGTGGCAAGAGTGGTAAATACTATGAAGAAGCCCTTACTTTGGGCAAGGCTTTAATCTTGTATCTGCTTCTCAGTTGCATTATATGCTACTCTGTACATATTTGGCTGTACAAAGGGCTACAGTCAGATTCTTTAAAACAAGAAGCTGGGGACAGCTTGTATTACAGTGGCAAAGTTTTGGTAGCAGGGGGGCTACAGGACTGATTTCTCTAAGAAACTGCTAGAAACTTCCCTCATGTTGGACAAAGCCATTGCCAGCCAGCTCCAAGATGGACTCAGTGCTGGCCAAGGTCAAGCCAGCATCAATGACAGTGGTAGTGCCTCTGTGGTAACATATCTGAGAAAGAGGAAAAAAAACCTGTGTGAGTGCAGTCAGAAGAAAGGAGTGAGAATATGTGGGAGAAATAGCCCTGCAGACACTAAAGTCAGTGAAGAAGAAGGGGGAAGATGTGCTCCAGGTGCCAAAGCAGAGGCTCCCCTGCAGCCTGTGGTGCAGAACATGATGAGGCCAGCTGTCCTCCTGCAGCCCATGGAGGTCCACAGTAGTGCAGATATCCACCTGCGGCCCATGGATGACCCCACACCAGAGCAGGTGCATGCACCTGAAGTAGGCTGTGACCCCATGGGAAACCCATGAGGGAGTGGGCTCCTGGCAGGACCTGTGGACCCATGGAGAGAGAAGCCCTCACTGTAGCAGGTTTACTGGCAGGACTTGTGACCCTGTGGGTGCCCACATTGGAGCAGACTGTTCCTGAAGTACTGCACCCCGTGGAAAGGACTCATGCTGGAGTAGTTATTTAATAATCGGAGCCTGTGGGAAGAACTCACACTGAAGAAATTCATGGACTGTATCCCGTGGGTTGAATTCCATGCTGGAGCAGGGGAAGAGTGTGAGGAGGAAGGAGCGATGGAGACAGCACATAATGAACTGACTGCAAACTCTGTTCCCTATCTCCCTGTGCTGCCAGGAGGAAGGAGGTAGAAAACTGGGGAGTGAAGTTGAGCCTATGAAGAAGGGAGGGGTGGGGAGACAGTGTTTTGAGATTTGGTTTTATTTCTTATTACCCTACTCTGATTTGATTGGAAATATATTAATTTCCCCAAGTGGAGTCTGTTTTGCCCATTATGGTAATTTGTGAGGGATTTCTCCCTGTCCTTATCTTGACCTATGAGTTTTTTGTTATATTTTCTCTCCCCCTGTCTAGTTAAGGAGGGGAGGCTTGGTGGGCACCTGACATCCAGCCAGGGTCAACCCACCACTCCTTAGATTTCTGTAGGGTAGTGCTAGGGTAGTCAGATCTCATAACACATTGTGATATGTGAGAAATCTAAATTATTACTGTAGGATGGTGAGCAGTTAATCTTTCTCCACCTAAAATGGCTTTTAAAAGAAACACAGGAGTGATTTACCTCTACAAGGTAATATGCAATCATTCAAGGTATTACTTAAAGAGTGTATGTAATATACTGTTAAATATTTGTGTAATGGCCTGTTTCTATCCATCCTACTGTTTACAAATAGAGAATCTGACAATGTACTGATATATCACCAGTACGTGTGTCCTTTAATTTTTTTCAGAAAGCAGTGCAAAGAGGTGATGTTAATGAGGAAACAAGGACAAATGTGTATGGAAGCTGAGAAAAAAGCTTAATTTCTTGTCAGATATATTTGTCTTTCTATTGAATATTCTTCTAGAATTTAGAGACAGATTGTTATCCACATTATTTGTTCTTTGTAGCCTGTTCTTTGGCTGTAAGCTGCAATTTAGCACTGCACAACTACTACACAGTAGCCCTGCAGCAGACATAGCTGACTGCAGATACCAAGCTCAATAAATCTAGTAGCAACAGAGAAACAATAGTGACTTCCAAATGAAAGCGAACCCCTCTCAAGGACTATGAGCATCAACCTACTTTCAAAAGCCGAACAGTAACAAGAAGAAAACCAAAGCCAATGAGGGGACCAAAATACTATATTGGATGCAGTATGACACCTTTCCAGTAGGGCTGACCATGGACTATGGCAGGTTAGGAAATACTGCTAATTCTACTGTGAGAAGTAGGGGTCATAAAACCTGAAGAGCATCTTATTCTCTCTCAGCTGCTATGAAAGCTCACTGGGATCACAGGAAACCTCCTAATTTGTTGCCCTAATTTACATTTAAGGGATCAGCACTACAAATAGCCTGTAAAGCTTATTTGTCCACCTCCTCCATAATGCTATTATCTTATTACCTGCTATTTCTCCACAGCAAAGAAAGACAGTTTTCCTGTTACATCCTCCTTTATGCTGAAACTGTGATATGTGGGAAACAACAGGTCAGTGTACTGTATTTCAGCAGTGACATCTTGCTACCTTTCATTCAAAATGCACATTTTTTCCAAAAATATTTTACTGTTGAAAAAGTTTTTCTGTCACATATGTAAATATCAGGCAGTCAGCAAAAGCCATGGTACTGCTACATTCAAACATAAAATTTTATCATGTAAAAGTTTTCAATCCATCTGAAGACGCAGGCATATTATTTGAATAATTCACACAAAGCGAAAGATTTTTAGAGAAGATATGAGTCAGTGGTATGACTAAGAGTGAAACAAAATTGCTTTCCCAAACCTCTTTCTCTTGTACATTATGAATAATTTCCTGCTTTTACTGTGTGAAGCATGATCCTGTCTTGGACTATTGGCTGCATCTGACAGAAACAGAAGAGGAATATGCAAATAATGATGAGTTTAAGATAGTATGAAATTAAGAAAGAGAAAATGTCTTTCAACAGGGAGGTGGTTTAGGCTATGTTATAACATCAGTTTACACCAGGGAAGGTTTAGATTGGATATTAAGAAAAAAATATCTTCACTGAAAGGGTTGTCAAGGATTGGAAAAGGCTGCCCGGAGAAGAAGCTGAGTCACCACCTCAGAAGTATTTAGAAGAGTTGTAGATATGGTGCTTAAGGACATGGATTAGTACTGGAATTGGCAGTGTTAAGGGTTGTACTTGCTGATCTTAAAGGTCTTTTCCAACCTAAACAGCTCTATGGTTCTACATTTTTCTAATCCTATAATGGTAAGAAAATTGGTGGGTTAATCCAACAGGTCTCTTAGTGTTGGTTTAAATGTTATTGTATTCTAATCTCTCCCTCCCACATTTCATCTCAGAAAGAACAAAGATTCTGTTCAAGCACCAGAAATACTGACATGATTCATAATAACCCATTGTATACTGATGATGCACAACTTTGTACACCATTTAGGGTAAGCCAGTCTGTTACTTTGTCCACATAATAATATCTAGCCTGCATTTGTCCTCATATACTGAGACCATAAGCACTCTGACAGAAGGAAATACAAGCAGTCATATTTTTGAAAAAAAAAAAAAAAAATCTGTAAAAAATCTCAGCTGGCCCTGAGAAAGCCTTTCTACTTTGTCCCAGCTTTGAACACATGAGTTGGACCAGATCACTTCTGGAAGTATCTTCAAATATCCCTTTCATCCTATGATGTATGATTTTGCAAGTCTTTTTCAGAATATTTTGAAAGCCATGTTCTTTCAAAGAATGAAGGACAACTCTGGAAAAGGAAGAAAAATTACCAAGGTAAAGATAAGGTTCAAATTTGGTTATGGGCAAGTTATCTGAAGTGGTCAGAAGTGCTTATTTTAGTCCTTAGTATTAAAATGTTACAATTTATTTCACTGGAGTTCCTCAAATCGCACAGTGACTGCACCAAAGATATATCAAACATACAGCAAACAAGGCAACATATTTATTAGTTTTTTCTACCTTATAATTGAGTGTGTGCTTGATGAGATGGAGACAGAAAGACCAAATATGACATCACCTGCGATGATTTGGAAGTTAATAAATCTGCTTATGGACATAATGCCCAAAATAACATCTCCACTCAGGTTTTCTCCAGTGAGTGATGTTCCTTACACATATGTGAAGAAAGAAAATATTTCTTTAGTACTATTTCCATTCTCTTTCTCCCTTGGCAGAAAGCTTCTGGGTTTTGTCTGTTTGCCATTGAGTTTTGACAGTGAGTTAATCACCAGCTGTGATGCAGTCATCTGAAGTCTGTGGTACAATCTCTGATGGCCTAATTTCCGCCTACAGCTTTTGATAGCAGTCTTCTGGCTTAGTGCTTCTGAAGGTCTGAAGTAAGTCACTAGTAAGACACTGCAACTGAGGTGGAATCTAGACCTCAATGTGTTTCTGCTTAGAGATTTGATTGCTACTTATTGTCATTCATAGCTGTGTTAACTTCAACATCATTAGACTCACAGTTCCTATTAAGTAATTTCAAGAAACTTGAGCCCACCAGAAGCACAGTTCCTACTTCAAAGTATGCTTCCAGAAGAGTTATTTTTTTCCCAAGGCCAAGCTCCTTCCTATGTGCAACAGTTTTCCTTCTACATTCACTAGAGACACATTAAAGGTTTGAATTGTTTGTTTGTTTGTTTGTTTTTCACTTTGTGTTATTCCCCCTTGTCTGTGACAGGATGGAAAGAATATTTAATCTTGTCTGAGAAGAAAGTTTACTGTTACATTAAAATTCACTTATTTTCTAAAGAATTCAGGATTTTATTTTCACTGGATGAATTGGAAGCCTCAGAAGCTAATTATTTTACTGTATGTATTGTATGGCCTGTAGAATTCCACAGTTAAAACCAGCCTCTGAATTTCCAGGGTCTAAATATCAACACAAAGGAAAGAAAGACATTTTGACTAGACTGTGACTCAGTTTCCTTCCTAGCTACTCGAGTGTATATTTGCATTGGCATACACAAAAGTTATCTGAGTGCCTTGGATTTCAGGTGCTTGATTATCTACTTTAAGTAAATCTTTAAATATGACATAAGTTCCATTTCACCCCTTTGGAGCTTTGCAAGTTGTGTTCTCCTGAAACAGAGAATAAGATCTTTTTTCCTTTAGTGGTTGTTCTGTTGTTTAACTTGTATGCCTATAGGAAACTCATGGTTGTTGTTTCAGGTTTCTTGATTGAACCTGGATACTTCAAATCCTTAGTATATGTTCTACGTACTACACTACTCCACATTTTAAGGTCTTTGTCTTTCCTTCCCTTCTACACAACAGAGAATTATTCCTCTTTTTGTCAAAACACATCATTATTTGGAAAAAAAAAAAAAATCAGTTCTGCTATAATTTATCATAGTTTTTCATTAACTTTTATTTTTATCTTTAGCTAAATTTTGATTATGTAATGACTTCTCATATATCTGTATATATTTTATCTGTTAAAATTAGGAAAGCTTCCTTAGAACTTAGGAAAATCAATACCTGTACAGTTAATGTAAAGCATTTGCATTAATTAATTCAAACAATATTTCAAAGACGGGAATATAATATCTTCTCCCTCAGACTGCCTTTACTCTATCCCCTTTGTACTTCAGACATTTTTTTCTACATACTATTTTCAAAACCAACTAAAGTCAGTAGCGGCCAGAGGAATTACTCTCATCGTTTTCTTACCATGTTCTGATTGCACATGCTTCATGCTTTAATCATTAATCAGTATCCACAAACTTTCTTTTTTTAACTTCCACCAGTCTTAGTGTTTTTCTACCCTCTGTGTCCTTTTAATGCTCCTTTTTCAAGTTTTCTACTCTTTACGCTTCTTCTACCATTACCTTTTGTGTTCACTTTTGCTCTAGCCTTGAGTTTTATCAGTTTGAGAGACCTTGCATCATTTTTACTGTATCTGTGATGAATAGAGTCCCTGACATACATATTAATTTATTGATATAGAACAATATAGGCTTTTATTTCAAACTGGTGGTGCATTTTGCAGTTGACACGTACTCTCTGTGGAAATGCTTATCCTGCTGGTTGTCTTAAGTTTCCCCTTCTAGTACAGATAAAATTTTTCCATATAAGGTACTTCAAAGAGCAGTGGACTGCTGCTTTGACATATGGATGCTCTGCAGTCTCTAGACGCCAAAGACATTAGCACCTACAAAGGAATTTGTTCAGTATATAGTAGTAACAAAGAGTACTCATTTTGATCAGGCTTCATATTCCCTCATTCCTGCCTATTTTTTGTCACTGGAGTCACATTAGGTCTCCACCTTCATGGACAATAGAGTTCAAGACAAAGCCCAAGTTTTAGAAGATTGTATGCTATCAGGGAGCTTTTACCCTGTGTAGGTTAATATGTTCTTAACCCCTGCCATGCAGGGCTCTCATTTCTGTTTCTGCAGGAAAATATAGGCACATCTTTTTCTTTAGGTTTCAGCTATATCCTTTTAGTCAATAATCAAAGACTGCATTTATAGATGCTCATCCAGTTGCATGGAATGGTTCTTTCTTTCTCTGTCAGTCTTCGTCAGTACATTAATCCCTCTATAATTGCTCACAGTTCAGCAAAAATTTCAAAGGTAACCTACAGTTTCCTCTATTTCGTCACTTGCTATATCTAGGCTGTGGACTTTTACAACAGGTGTTTCTGTAATAGCTGTCTCTTTGGTTACATAAGGAGAAATACTTGGCTCCTTCATTGCTATAATCAAAATCAAGTTTAACCCAGTGACCCCTTTTGTTAAGGTAACCCCTATTTACCCTGTTTATGTCTGGCATACCAGCTTATTTCTGTTTAAAATAAGAAAAAATGTTTCCAAAATATTGTGTGAAAAAAATTCAGGACATTATATCCACGTTCTCAGAAATACTCAGGTATTTTGACATCTAAGGCTGTTGTCAGAGGGTGTAAGGAGGCAACTAGGAAAGCTAAGGCCTCCTTAAAATTAAACCTGGTGGGAGGGGTCAAGGACAACAGAAAGAGATTTTTCAAATACATGGCAGATAAAACTAACACCAGAGGCAATGAGGCAATGTAGGCCCACTGATGAATGGGTTGGGTGCCCTGGTGACAGAAGATACAGAGAAGACAGAGTTACTGAATGCTTTCTTTCTCTCTGTCTACGCTGCCAGAAGCTGACCCTGAGGAGCCCCGTACCCCTGAGGCCTTAGAGGAAGTCAGGAAAATGGAGGAGTTTGCCTTAACTGATGAGGACCAGGTTAGGGAGCAATTAGGCAATATGGACAATCATAAAACCATGAATCCGGATGGGATGCACCCATGGGTGCTGAGGGAGCTGGCTGAGGTCATTACTAGACCATTCTCCATCATCTTTACCAAATCTTGGGAAATGGGAGAGGTGCCTGAGGACTGGAGGAAAACAAATGTCACTTCAGTCTTCAAAAAGGGCAAGAAGGAGGACCCAGGTAACTATAGACCAGTCAGCCTCACCTCCATCCCTGGGAAAGTGATGGAACAACTTAGATTATTCAATATATTCATTGATTATTTCGATGAGGGAATAGAGTGTACTATCAGCAAGTTAACTGATGACACCAAACTGGGAGGAGTGGCTGACATGCCAGAAGGCTGTGCTGCCATCCAGCGAGACCTGGACAGGCTGGAGAGTTGGGCGGGGAAAAACTTAATGAAATACAACAAGGGCAAGTGTAGAGTATTGCATTTGGGCAGGAACAACTCCAGGTTCCAGTGTAAGTTGGGGAACAACCTATTAGAGAGCAGTGTAGGGGAAAGAGACCTGAGGGTCCTGGTGGACAACAGGATGATCATGAGCCAGCACTGTGCCCTCGTGGCCAAGAAGGCCAATGGAATCCTGGGGTGTATTAGAAGGGGGGTGGTTAGTAGGTCAAGAGAGGTTCTCCTTCCCCTCTACTCTGCCCTGGTGAGGCCACATCTGGAATATTGTGTCCAGTTTTGGGCCCCTCAGTTCCAGAAGGACAGGGAACTGCTAGAGAGAGTCCAGTGCAGGGCAACAAAAATGATTAAGGGAGTGGAACATCTCCCTTATGAGGTAAGTCTGAGGGAGCTGGGTCTCTTTAGCTTGGAGAAGAGGAGACTGAGGGGTCTTATTGAACCTTAAACCTTATTAATATTTACAAATATATAAAGGGTGAGTGTCACAAGGATGGAGCCAGGCTCTTCTTGGTGACAACCAACGGTAGGACAAGGGGTAATGGGTTCAAACAGGAACACAAGAGGTTCCACTTAAATTTGAAAAGAAACTTCTTCTCAGTTGGGGTAACAGTACAATGGAACAAGCTGCCCAGGGGAGCTGTGGAGTCTCCTTCTCTGGAGACATTCAAAACCTGCCTGGACACATTCCTGTGTAGTCTCATCTAAGTGTTTCTGCTCCGGCAGGGGGATTGGACTAGATGATCTTTTGAGGTCCCTTCCAATCCCTAACGCTCTGTGATTCTGTGATTGTGATCTATCTTCACCATTGATCAGGATCAAAATATCATCGCTTTTATTCAGGAGTGTTGGGGAAAGTAGGTTTACACAGTTGTAAACAAATGAAGGTGATATTAAATATGTCAACATCATCTTGAAATTAGGACGTCTGCTTAAAATGACATGTTGCTTTCAAATTATATCTAAAGTTTTAAATTTAAATATCTAGTTCAAATTGAAATTAGAACAAAACAATTGTGGTCAACAGAAGCATGACTTCAGAATAGACCACAGAAAACTGTTGTGATTTACTGCTTTGGAAGAAATGAACTGAAATGCAATTGCATAATTTGGGCAGAATTATATTTTAGTAATTCTTATTCATTATCAAGGTATTTCTTCAGCAATGTCATGCCTACTGTGTCAACAAAAGTGGACTGTGTAAAGCACACTGTATTTAATCTTGACTGAATGTTATTTACACCATATATTAGCAAGAAATTCATGGAAATTCATAACCAGACTGGGTTTTCATGATAACAAATAAGAAGAATTTACTTAACAGCTAAAAGGCACAATACAATAAATAAGTAAAGAAAACAAAGAATTTTGCAAAACTTATATGACATGGCATTTTTTTTTTGCTACAGTGTTATTTAGGAAATTTATGTACATGATGACTTTAAAGCTAAAGGATGATTTTAAAAAAATGCTGTAGAAAAACTATGGAATAATGATCCTTTCAGAAAACAAATAAAAAGTCCTTTATTAATCTTGAAATCTTACATAAGAACCTAAGTTTCTAGAATTTGGGAAGCTGCAGATAAAAACATCTTCATTAGCAGAAATTTCAAAGCAAAGTAATGCAATTTGAGTGTTATACTGTCTTTTGCTATTTTAACAGAAATTATCCTAATCTATGCAGGATTGTGGTAGAAGGCAATCCCCCTCTCTCTCCCTCCCTTCTTTGATATAGAAGGAGTAGACACATCTCCCCCTCTCTCTGCTGTCTGAGGCTAACTGCTTCTTTTGTTTGGCCCCAGAGCCCCATGGCCAGGGTTGTCAAGAGAAGGGAGTGCCGAGGTGCCAGGGAGCCGCTGGGCACCCGTGGCCAGTGTGGGGGATGTTTGGAGGCTTCAGGGGCACCCCACTGCCAGTGTGGGGATGCAGAGAAGCTTCTAGAATGCCTGCAGTCAGATCTGATCAGGCTATAAAAAACGGGATTCTCGTCGAGACATGCTGCCTTGCGCGCGATCTCTTGGAGTTACGAGCTTAGCCACTGCCGTCCAGAGCCACCACCAACTTCCCCCCCACACCCGGGATGGAGATTCCACTTGCCTTGCTGCCACGTGTGTGAGTAAAATTAAGCCTCACAGGAGTGTATCTACTTTCCATGTACATTTGTACGCATACTTTCCGTGCTCAATACAAGCACGTGTAAAATTAACCCTCACAGGATTGCGAGTGTATCTACTTTCCGTGCACATTTGCACGCATACTTTCCATGCTCAATACGAGCACATGTATAAATTATTTCCTCACATAATCACGAGTGTATTTTCCTCCCGTGCTTCCACATAAGCACGTGTAATATTCTGTGCATATTTACACGTGTATTTTGCCTTGCAGGATTGCGAGTGTATTATAAATTTACCCTCGCAGAATCACGAGTGTACACTTTCCATACTCAATATGAGTACATGTATCTCTTTAAAATAATCCCACACTGTGGTCAGGCAAGTGTGTACTCTTCCCGGACTCAGAGACGGCTCCGGGATTGTTTTTGGTGAAGCCATGTGCATGCACACTGTGGACCTCGTGTTGTATTAGTTGCTGCTCCTTAATAATTTTCCTCAACTGATATCCAAACCTGTATTCAAGTCACTTTTGGAGTGCTAAAACCCTGTTTCTCACCGGTTTAATAAAAGTGGTTTTGGACCCTGTTGTCCCTTAAACTAACCTCGGGGTGCCTCCATGACAAGGATAATTGGGCATCATGTCTTAATCTAAATAACATTACTGTTTCTTACAAAAATTCATAGTATATTCTGTTCTCAGGCCTACCAAAGAATTAGGACTGAATGACAGATCTGTAAAACTGTCTGTTAGTTTTGACAATGATGTAAATACCAACCATTCAAGAAGGAAAGCAAAGTGTTAAAAAAGTCTTATTCAGCCCAAATTAAATATCCGTTAACAACAGGATTACAGAAGTATGTTTGCCAGAGTGTGAATCTGATCAACAGCATGCAGTAGTTGTAGCTCTAATTGAACTTGTTATAAACAAACAAACAAACACCAAAATAAGACAAAAAAAGGAACAGTACAAAGTGTTGAAAGGCAATTGTATTACTTACATTAGTACACCTTTAAGGAAAAATCAATTTGTATTCTGGTCAGAATGCCTTTCCTATCAAGCCTGCAGCCAAATTCCACCTAAAATATCAATTTTACTAGACACTGTATTTGCAAAAACTACGTGACTGCCCAAGCCTGCTACATTCTGAAAAGCTGCCAGGAATGTCAAAGACCTTAGTGTTCCAAATGTTCCTTAAAATTTGCTAACAGGTGTATTATCATACGGGGTTTGTACATTTTTCTCTCAGTCCACAATAATGCTGAATTAATTTGCGAGGTGCTAATAAAAAAAAAATGGTAAGTATAGAACCTTGGTTATTATCAGTATAATTAATATTTACTTCATCATTGCTACAGAAACTACAGTGGCATTAATATGGAGATAGATAGAGTAATACTTGTGTGTACTAATATGCTAACCTAAACAGCTTGAATATAGGTGAGTGGGAGTATTTGAACATGTAATGCACCAGATAGGCTGCAAAACTGGGAAATTCAAAAGAAAACTTTCTGAATGTAGAAGCTTGCACAACAGGAGAATATCCATTTCTTCCAGCCACAAACATGGGACATGAGCCAACAATGTGCACTTGCGGCCTGGAAGGTCAATCATATCTTGGGCTGCATCAAAAGGAAGGTGGCCAGCAGGTCGAGGGAGGTGATTCTGCCTCTCTACTCTGATCTGGTGAGATCCCATCTGGAGTCCTGCATCCAACCCTGGAGCACTTAGCACAGGAAAGGCATGGACCTGTTGGAGAGTGTCCAGAGGAGTGCCACTAAAATGATCAAAGGGATAGAACACCTGTCCTATAAGGATAGACTGAGAGTGTTGGGGTTGTTCAGTCTGGGGAAGGAAGAGTTGGACTAGATGACCTTCAAAGGTCCCTTCCAACCCAGAGTATTGTACGATTCTGATTCTATGAAGACAGCATTATCTATATGGTAAGGTTTACAGGAATAAGTGTCCTAAGGTAGATATCAGGGTTGAAATGTCCATCATTTTCAACTCTTTAAGAATCATCTCACAACACAGGATGCTTAGGTATACAGAGATATGCCAGCTGACAACAGGAAATCTAAGATGTACAGCTGAAAGTGACAATGGAAGGAAGAACATAAAAATGGAAAAAAAAAAAAAATCACCAAGATTTTTGCATGCTAGAACAAACTTCACCTTCGGGTTCCCAGTGGAAGGGATCACAGAATCACAGAATCACGGAATGTTAGGGATTGGAAGGGACCTCAAAAGATCCTCTAGTCCAATCCCCCAGTCAGAGCAGAAACACCTAGATGAGGCTACATGGGAATGTGTCCAGGCAGGATTTGAATGTCTCCAGAGAAGGAGACTCCACAACCCCCTTGGCAGCCTGTTCCAGTGTTCTATTACCCTTACTGAGAAGTTTCTTCTCAATTTTAAGTGGACCCTCTTGTGTTCCCATTACTCCTTGTCTTACCATTGGTTGTCACCAAGAAGAGCCTGGCTTCATCCTCATGACACTCACCCTTTATATATTTGTAAACATTAATAAGGTGTCCCATCCCAACAGGTGGGATGAGAGATGAGTTAACTCTGAATGTCACACGTGCCCTGATGAGTTAATGAGTTAACAGATGAGACCAGGTGTGAGTCAGCTCTGGGTTAATTGTGTGCAGTTATACGAAGTGAATGACAGACAATCACTCCAGTTATGAGTTTTACTAAAAGTACATGTTAGAATACTTGTTACAGTGAATAGTGACTTGGCAAAAGTATTTTATGATATCACAGAACTTATCAACACATTAACAGCAAAAGTCCTACCACGAGCGATGTATTGGCAACCATTAGTAGCTATAATACAAGACTTAACAAGAATCCAACAGCAGAGCTTAAGATAACGTTACACTTATGTTCAGTAGGAAAAGAGAGAAAGAGAGTGATAGGGAGGGAAGAAAAACTAAGGTATAAGAGAGAGAAAGAGGGTAATATATCACAGAAGGAGAGACAAAAAAAAATAGAGATAT